>NC_040877.1:57477241-58102241 GCF_003676215.2 Rhopalosiphum maidis
GTGGTGGGTGGGTAGGTAGTAGGTATATATCCTATAGTTATAGATGCCTAGGTAAGTATAGGTATAAAATAAATTAAATACCACCCTTGGGATTTAAATTTAAGTGTTAATATAAATTTTAGGTGGGAAGATGTGTTGGTATTCTGTAATTGGCCTCTGATCAAAAAGTAGTTCACCACGCCACTGCATTAAACTATGAAAAACTATAATAGATAATTTCACTCTAATAATTAAGGTAAACACACAAAATTAAAACTTATTTCTGAACTTGAACGTATATTTTGGTATGGCATTATAAGCATTATTACCTATATATTATAGTAAGGTGAAAACAACACATGCATGATGCAGGTATAATCTCGGGTACAGATCTAATTTATTGTTCATTAATCATTAATTTGTAATTACATTGTTTTAACAAATTACAATTTACAAGATATTCATGAGTTTTTAAATTTCTACTATCTGCAAAAAGTTGTTGTACTAAAAGATTTTAAACATATTCTAATTTCAATAAAAAATCCATTTTCAATTTATCATGCACTAATAAGCCACTGAGAATAAAATTTAGGTACCTTCTTTCGAAAAGCAAAATAGCTAGTACTTAAAAAAAAACTTCAATATTGTAATAAAATATATTTTTTGTTGATTATATTATGTTATCTTCTAAAGTTGTAACCTTAATATCATGTACGTATATATTAGACTTATTAGAAGATAAATCCCCAAGGGCTACTTTTCAGTTGAAAATAAAGATAATAGATCTATAGTTAAAGCGCATATACAAAAAAATGTTTGTTTTTTTTTTAAGGTGGGGGGAGGGTCATATAAAAAATGTACAATTATTAAAATAACATGATATTTTTTTTTTCGTTTTCATGAACCTCCTTCCATCAACCCACCCTATTTATGTGTCTGTAAATAGTTGTCCCGTTACGTAACATGCTAATCAAAAATTACTACTTGTCTATACATGTATATAATATCACGCAGACGACGCGTTTTAAATTAAATTATTCTTTTTATCTTGTGTATTGAAAGTTATAAATAGTAGTGTCGGTTATTTTATTATTTTATTAGCCATTAAGTTTTATGAATTTTTAACTACTACCTACTAGTGTTTTATAAGACACTGTACATTTTTTTTAGTTTTTCACAAACTTCGTCACAATTCTAACTATATATACGCTTATAAAAAAATATTATGGCTAAACATTTTTATATTTTATATTGAGAAACTAACAATTTATAAGGAAATTTGTATTTCGTTTTCAAGAATTTCTACGCGGTGAACAATTTTTAAATTGACATTTATAGAAAAAAAAACTAAAAAAATAGATAATTTCTCACGCCTATACAAATCAATACCTCAAATCCTTTGAGTTATTTATTTTTTTTGAAATTGATTAAATAAAAATTAAATGAAAATTTCAAGTATCCTAACCTAACCAATGATAATTTGAGTTTTACCAAAAAAAACAAAATCGATTTTATTGAAAATTGGAATTGCTTAATAGTTTTGTTGTTTT
The DNA here is from genome assembly GCF_003676215.2 of Rhopalosiphum maidis. Taxonomy (NCBI): domain Eukaryota; kingdom Metazoa; phylum Arthropoda; class Insecta; order Hemiptera; family Aphididae; genus Rhopalosiphum; species Rhopalosiphum maidis. Next base: position 57,478,771 of record NC_040877.1, read on the forward strand.
TCCGAATGCATTTTTATATTGATCTCTATAAAGTATAAACTAGATCCAATTTTCTATCTAAAATCACCCTTAACACTCTTCAAAGTTTAAGCCCACATTATCTATTAATCATGTTTCGATTGATGTAACAGCGTACACAAAAAAAAGCACATTATAAAATCAATACATTCATCGCTCCGTTCAGAATCTAACAATAAATAAAATCTTCAAAAAATTTTGAAAATTGTATTATGTCGTATATAATAATATGCTAATATAATTTTTTTATGAAAATTTTAAGTACCAATAAGGGTTATTTTTTTTTTTTTTTGAGTTCGTGTAATAATTCCATTTTTCCCAGTTATTTTGATAAGTAATGAGAATTTAGACTTTAAAAATACTAACTAAAAATTAGATTAGATTTGCTACTATACGAGTAGAAGTCTAGAAACCACCTTCAAAGACAAGTTGAATATCATAGGATTTTTTCTACTATAGATCAACATGTATAGGTACTGTAACCTGTAGGTATTAAACAAAACACATAGCATTGTAAAATCAATACGCCTAGGCCTTAGAATGTAAAAATAACATAAATATAATATGTATTCTTTAATATTTTTGTTTATAAAAATATTAGAGTTAAAATGTACAGACTGTGATATTTCATGTTATCGCTAACACACTAAATAGTAAATATAAATTTACATTTAATACAGGTAAAAATACATACTACATAGTTATTAGTTACTTAATAGTTAGTACCTAATAGTACCTATATATTGATTTGTTGTGTTACAAAAAGCTTATTATTGCCACTGAATTAAAAATAAAAACTACAAATTACAATATGTATAAGGATCAATAACAGACAATAACGCGTCGTTATAAAGGTCATTTTTCTTATAGAAACCTTTTATATATAATTATAATAACATCACTGTCGAAGCCCTATACTATCAGTTAGGTTAATACAGACTATTATCTATATGTCAGTTTGTAAAGTTATATTATTAAATACAATATGACTACGTAGATAGGTAGTAGAATCACACCCACGTTGATTAGGATGGATCAGTTGGTGTACATAGGTAGGTATATAATTTTATTTTAATTTATGTTTATATACATTATTTTCATAGTAGATACCTACATATCTATAATATATTTATTATATACAACATAGCCAAAATAAAATTATAATATTTTTGTAATATTAAAAAATATATTTACTCCTCGTTGAAAAGTATGTCATATTTTCATACAATATATCATATATACGAGTCTCTCGTTCTTTTAAACAAACGGAAAAGAGTTTTAATTTTCGTACTAATCGTACCTACTCGTATATAAATGTATTCTGAAAACTATTTTTTGTAAATTTCAGTTTGTTTATTTATGACGATATTTCAATCTATCGGTTTCTCTATAAATATCAAAAGGTACGACATGTGTAAGCCATTCAATAAAAAAACAATTTATACTGCAATTGGATCTCGAGGAATCATTTTTGCTAAAAATGATGTTTATAACCGCTCAACATTGAATGTAACTATACATTATAATTATAATTTATAATATAAATACTAGTATACTATACACGCATCAGCGCAACAAATTTTAAATGTGTTTATAATTTCTAATAAATATTCCTATTTATACTGTCTTAGGAAAGTTTTTACAAACAATGTTCTTTGCGCATTATCTCATGTCCATCGTGTATGATCAACTTACGTTTTAAAGACGTGAATTTGCCGTGCACTAATAATAATGCAAACGAAACGGATTTTGTTTGTAATTCTATTTGTATTTTTGAACCACCATACTCAGCACGGTCTCTAAAATGTGTAAATAGTACTGTGAAAAATTCGACCTTTCATTACAAGTCTTTAACTAGTCAAGTAAATTTAAATTTCATCAACAGACACCCGTACCATAACCATGCATTTTCAGCTGAATATTTGATTACCAGTGAGTTATAGTTTACCTATATACTTTATTGTATTATAAATTTAATATTTATATTATTAACTATTTACTATTAAATTCTAATTAGTTCATTATTAACTCATGATTGATGTTTCTTATTGAAGTCTAAACTATTATAAATTATTATATATTCTAACGTAGGAAATATTCAATTAGCGGAAATAAAACCAGAATTCAATTCTGCAAATATTTTATTCGGTGGATACATTAGTACTCCGTTCTTTCCTATGTCTTATCCAGACGATTTAACATTTGAACAGGTGATCAATTGTAAAATGTATGAAGAGTGTTTCATACATTTAATTTTCGTGGATTTTCAAATTTCCGAAGAATCAATTGTCGAGGTAAGTGGATAAAGATACGATTACCTTTATTATTACCAAGCTATAATAATTTCAGATTAGTATTAAAAGTATAATTATTTTATGTAATACCTAAATTGATTTTTATTAATGTTTATAATCTATAGTATTTTATTCGAATTATCTGTACCTACGTTTAGTTTTACGATTCGAATAGAAAGAGATTAGGAGTAATTGGAGGAATAACATTTAGACCACCAGTTATAATATCTTCTGGTCCAGTGTTGTATATTAAATTCTTCGCTAATGCTGGATCTTCGATTGGGTACAAGGCACAATACTCCTACGTCAGAGGTTAGTATTATCATAATTCATTTGTATACGCATTACCCATAGTATTTGTTTAATTTCTAATATTAATCACAATCTTAAAAATAAATAACATACACGTAGGCAAATAACCCATAATTACCTAGTTTAACTATTGTGAAACGTTTACGTGTTCGTATCGAACAGATATTCGGTTATGTACACGCGAGCGTGTAATAGCGTTTATAGTGAAACACTGGAACGCCACTTATTGTAGTAAACAAATACCGGATATCGCGGTAGATAGCTATCAGAAATACAATTATCCACAGATTTGTACAATAATTTTATATGTTTAACACTTTCTATTTTTATAAGTAAAAACAATGGGACATAGGTAACTAAAAAAAAGGATAATACATTCATACTTCTTAGACAATTTAAATTAATTCATTTTATGACAATAATATTATAATTTTAGCCCTGTTTATACCGAATGATTAATTTAATGTATGACACTTAATATTAAAAATATTTTTTTTGTGACGTATTTATTTGTAGACTTGTGAATAACAATATTTTTTTTAAATAATTCATATATTTGTTTTTTATTAGGGGACGTCAAGAGTTCTATTTTAAAACCAAATACGAGTAAGTGACTATACCTACATATTCTAGAATAAGAACCGTAAACATTTGAATATAAGGATTATATATTAAAATAAAATAATTAATAATCTATTAATATAATATCTATTAAGATTGTGGTGGATTCGTGGAAAATAAAGGTGGGGCTATTACAATGATGCAAATGGTGGAAGAATTTGAACCAAATGTTCTGTTTGACTGTATTTGGTTATTTCGAATATCACATAAACATAATTTTAAGTCACAAAATTTGTACATGAAAGTCATAACGTTGAAAGATCTAGGTAAGTAAACTCGATTGTATGTATAGTATAATAAGTATTACAATATGTATGTACATATATCAGAATTGAGTGTTCAAAACCCCGCTTGTCTTTATATATTTTTATAACGGAGTAAATATACAAATTTCTATACCATATAATTACAATTTTTTTAAAGTAATAAGTACCTAGGTATTAATAATGTATCCCCTTTCCGGTTTTCCTCACCATACAAAATCCCTGCTGGTATACGCATGTGGCGTGTACCTGTTTACTTGTTTATGTTCAAGACGTTATAATTGCAGTTCAATAATTGAAGCCGTGCTTTTATATTTTTATTTGTTCTTTTTTAGTCGAGAGCAATTTAGTCATCAGAGAAGGACGCGTGTCAAACGGGCGTTTATTGCAATGGTTTAACGGATCTCATTGTACAGAATTAGACGTAGCAATCGAAATCGGATATTATGTCAGATTGACCGGAACGTTCAATTCCAGTTCTCGGCTAGAAATCGCCTATTCAGTCTTTGCTCAATCTAGTAACTACATGTCTAAGCATATATCTGTATAATATAACGTATATACGATACACCTATCTGATAATACATAAAATATATATTTACAACTCATTTCAGCCCATCAGTGCCTCTGGGCTCTGACTAATACGGCTAGTGGCTACATTTGAAAAGGCTAGACAAGCCTAATCTGGGCTATTGTATAATGCCCGACTACTCAACGGGCAACAGTGGGCTGAAATTTGATTTAATACAATTATATCACATAAATACATAATAGATAAAACTATTATAATATTATTATAGACATAATAGTACATAGTTAGTAATTATATGTAGAAACCTATTACCTATAATACCTATATTATTTTAATTGTTTTATTTATTCTGTTAAATTATCTATTTAAAATATTTAATATTAATCGTGATTCATACAAGGTAGATTTCAAATTTAAATATAAAAAGGTGTACAGCATCGGCGTAATTAAGGGGGCTAGAGGGCTTAGCCCCCCTGTATTTGTATTTAGCCCCCTATAAGGTTTTACTTTTTAACCTAAATTAGCCTTCAAGTTATTTTTAACTTTGGTTTTCTAGGACTCTAGCTCCTATAACTATTAAATTCTAATTACACCCATGGGCCATGGATTACAGGTGGGTTGGAACGTTGGGTATGTGTCGAGTGGTCACGGAGACACGGAGTGGGTCACTGTAATGGATGTGTTAAATTTGAATTCAATAATATACATATATATTATACCAATATACCTATATAACAATTCAGTGCGGAGATGAGTTATCAGTATACCTACATTATATCAACAACTAAAAAAGCGAGTTATGAATTTTTTAAGACGTATAAACAATTTACAATTTTAAAATACTCATAATTCGCTTTAAAATAAAAATATAATAAAACGCTTATCAAGATGCCCTAGATAATGTTCTTAACTTTAAATTTTATAATAGGTCATTTCACTCTAATTCGAGAAATTAATACGGTTATAGTCATTCCTGTAACCGTAAAATTTGGTATGTTGCGCGTGGATTAGAGAGAGATAACAAATACTACGCTGGCATCCTCTTAACTTGGTTATGTCTTTGACCACGTCCAAGAGGAATATAATCAATGGGATACTATATAAATTACCCGCTCTCTAGTCTCTGAGCTCTGGTTAAATATATATCCCTTTCCCCCCGGCTTACTAGTAATTATAGTTAATCAACTTTTTGCGGTGTTTATTTGTGTAACTAATTAAATACCCATTCGAAACATAGATTTTTACATCAAAATTTCATGAAAAATATATACCTAATTCAAGAACAAAAAAATATTTTCAAAAACATTAATACTTTTTCATATGCTGGATGTTTTTGTTGTCTTCCAGCAGTCCCAGCTATATTAGATATAATAAGTTGAGTGAATTTATCAAAATTAAAAAAAAATTATTTAAGGACCATGCAGTGAGGCAAACGAATTTGCATGTATGAATGGACGCTGTATACCGAACAAATTGGAATGTGATGGTTTTGACCATTGTGGTGACAATAGCGACGAATCTTCCCAGTGTTTTGAAGCCCACGGTGCGTATAATATATTTGAAAATTATTATTTGTATATAATTATTATATTATTATTCCATTAATGCGTTCTACTTGTGTTTGCCTATGATGCTGCTGAAGACACAATATAATAATATATTATAATGTATTAAAGACGGGCGTTTAATGTCTATTATTTTGCAGACACTCAATCGGATTATATGGACAAAAGTTGGTATGCATACAAGTCGAACTATTATTTTCCAAATAACACTTTGTATTCGAAACGATATCACATCCTTTTAGGATGTTTTATAGGTGAGTAGCATATATAATAAATAATAGGTAAAATGATACCAATGTACCTACCTAGTACACTTAGTAGTATAGCAGACAAGGACACTTCAGTCTACTGCAGTATAAAACAACAGATGGGGTAATTTGAGTGTTAGCCAAAATCAAATAAAAACAGATACCTTATTTAATAAACAAACTACTGAATTACCTGTCATTGTTCGTGAAAAAAATTGTTGGGTCAACTTTTTTTTGGATTTAACTCAATATGAAAGCAAAGCTTTTTTGTGTGTAAATTGCCCATAATAATGGTTAAAATATTTTTGCTTCTCTGTTTTAAATATGAAGTTGCTTAAGAGAAATTATATTTGTTGAGCATTAAATAATGTTCATAGTTGTTTTCAAATCATATATGATAATTGCAGTGGCGGCTCATGGGTAAAATAGTTGGTGGTGCACATTTATACAATACTTATATTTAATACTTTATTTATAGTAATAATTAATAATTAATTATATTATAACTGCATAACTAATGTATATTGTACATTTTTATCCATAACATTGTATTTATAATTTTATCATTGCAGGTTTTATAATATTTTTCATAATAGTTCTAATGGTAGTCTATAGAATTGCCACATGTTACCATATCCAGACAGATTTTCAAAATCGTCTCATATCCATCAGTCAACTACTTTGTGAGTACCTATTCATTAATCATTATAATATTTAGTATGAAGTTATATAACATTATTGTGTTTTCAAGTGGAAGGAATTCAACTAGATGATAACAGTCTGACTTCAGAAATAGGAAGGATAAATTCAAATTATTTAATTGATGAACCACCAGCATATGAACAACCTCCGGAGTACGAGGCACCTCCAAATTATGAAGAAGCAATAAAAATGTACAAGAACTCAATGAAATATAAACATGACAATATAAAAACAAACTTAATAGATGAGGAATTGAATGGTAAATTATAAAGTTTTATAAAATAACACTTATAATATTATTAGCTTAACTTAGATTCATTTGATTTCAGATAACAGTCAGTTATTACACGTTAACAAAAATCAAACGTCATCAAATGTACATTTGATAGAAAATAATAATTTGTATCCTCATTGTTTATGCTGTAGTCAAGGAAGTTATCATATTTTAGCATTAGACATTAACAATATGAATAGATGTTGTTTGAATAAAATGTATTCATTAAGGAAATTAACAATAAATAATCAGTATTAAGTAATTATATGTTGACCATAATTAGTCTTTATTAATATTTTACAATAATAAAATCAATACGAAAATAATCACAAAACATAAATATCATACAATATAATATATATATATATATATATATATTTAATAGGTAGTATCCCACTAATTATATTAATTTATGGGGCCGAGAAGTTGAAATTTCATAATCACATAATTTTAAATTACTAACAGATTATATCCTATTTTCCTATTTATACCTATTACTGAATTAATCTAACCCGCTCTGCAATTTGTTTAAATAAAATAATGATATTTTATCATCAAAAGTTATTATACTTGACAATCCACTTTTTATTAAAGTTGTTAAATCTTCAATGAAAAGTTGTCCATAACTACTTCTACTGATTTTTTTGATAGTTTTAACACGGTCAGGGAATCTTGAATTTGAAGAAAACAAATATTTGATAACATCTAAATCCACGCTAGCCCCGAGTTTTAACTGATGACCAAAATCTTTTGCCCATCCATAAATTATATCACAATTATCTACCGAAATAGAATTTATCATAAACAAAATAAGTTTTTCAGATAATTCATTTAACATGTATTGATCTGTGATTGTTATTAATTCTAAGAGGACATTGATATTTTCAGGCAAAAGACAATCACAATATACTTCAAGTAAAAGTAAAAATGATTTGATACAATCAGAACTTACATCATTTAATCGTATAGTATTTTGATATGCTTCCTTAAAACCACCAGATCGAAACATTGCTTCAAACATTGGAGATTTCAACGATAATAAGGATTTATTTGCATTTATTAATGTGCCATCGTCCAATTGCAATGTGACAGTAGTTTCTTTTTGAACAATACTTTTATGACAATCTCGGGTTTCACAATATTGTATTCCTGATTTTTTAAAAGTAATTTTTACTTTATCAAATAAAGCTATTAAAGCTCCAATAGCATCATCAAATGATGGATTCTGGTCATCTTTAATTATATTACACAATATGCAATATACTTTGTAACGAGATAATAGTAGAATCAATAGTTTGGGATCGCTGAAAAATACAATTTTAATATTGATTAATAAATTGAAATAAAGTATCTTGGTGAAAGAAAACATAAGTAATTAGTATGTTGTATGTTTGTAATATATTTATAATATAAGAATATTTTATACAAATTAAATATGGTACATGGTAAATGGTATACACAAATGAATTTATCACTCATCAAAAAGGTTTTGGTGACCACATAATAGTTGAATAAGATAAAAAAAGAAATGGAATATTTCTAAAAATATAATTATCAGAAGTGCAGAAGTTGTTTATATAAATTAAAATTTAATTTTCAATGAATAACGCCATAGCAGAATAGAGTTCAAAGTTTTTTACATTTGCATGTTTTTATTTTGTGATAGTTGGGGATTATTTTAGCAGAGATATTGATTTGTTTTGTGAAATGTATTTAATTAATACCAAGTTTGACTATGCATATATTTTTGTAAATTTTGTTGTGTTTTAGGAAAAGTGCATACTTTAAAACTTGTTAGTATATTAATGACTTTATTTCATTTAGTTATTTTTATAAATGTAATATTGTTGGTCAACAATAATTTGGATGTTTTGGAAAAAATAATTCCCAAAGTAAATTATCTTCACTTAAGAAGCATCATGGTCTATTAATTAATGATATTGCTATTAATAATTATACAATTAGAAGCTTAATGGCACCTAGATTCTATATTTTATAAAAAATTATACTCCCGTTTAATAGTTTTATATATGCAATATCAGTATTGATTTTGCTAAGATCGTACAATACATGTGTATAGTGTGCAAAATGTGTAAAAAGTGTAAAGTGCATATTATTTTTTTCATTTTATATTTTGTTAATAAATAAATAAAATAATGCCGATTGACAAAAAAAAATGAGTTTTATAAAAAATTATTATAAATGATTTTTTACGAATAATATATAATAATTTTTTTTTAATTTTTGCTATATGGACATCCAAATGACGGAACAAGTTCTGTTGAAGACAGTATCCATTTTACGAAATATAATCCATATTGTGTAATTACGTGAAGTGGAGAAATCACGGTCCCATTTCATTAAATGGATACAAATGATGTCCATTTCGTGAAACGTACAATTACACAATATGAATGCGACATATATTTTCCATCATATTTTGGTAAATTTAATTATATATTTTAAGGATTTTTAGTAAAATAAGTCCCTAACACTAATAAAAAATGCTGGAAGATTTAATGGTTGTTTAGTAGAAGAATACTGATGAAGCAACCAACAATATTTTGTTCTGGGATCCAGAACATGTTTACATTACAGTGAATTGGTTTTGTAAAATATGGGTCTATTGGGGCCGTTGTGGGCTCAATCTGCATTAGGGTCATCTGATTAATTTACTGACTGTCATTAAAACCGAAATCTGCCATTGACAATGAATACTTCTAGATATACATTTTATTAATCATATACTTTTTACCTTAATTGCTTAATCAATACCTGGTCGCGTCCAAGGGTTTTTTAAATTTGAATAAAGATATAAAACTATAGATAAAATTAATTTGTAAATAGTTTGTGTAATGGTTTATTGGTATTCATATTCAAGCATTTAGAATTTTCTATATAAGGCTTTTAACTAGATGCATGAATAAAAATTCTAAATCTTTAAAATTGTTATCAATGGCATTATACTATTACCACTATTTATTATGGTTCATTATTCATGATGAATAATTTGTTGGCAATAAAACTAACATACAACTTACCTTTGAATGACAATGGGTACATGAACAGATACTAATATTTTGAGTTTTAGTTTAGTATCTGGTGTGTCTGGTTCATCCATTATACCAGTCATCATACCTTCTCCAAATTTTGATGAAAATGATTGAGCATTTTTGATGATTCTCATACCCAATTTGTTTCGAATCATACAATAGTTGCAAGACTCAAGTTCATGAATAGGTCTACAAAGTCTTCGATGTGTTGTCAGAATTAATTCATCAGTGAGAATGCTATTTAAGTTCAGCACTTCGCTATAAAATAAAAACATACAATAAGATAATTTTGCTATGAAACTGAAAAAGAAAAACATACCGAGTAATGAATTCTAATATCTTTAATGCATTTGAATTGTTATGCCCATGTTCAATATATTGCATGTAATCTAAAATTGTTTCCCATACGTATTTATCAACCATTAATAATACAACTTTTTCTATGTACATTACATGTGTTAGGAACTGTATAATTTTACAGACTGTTATTTCTTCTAGAGATGAATGTTCTACAATTTCATCATCCTAAAATATGAATTATATATTTATTGCAGATATTAAAGTAAATTAAATTGATAATTGTTGTTTAGTTGAAGTATTGTAAATTTGAATTGACCTTTTCTTCAAAGTCACTGACATCAGATTTTGAATCGTCTGCATTTACAGACTCAATATCAAATGATTCACAAACTGGTGAATAATATGGAGAATGCGAGTCTGTAGTTATATTATCATCTTTAGGTGGTGTCCAAATAGGACTTGCATCATGATCATATGTAGTTGTTGGAGAGGCACAGCTAACAAATATTGAAGAATCTAATGATTTAGCTTTCATTTCCAATGGACACATATGAGGCATTTTATTTGTTTTTACATACAAAGATAAAAGCTTGATTAACATGGGAATCAAACCCTTTTCTACCATTTTCTGCAATTAAACACATATTGTAGATTATAACATACTATACTATTATTGTAGTTACTTCATTGGCCAATAAATATTATTATTATTATATTCTATTACTATTGGAATTTTTTTTGTCATAGAAATAAAATTGTTTAAATACATACATTGTTTATAACAGTTTTTATCAATCATGTTTTTATTTTTTAATAAAACTATGAAATCAAATAAACAATTATCAAAAACAAACATTTTAAAGTCTGAGGGATACATTATATTAGATCACATAGCAAATGGAAGTTATGGTGAAGTATGCCATGCTAAATACATACAAGAAGAAAAAGAATTGAATTTGGTAGTGAAAATAATCGATACAAGACAGACAAGCAAAGAGTATGTTTCTAAGTTTTTGCCTCGAGAGCTAGATGTCATACGTCAAATTAATCATCCGTATATAATATATGCACACAGTATTTTACAAAAAAAAGCGGTATTATTTGTTTTTATGGCATTTGCAGAAAAAGGTAAAAAAAATTAATCATTATTATCATTACTAATTAACTAAGCAATATTACAATATAACAAACAAGATCTAGGACTGTTGGTCAAAAACAATTAGTTAATATCACTTTTTTTCAGTTCTTTTCATTAAAATAATATTTTATGCATTTTATTTCAAATTAGTGTTTTTATTTATTGCACTAAAATTAAATTAAGTTATAACAAAAATATATTTTGTTATTATTTTTAAAATTGTAGATATTTATAATTTTAATGCAAATGTTTATATTATAAATTAATATTGTATAATTATTTTTTGTAATCATATAAATGCTTGTTAAGCCAATTAATAAAAAAAAAAAATTACAAATATTTTTAAACTTGGGTATATCATTAAAGCAGCAGTTAGATCAAAATATATTTAACACAACCATAATGGCATATCACTATGTCTGTATATTATTTGAAATATAAGTGAACAGTTATATTTTAATAGGGCATGAATTTTTATGCAATAAAAAAGTAGATACATATTTATGTTATCAGTGTAACCAAAGAATGTATTTTGAATACATGAAATATTTAACAAAATATTTTATTTTCACAATTTAAATCATATAAAAAAGAAAAGTATTGAATAAAAAAACAAATGAACCAACAAGAGCAGAGGTTTCTAGATTGTAGGTCACAATTATATTTTTAGTAAGTCCCATTATATTTTTTAATGATACATTTTTTGAAAAATATGTTAATTTTTTATTTTTTCTTGTAAGCAACTGATCCAGGAAACAGTAAAAAAGGAGGGTCATTGATATCATTGTGAAATGCAAAAATTTAAATAATTTCTAAAATGGGTTATATCATAAAAAGTTTGGAAACCTCTGAACTAAAGTAATAGATTGTATAACAGATACGGAGGTATTAAAAATTATTTACTTATTTTATCTAATTTAATATGAAGTTCTTCATAACAATTTACGACAGATTGAATGTATTTCATACAGAATTATAGTTATTACTTATTATCAGTATGCCTGTGAATACAGAGGTATACATACAAATATGAAATAGTCAGTAAAATATATGCAGATTACTAAAATATTTTTTTTAAAAATGCACTAACTTCAAAATGTAAGAAAATATGTAATAATCAAGTTTTATTCTATTTATGGTGTTATGAAACATACTAATTTTAAATCGTAATTAAGAAATTTACATTCAATAACATTTTTATCATTTATTATATTTATTATATTATCTATTGAATATTTACACTAAACAAGTATTTTTAACAGTAATATTTGACCAACAGTAATGGATTTGACCTTTACAAATTGTTTTTTTAGATGAATAGTTGCTTTTGACGAACTATCCAAGTACCATAACATACACTAAACTAATTGGTAGATCATTACTCTCATTTCATATACCCAATTATTTTTTTTACAATCATAAATTGGACTTTTAATAATAAAACATAGTGTATATTTAATGAATAATAAAAATTAATTTCTACATGTTTAAGGTGATCTTTTGCAGTACATTATTGATTATGGACCATTAAAAGAGAATCAAGCTCGTATATGGTTTAGACAGGTGGCATTAGCAATACAATATTTACACACAATGGAAATTGTACATCGGGATATAAAATGTGAAAACATCCTCATCACTGAGCATTATACTGTCAAGTTAACTGATTTTGGTTTTTCGAAATTTGTTAAGAGTTCCAAAAAACTGAATTGTAATACTTATTGTTGTTCATTGGGTTATGCATCGCCAGAAATATTGACTGCACGTCCATATGATGGAAAAATGTCTGATATATGGTCTCTAGGAGTGGTATTATATGTCATGCTCAACAAGAAAATGCCTTTCAATAGAAAAAACATGAAGTTAATGTATAAGCAACAAGTACATTATCATTCATTGCATGTATATTTTATATATTTAAAAAATTGTTTATTCTTTTTAATTAAAATTATTAGGTCAAACGAGATTGGGAACATCAACCCTATGTAGAAGAAATAATAAGTGAGAATGTAAAAATGTGTATAGATAGTCTTTTACAACCAGAACCTAGAAAGCGTTGGACAATTGATAAAATATTGGACAGTGATTGGATAAAAATGAATCGAAAATTAGTTAAAATGACTGAACAAGAGTCATTTGCTCTTATTGAAGCCCTAAACCAAAATAAAACTGTACAAAAACACTTAATAAAGATAAAAGCAAATAAGTCAGACACTCAACAGATATTAGGCAAGAGATCTCCAAGATTTTTTAGTATAGCACAACAGTTGGAATCAATATCTAGTTCAAATAGAAAAACAAACGATAGAAATGAATCTAAATATATGTTGAAACGTTCAGAACGTATTGTGCACACAGATAACTTATTAAATAACAAAAATGACATGACAAAAAATTAAAAATAGTTATTATAACAACAAATTAATTATTTAAGTGATACATACTTTTATTGTAACTGTGCAATATTGGAAATGTGGTAAAGTATTAATTGCTATATCAATATAGGTATGATTTGTACTGGTAATTAAGCCCAAAAATAGGCTTTGCCAGTCTTCTATACTAACAAATCTAATACGATTGAGTGGACATTGCAATAAAAGGCACATTGATAAAGTTAAATCTATAATTTAGAAAAAGAAACAGTTAATTAATTTAAAATTCTTATTAAATATTTCAGTAAAATACATTGTTCTAAAACTATAAATTATATAAATTAATCATTATAAACAGATTAGATATAATGAAAGACAAGTAAATGTTTAAAATTCAAAATTTTTGCCTACCAAGGATTACTATGTTATTTTAAAAATATACTTATGGTAACATTTTGATACTATACAATAATAATTTGAGAAATTGATTGTTATTACAAAATTACTTACAATGGTTATCTTCTTTTTTTAAAATTTCAGAAATTTGCACGATCAAACGAGATTGATGTAAATATCCTAAAGCATCACGAATTTTACACATAGCATAAATTATTTTGGAAACTAATGGACGTTCAGGTAATAAACGCATTAGAATACATATGTTATCAATACTTTTTTGTTCACTATTTCCTAAAATCTAAAACAAAATGAATTTTTTCTTAGTCTATAATAATTATTTTTTATAAATTATATAGCAATTTTACCTGTACAACAGTGTCTAAGCTATTTTTTGCATGTTTCAACTCTAAAACACGGTATAAAATTGCAGTTTGGGCTCGTAGAACAGCCATAACTATTTCTTTACATTCTGATTTTAAAGAATCAGAGATTATTTTAACAGCTTGTAACTTTAACATTTCTGAACAACCAATTTTTGATGAATTTTCCCACATTTTTCTAAATAATTAAAAATAATAATGACAATTTAATAAAAATTATTAATTAAAATATAACAAAGTTAACCAAGTTTTACCTAAGAGCTCGAATTGCTGTGTATCTTGTAATATCACTATCAGTATTTGATAATATTTGTATAGTTATACTATGAATATTATGTTTGTACATAGTCGAAATATGGGCTTCAGATTTAGCTAGATTGGCGATCAACCTAAATATGCGATAGTGAATTGAATCAACATTTATATTTTTCATTATGAAACTAAGGTCTTTTAGAATACCATAATTAAGTAACTGCAATAGAATAATGTTAAGTATTAAAATATAAGCAATAAAATATGTAAAAGTGATTTTTATTTGATTTATAAGTAGCTATAATTACTTCTTCACGACATTCTGCATTCATACTGTAGTCTCCAAGAATGCTTAGAACTAATGATGTTATTTTCGGGTTAACTTGTTGTAATAGTCTACTCAATATTTTGATACCACCATATTCTCGAAATTCTTTTAATCCTCCATTTTTTTTTGCCATCTCTGAACGTATATAAACTAGACTTCCATAAATACCGCCTTTATCAGCAGCAAGATTTGCAAGTGCTGATGTGATTGAATCCATTCCTAAAATAATTTAATAATTTATTAAGTAAATTTAGTGTTTTTTCCAAATCATTAATAATTTATCATTTGTCAATGTTAATATTACCAATTGTAAAATTAAAATAATTAGTGTAATAGTTAAAAACTAATGTATACTTTTTAATAGCTTTTCTATCGTTAGCAAATATGTATGTTTCAATTTTTCTTAATAAAAATACGTCATTAAATGTATATTGATTGATTTGATATAAATATACTCATTTTACTTTCAAAAATTTTGTTTATCAAAGAATACTTTTAGTTTGGATATAAATTGTTAGGTGTTACAACAGTAATCACTAGGGTCATTTTTTTATGAAATTAATGGAAGATTGGATCATAAATAGCCAACTGAAAATGTTCAGTTTTTTTTATAGTTGTATTAGGTATACTATACTTAACTAAATAACTATAGGTAGGTACTAGGTAATCTATAATATTATTAACTATATGGATACCTAACATACATGCATATATGTAAATAGCCATATGGCTGTCTGGACACCCAAAATATGGATAGGTATAATCATAAGTTATAGATTTATATAATATGCTATCATAGCGATGTATCAAAATAACAAAATATGAATTTTTATATTTATTCATTAATCTTATATTTTTATTTATTTGTTTTAATATATGTAAATGCTAAAATGCTTTAAAATATTTACATTCATATTGGTAGTTGATTCAATAAGACTTAAAATATTTTTGAACATTTGAAATTTAAAAATTTAATGGTTTTATAACTTTGTCAGTTGTTATTTTATGTAATAGATACTAAAAAATTTTAATTTAAATTTTAAAAACAATTGTAGTTAACAATTTGCTGCCCTAAATCAGGAGGAGGAGTTGCTACCATTCTTTCTCCACCGATGAAAGCTTATAATATAAGTATAATATTATGAAAAATACTTAAACTACTTACCAGTATATTTATTTTTCGTAAATAATCGTACAGTGTACTTATTTTCTCGTCAACAATAATGCAATCAATTATTAGATTATTAGATATATCTTAGAACCAAGATAAAAATGCAAACTTAAGATCCTACGAAATAATTATAAATCATTAACTCCGAGAGTCGATTCGTTTTCGGTACGACTCGAAAGGCATTTTGAATCTTTGGAAACACTTAATTTCTATAGAATAATATTTGGTAATTATAAAAATGTATAGGTGTACCTATTAATAATAATAATATACTAGTATACTACACAGTACACTACTATAGTTACTGCGAAGTACAATTAATAATAATAAATAATAAATAATTACTAATATAGTAATATCACACAACCGATAATAATCATAACATTATAATCATAAATTGTTTACCTTTCATTTGAGTTTGTTATATTTTATTGTGGTTTTATTATGGAGGTAATAGTTTTTCTTGATTGGTCTTTTCTGATAACCGTTATCATATCGTCTGTTTGATTTTGATAGCTCATTGCTCAAATGCTCAATGCTTATAGACACGGTCTTAGATTGTGGATTATAGACTATAGACACAAGAGTCAAAGTTGCAGCTCGCAAAATAACAATTTTATTTTTAATATTGATCATTAAAATAATTAGCGGCGTTTGCGGTGATTATAATTTACGCATACTATCGTTTCGTATTAAAATTTAAATTTATACTCTATTCTGTAACATGTGAACTCGGCTTCTCGAAAAAATAAAATGCCGACTGAAGTCTCTGTTCAGAATTTGTACATTTTTAACTCGACATTATCAAAAACTGAAGACGATGTAAGTACTTCTTTACATGTTTTTTCACTGCAATTTGTCGTTACTGTTTTTCTCAACTAAAATTGTTTCTAAAACAATTTAAATAATAGTAGGTAGCTTTATATGCCACCTTAGGCATTCTTGGGCTACCCTACTACTCATTCAAGTAGAACAAATCACTTTTTTTTAATGATTTAAAATAAATTTGTTTATATATTAATTAAAATTAGATTTGTTTAATAAGTCATATACTTGTAATATTTTTTTGTACACAGGGCGCTAAAAAAATATTATTTTATTATCCAGAAAATGAGGACGAAAACAAAAAAGTTCTCAATGTTGGTCATATTGAAGCTGTTATTTGCTTTGCACGGTATGCTAATAAATTGTATTATATATATTATTATTCTGTAGGTATATGTTTTAATTTGTGTACTAATATTACAGAAACTTTAATGCAAATGAGTCATGTGAATCTTTACGCACTGAAAAAACATTACAAGTGTTGTACAATGCGGAGCCAGATTTTTGGATAGT
This sequence comes from Rhopalosiphum maidis, assembly GCF_003676215.2. Lineage (NCBI taxonomy): Eukaryota > Metazoa > Arthropoda > Insecta > Hemiptera > Aphididae > Rhopalosiphum > Rhopalosiphum maidis. Next base: position 57,496,331 of record NC_040877.1, read on the forward strand.
CATTGTAATATTATTACTTGTGTTTTTAAATAAATTTTTTCAATCGCTAGGTATCTTTAAAATTATTTTAGTAATTATAACATTATGTTCAGTAGACTGTGTCAGCAAAATGTAAATTTAATCAAAAGTCTTCAGAGTCCCCAGATGAACATGTATATTGCACATATAATCTTCAAGAACCAATTTATTTGGCTGTCTTAAAACACTGGTATAATACGTTTCAAATGACTGTTGGCTGTATGACTAAGCTAATGAATGATAATGATCCAGATTATCTCAGACTTATGCTTAACAAATTTTATAGCAAGGTTAGCTTCTGATTTTTATAACACATATTGACATATTATAATTTATTTATTGATGAATAGTAAATACTAATTTTATTCAAATTTGTGTAATACTATATAATTCAATTTTAATTTTAAATGCTCAAGTATGTTTTGTTCTTAGTATTTACAGAGCACTGATGTATCGAGTCATACATTTATGGATATGTTCCAAGGTATCAGTTTTCTTCCTCTGGACAATGTTATTCATTTGTATGCGCAGAGTTTTCTAAATATTATCGAAAACACATTTCAACAAGTACATTTTACAATGTTACTTTATAATGATTCACTTGTTTGGTAACTATTAAATTAATATTAATTTAAAAATTAGATTATATGTAATGGTAAGTTTTGTATTTTATAAATCAAAATTAATTATTTATTATTTTAATGTTAATATGTTTAGAATTTTTTATAAATACATATAACTGGAGTCTAGTAATAATAGTTGTAATAAACTAATGTTTACCAGATACAAATAAAATTACTTAGATTTGAATTTAGATTAAATTTAATAATAATGATTTATGTGGAACAATGGTTTGATATATCCAAATGCCTCGCATCATTATTTGCCATATAATTAATGTCATTATTAGTCTGTTTTAATTTTATATTCTGAGCAGAGCGATGAATGTATTGTTATATTACAATTATGTGTGTTTTTTATTTTTTGTGTCCATAATCACTTTTTAAGGTAGTAAAAATTCTTTGATTTTTAACTTTGGAGAAACTTAAAAATTTTTGTGAAATGTTATATTAATATTTTCTGTACATAATAAAATATTTTAACTATTTTTGAACAATTCATAGACATTTTCAATTTTAATTTTTTTTTAGTTTTTTTTTTTTTTTGTAATATAAAAATATTATTTTATTATTTGTGAATTACTGGAATCTTTTAGTGTATTATTATATTCTATACACAATAATATTTTCAAATTTAATGTTTTTGGTAAAAATTAATTTTCTTCCCTCATAATCTTTTTGTATGCAATGATTTATTTATTTATTTAACATATGCATTATATTGATTTATTCTGTAATAATAAGATGATTTATTGTATATCAGAGTGGTTACCTACTTTCTTTTTTTGTTTATTATTATTGTTTGACATTTGTTTAGGAGTGGTCTGAATAAACGTCAAACTCAACTTGTGTATTCCTATATTTTAATGTGGGTCTTGCCAGAAATTGCAAAGAAAGACAATTTAGTCAAAGGAAATTTAGTACAACAATGTTTGCCTAATCAATTAGTTGGAAAGTAATGATTGAACTAATATAATATATCTATACTTTAAAAATGCAATTTTTAATATGATTTTTTGTATAGGTTTATAACAAATATTTGGGCAGTGAAAACAGATAGTTGGATTAGTGATTTGGGTAAGGTCCCTATTTTATGGTTGAATGATGAAAATGATAAAACATTTAAAAGCTATAGGCTAGTTATGTATAAAGCTCATCATTCAATTGTATGCATGTTTGTTAAAAGTAAGTATCAGTATATGATTATATTATATGCTACAAAAAATTCATTTTTGATATTGGTAATTTATTTCAGTGGAAAATCCACTTACAGCAGATTTGTATAATAGCTTAGATCAATTTCTTGGGACAAAATTATATCTGTTATCAGAAAAGATGAAAAATACAGTTGAAAAGACATTGGCTTCAAAATTATACACTGAAAGACCTGCTAAATTTGTATATTTTAATGCTATGAATTTAGCAATTAAAAATTCAATTAAATATTCAAACTCCATTGCTACAACTAATAGACCATCTGAATTTAATCTTAGTCCAGATGCATTACGAGTTTTAGTAGATATTAGCAGTCAACAATCCTGGTGTGTATAATTCTTATTAAAAAAATTATTTTATGAATCATATATTATTATACTCATTTATTGTATATGACTTAATTATACCAATCATTTTTTATTCCAGTATGCACCCAACCTATTCTGTTATGATAAAAACATCTAACGATAATTGGGTAGCTGGTAGGTTATGTAATTCACGAGAAATTTATATAGTGCTGAATCAAAAGTTGACTAAATTATACGATGTAGATTGTAAGTATAAACATTTTGTCAACTTAGATAAAACCAAAATTTAAAAAATTTCATTTTTTACTTTTAGCTGAAATTCAAAGCCTTTGTGCACAGGAATTTGGAACAATATTTTTTTATGATTAACGAGCTATAATTTACACAAGTAGATGATGGACTACCTCGAACTATAAAATAATATTATTAATTTAAATTTTAACAAGAACAATTTTTTTTTTTTTTTATTATTGTTTGTTAATTTATTGAAAATACAAAATATACTATTGTTATATAACTTCTATTTATTATTATAATTATATTTTTCCAGAACGTATTACAATAATTGTAAAATTAAAAGTACTATTATCGTGATTGTTAAAATAAAAAAAGAATTCTAAAATTAATTTTATATGATAGTTTAAGTTTCCAAACTTATATTCCATCAGGGTTACAATAGACGAGAAAGACATATATTTAAGAGCCATGGTACAATATTATAATCTGTATGCGTTGTATCAGTCTTACAGGTGCACAACATAGCAAATTTACATTCAGAAATTTAGGAAATCTTATTTGACTTTGTTAGTTTTAATGTCAGAGCACTTAAAGGATTTATTAAGATCAAATATTGCAACATTATCTATGGATTAATAAAAGTATATTTTTTTTTATACTAAAATTTTGAAGCAAGTTAAATATTAAAAATATTTATAATTTGCTTCAAAAAATCAAAAATATCATGTAAAATGCAATTACCAATGGCGTTTTCTAACTAGGGAATTTGGGATACTAGGCATAATTGTCATAGTGATACGTCATGTTATCATATAACTTATAAATAAACGACCATCCCCATGAATAGTGCTTTGGCTGACCTCAATAAGACTTAATGAAGAATTCAAATCTGTTTTAAAAAAAATTGACAAGTTTCTAGGTTATTCAATGTATGAAAATTCCAAAAATTTTAAATATTCCAACTGAATCCATATGAATTATGATTTGAGGGGTATAGAAGTGCTTCAGCTGAACCACAGTAGACTTAAAAGGGGATAGAAGTGACAAATCCATATACAGTGGGCTGTTGTTCACGAATCTTGAAGTCATGCTATCAATTATTTTACCCATTACATGATGGTTATGGATTTCCACAGTAAATTTTTGTTTAGCACCATTGATTGGGTTATCTTCCGAGAGTTCGTCAACCATTCGTTTCTTTTTTCTTAGTCGCTTAAACTTAAATTTTCGTGTACGATAAATAAATTTTACCATGAAATATCGCTCGTATGTAACGGCCCTAAGTACTATCAAACTCTGGTAGGTACTCATAACTCATAACTCATAAGTATAGTAAACTAAAAAGTAAAAACTTGCACACTACATTATAAGAATCAATCAAAGAAACATTTTTTTTATATTTTCATATTATTATAATACATTAAAAATAATAATAATAATAATAATAAATATGGACATAAACAATCGGGCCGGGCCAGTCCACCACTGTACGGGGCTTTTTTTTCCTACGCATGTTAAGGACTTTTTTTTCCGAAAGCCGTCTTACACGCGTACGACATAAATTGTAACGTGTTTTAGGAGGTACTTTTATATTATGATATTGCAATCATGAAACCACGATAAAAAAATTGAAATTGATAAGTTTTATAATTTGTGATATCACGGATACCTCAAGTCCATAATACTTTGTTAATCCATAGTCGTATTCCGTATTCGTGTTGTAGGTATAGTAACAGGTACAAACCTATAAAGATATTGACATTGTGTCGAACGATAACAATTTATTACTTGAACTACTGGTCTTTGCAAATAATAATTGTGTTCTAATCAACTTCTCACAGTCAAAATAAACTATAGGATGAACACCTGAAAATCTCAAATCACCGAACTTTGAGGAGCTATAACTGATAACTCACTAACGGTAAATGACAAATAATAATTTTAACGTTAAAATTTATAAAAAATAGTCCTACTATTTTTTGACATTTTAAATATAGTTTGCCGTTTGAAAATTAAAAGTTTATACTGTTTATATTGATTTCACAATTAAATATAAGAGTGAAAAAATTAGCTATATAAATTTTAATGATTAATAATAACATAAAAATAATTTCCTATGAATAATAAAACAATAGTTTCGCTATAATGAGAATGTTGATGGCGGAGCCTCAGAAAAAATTCGTCGTTATTGTCGACTTTAGTATTATCGTCTAAATGTTGTAAATAAACGATAATATTATTTTATTTCCTTTTTATTTTTTTTACAGTTACCAAATTTGCAACCTTCTGTTTATAAGAAACCTAACAATAGTATTATACAATATTTTACTTGTTTTTTGAGTCATCATGGTTGGACAGAAGATGTTGAGTTTGCTAATGGTTGGTCTCTTACTGTCACCTCCCGCCCTTGCTGGCCCAGTGGCAGCAGGAATTTGTTATGCCGGATGTGCGGCTGTAACAGTTGCTTGTTTTACGGCTGCCGGGTTTACATTCGGTACTGTACCTGCATCAGTGATTGCTGCTACACCCGTGTTAGCTGCGTGTAATACAGCTTTTGGGGTATGCGAAGCAAGTTGCGTCGCTGCTTTAGTCGTACCTACACCTTAAAAAGAATATTTTATTATAAACTTCTTTTTCCAATTAAATAATTTTTATTTTCATACACTAAATTTTCACATTAATACATTAAGAAATATTATCAAATATATAAAATAAATATTTTTTTATATAATATTTAAGAACAGTGTTATAAATAAACACCTTTTTTTTCTTCAGTTTTGTTTTTTTTTTTATTTAATAAAATATTACCTTTTATACAGTGGTCCATTTATTCTACAACATTAGTTTACGATTATTATTGATGATGTTTTAGGTTTTTATTTTATTTTTTTTTTCTTGAATTCTGAATATATTGATTTTACAATAATGTTCTTTATAGTATAGTATACCATAACAAAAAAAATAAAAATTAAATAAAATAAAAAATAAATAAAAATAATAAAATAAAATAAATGGTTCGAAACCTCGAATTTCAACTTCTGAGGACATTTTGGATAGCAAATTGGAACTAATTTGTACTTTGGAGTGGTCAATACTAAAAAATATCAACATTTTTTTTTATGATCAGGAAAATGACCGTGCACTGTCTTTGTGGCCGTGTATACTATATGGCCGCCGCCGCGGCGAACGACTCCGACGTCACCATAGACAAGTCGATTTTATTGGTATAATTTTTTCGTCGTAATATGTACTATAATTTAAGCCAAAGAAAAATTTTTAGATGGATGGTCTTATAAAGACGAAAGAATATTACTTTTATTAATTTATTTAATTTAATGAATGGTATTGCCTGTGTCTTCATTCTGATTAAATAGGTATTTGATTATTTTTATTGCTTAATTTTACCATCAACATTCAAGACGTATATTTAGTTATCATATTTGGATATTCCCATGATAAAATTGGATATTACTATAGTAAGTAAACACTATATAATGATTATTTTAGTACTAACTACTAACAAGCTTGTATAATACATTATTTTAGTATACATGTTCTTAGCTAACGTCTCTTTTTATCAAATTAAAAATGGTGTTCATAGTATAATTTTTGTAATTCGTTAATTCCTAATTCACTCAACAATTCAAGAAGAGAGCCGTTCCGTTAAGATTTGGCGTCCAGGGAAAAATTAAAAATATTCGCCCCTATTGTATTTATTATTATGCATTTTATTCCTATTTAATTAAATTTTTTTTTATAACATATTTTGATCGTTGATTCGACAAAAAACTAAAGCTGATTGCAATAGTAATTATTAAACAAAATAGGTAGGTATAAAATAATTAAAAATGTATACAAATCACAAATTATATTATATTTACAAACATATCATAAGAGCGTATCATAGGTATAACTGTATAAGGTATATCGTATATGTATCATATAGGTAATTAGTTTAAAATTTAATTAATTTTATTTTAAAACCAAATAATACAAGAATAAAACGTTGCGGTCGACTAATTTGTTATTACTCGACCATAGTAGGAAATTTGTTCAGAAAAAAATTGTAATGGTCCAAAATAATTGTAAAACAATAATTTTTCTCGTATATATTATTTATGTAGTTAAAAATATTTTGAAAAAAAATTTTAACGACCCTTTAAACCATATTCCCGGGGCGCATGCCTTCATGAGCGCACGGCTCTGGTCCTACTAACGAATAATGGGTAGGTAACTACATAGTCGTTAAAATATTAAACAAACGGCCATTTATTAATTTCGAATTTTCGACCGACAGATATATAATGTATCTGGTTCTGAGGACAAGGGTGAGAAACTGAGAAATGTATTCAAAAATCGTAGTGGAACTCATAGACATATCACATATTAATTATTAATAATATGTCTATGGTGGAACTATTTACAATCACGATTTAAGATATACCTTATATACCTACTAATGGTTGGTATTAATTTAAATTTTTGTGATTTGAGGTTAGTGTTCGAAATCTTAATTTCGGTTATCAGCTATAATTTCTTATCAAGGGGCCGAACTGTACCCATCCCGGCTGTACTATACTACCCAACATTCAAGAGTTAAGACTCTGAAGACTCAACAGTAATTACTTATTACAGTATACCGTGGAGGCTTGGAGTCAGTTGTCTGTGATTAATTAATATTCACTGACGGTGACTTATTAACTGTGTAAGTAAACATAGGTCTTATTGATTACTATGTAGTTATAATTATCTGTTATTTTTTTAACTCACAGAGTAGTTGTATTTTTTATATTTATTTTAGGTTTATTGAAAACTGATAATTTTATAATTATATTGTGTTATTAATTAGTAATTTATTATTTATCACTTGAGGTTAATGTTCTAATTGTAGCAAATAGCATTATATAAAATTTTGAGAAAATTAAAGAAAAAATAGCGATTTCAAATTCTACCACAATATTTATACTATTATTTATATCTTGGCTTGTACATATCTCAAAATAAATGTTTAAAATATTGAATTTGCTTATGGATCAATAGTTAATAAATTTCCTTAATGTCAAAAACTCAAAACCTTCAATATAATACTTCTAACTTTTTTTTAGGTAAGAATGATAAGATTAAATCCTACAAGAATAGAGCTCAGGATCGAAGATTTAAGTGAATTTTCAGATATCAAAAATCATCATGAAACTATTAAAAAAGCTAAAGAAGAAAAACAAAAAAATCTGTATGGTCCTCTTTTAAACACCAACACAAAAACCAAACAAGAAGTTGTACAAGAAAGAATAGGATTTATCCCAAGACCCAGACATTCATCGCAATGAAAGATATTACTGTCATATTTTTATTTTAAGTATTTTTATTTATTTCTTTTCTAAATTTAATATAAAATATATTAATGATAATAACTTAACTATGCTATACTATTTACTTTCTCACGCCTTATATTGTACCATTCTATTTTACCGATTATAGATGCTTACCTAGGATTGCCAGATTTTGAAATTACCAAGTCGCTGGGACATCTTATTGAATAACCTTTTTTTTTTTTAGATAAACCTTTGAATAATACTATATTAAAGTTATTTTTCTTAGCTTTTGTTTTCAATAACTGGGACAAATGGCAACCCTAGTCATGCATTTTTGTATACATTAAAGTGAAATTTGCAATGCTCAGTTTCAATCAGGACATTTTGGTTTTTTGTCGGGACGAAGAGCTGAATATCGGTGACAGATGGCAATCCTATGCTTATCTCGTCTAATCTAGATTCATAACTATTAATAAAAGTAGAAACTAATGTTATAAAATAAAATATATAAAACTTTAAAATTGGAATACAAGGCCGGATAAGCCAGTCGAACATTTGAGAAAATGTCGAGGGGCCGGTAATGAGTGTTTAGTCTTAATATATTTTTTTTTTATAATAATGATAAATTAATATAAATATCAATAGAAAATATAATACAATTAAATTATTAAACCATTTAGCTGTACTCAAACGTTAGAAATCCTAAGACTTGAACCTGATTAGATACAATATTGTTAACATCTAAAAGATGAGATCATTTTTTTAAGTTAAGAAATAAATTGATTAAATTTTTTTTTTTTTTTGATAGGATTAACACCAAATTTGAGATGTCTTAAAATGTATGTTATGTGTATAGCATATAAAATACTGCAAAAAAACTTATAATCTAGATTCTGGATGTAACAACCTAAACTGTAAAAATTATACTTAAGTATAGGTATATATAATAAATTATACAGGGTGCTTCAAGAGTCTTCATCCGATTACAAATTTATATAGCTAGGCAATCGTTAGCCACAGGTAAATTACCCATATACTAATCGAAAGATAACTTAAAATAAACTTGGTTATCTAATCTTTTCATTAGTATATAGGTCGTTTACTAGTGGCTAACATTTGCCGAGCTATATAAATTTGTAATCGGACGAAGACTTGATACACTCTGTATTATTGACCTTTTTCTATTCCTTGAATATTCTGCATTAAGATGGTGCAATTGAAGGTACCACACCGAAAATGTATAAAAAAAGTACTAGAAATAGTGTAAACAAATAATTGTCAAATTATATTTATAATAATGGATATTAATTAATTTATTCCACTGGCGAATTTCCTCAGGAGTGAGAAGGCAAGGAAAGCACCACTTCCCTAAAAAAAAAAAATATTGTTTTACACTCAAAAAAAAAACTTATTTTATAAAAGTTTTTTTGAAAATGTTTAAATAAAAAAATAATACTCAATTCACATTTCACAAATATGAATGAATTATTGAGTCCCCACCGATCATTTTAGTAAAATTATTTATCATCTCAGGAAAGTATTACCAAGGCCGCCATTAGTTTATTCACCAAAGAATTACGATTAACTCAATAAAGTATATTTACTATTGATATAATTTAGTTTTAAACTTAATTTATGGAAACAAAAGAATGTTAAATTTATATCCAAGGCGGCAAAGCTTGACATTCACCCTGTACTTTATAATATATTAATATATATATTTATTAAATATTATTATATAAAATTATAAAATCAATGGTACAACGCATAGACATAATATGTCTATGGTTAGGTTAGGTTAGGTTAACCTTATAAAATAATATTAATAGTTAATATTATTAACTACTATGTCTATGGTTAGGGCTGCAGGCGCGGATCCAGAGTAATTATTAGGGGGGGGGCATCTATATATAATAGGGGTGGCCAACATAACTATGTACGCGAGCCACATATATTAATGTATTTATATCAAGAGCCAAATTATCTAATCTGTACTTTTATACCACAAAATGAATAAAGATAGCTAACATCCGATAAACATATCAAATTACAAAATATGAAATTATAAAACAATATTAATAATAATAATAAAACATTTTTTTTTATATAAATGTATGCAAAAAAATTAAAATTTTGGTTTTTGTAAAATAGACCGCGAGACGCATACGTCGATGAAGAGAGCCGCAATTTGGCCACCCCTGAATTATATATAATAATTGTATTATTATATTATAATTATTACCATCGATTATATGTACAATATATATATCATATATGTATTATTTTAATTTTATTATATACATAATCAATGCTAGTACTATAAATATTTCTTTAATTTTTAAAGGAATTAACTTACAACTAAAAATTAATAAAACACCTAGGTAGGTGCATTAAAAAAAACACTATTTAAGAACAATTAGTAAAAACTATTAAAAAACTATTGAATATTAATAAACCAACAATAATTATAAAGCAAAATCTAATTTTCTTTTTGTTTATAAAAAATATTCGACATTTTGTTAAATTTGTATTTATTGATTCGAAATATTCAATGTTTGTTTGAAGAAATTTTTATTGTAAATGTTATCTATACAATTGTCTCTCCATTAATAAATTATTATTACAATGTGTTGTGTGTGAAAAAAGTTGACTAAAATACATCTATTATTTATAAAAGCATCCGTTGCGTCGTCAGTCGGCACAATTGGAAATTACGGAATTATAAATAAAACTATCCGCTAAACAATGGATTTATTATTATTTAATGTAAATAAAAACTAAATATAAGATCCTAACACTATAAAAAAATTTAATTTTTTTCATCGTTTGACATATTAATTAAGTAAATTGATTTTTTTTTTCGTGATTTGGGAGGGGCCATCGCTCCCATGACCCCCCTTGTATCCGCGCCTGTAGGGCTGTGCAAATATTTAACCGATTATTCGAATAACATATGATTTTTAACGAATGATACATAATAAATTATTCAATTGAAAAAATGCAACACTGTGCGGGACATTAATGTAAAGCCATAGACTAAAGCTGATACGTATGTCGGAATTATCATCTATATACCAAATCCACAGGTATATAAAATAAATATATTTTGTATATCTGTGACCAAATCAGAAAACAAAAAATATATTTTATCCTCACACTAAATGTTAGCATTAGGCAATCAAACTAACACGGATGCATTTTTACGGGCAACGAAGTGCGCGGGTACAGCTAGTGTGTAATATAGCCAATATAGATAAGGGATTTAAAAATTCGGAATTTGTTATTTTCTTTTTTTGATACTAGGTAGTCACATAAATTGAATAGTTTAATATTGTCACTAGCATGGGATTTTTGTTTCTTATGCATTTTTAAGGAGAACTTCGTTTATATTTTAAGTATATAATAGTACCAAGTTCTGCTATCTTAATTTTTACCCGACCGTAAAATGTAAAAAATGTCTGCGTTTTGTACTTTTGTCTTTTAATGCTCGACCGTACAACATCACATAAAAACCGACATAAATACATAATAGATAAGAAAGGTATCTACTACCTACACAGGCTAAAATCTGTCAAGTCGCAGTGCATATAATATTTAAAAAATGTTATGAAAATATTATAAAAAAATAATACATATTATATACGATTAGATACTTATGGTATCTTAGTTTCCTATATACGTGGTAGACTGGTCACTGGTGGTACTGTTGTGTACTGTGTATGCAGAACTGCAGTGTGTATCGTGCATGTAGTGTGTTTTTATTTTTAATAAAATAATTTATTATTATAAGTACACTTGTTACAATTTCAGTCCAGAAAACATTTTTTTTTCTTTTTTAATATTTAAATAATAATGATATTTTGTAAAATGTCACATGAGGTTATTTTTTCGTAACACCTACCTCTACAATATCTTCGTTCAATATAATTATTAGTAAAATAAATTATTAGATTATTAGCTAAATTATTATGCTGTACAACCTACTTAATTCGTAGTTACACTAACAACTTTAATGTGTACGAATATTAAAAACAAGCTCAAGTTTAGAGTTCAATTTTCTGGAAAATGTATGTTTAGCTATCGATTTTTAGGATATTCTTTTGACTTAAGTCAGTAATTATCTATACGTGATATAAATCATACTTCGTATTACTGCAGTATTTACCTAATTGTCCTAATACCTATATTGGGCGTCAAGGCTAATTTTATAAATAGTAATACTATTGTAATACGTATAACCATTGATTTTTATATAATACTAGCTGAATTACCCGGCTTCGCCCGTGTGCAGTTTTTGCTTTCTTAAAATGAAATTCTTAAATCAACACACAATATCGTGTTTTAAAGACGAAAAACATTTATTTTATAATTTATATAATTGAGCTAATCGGTGACCAGTGTTTTACGCATCGGAACAATTCGTGTCTACACGTCGATAAAATACACACACAAAAAAAAGGTCAGGTTGCAGGTAGCTGGAAACACTCAGACAGGTTATTTGGAATAACTCTGTGAAAAAAAATTTGAAATAAGTTAAATGGCGTCGTCACAAAATGGGTACATAAAAATGGCCTGTCCTTTTATATGTATAAGGATTATACAATCAATGGTATAACGTAACCACTAGTATAGAAGCCTGTGAGGCTGGGAACGTATAAAAATATATTATTATTAACACATCAATATAATAAAATTGTGGTATAATAATGCTATTATGTTATTCTGTGATAGTATATGATGAGCATTTATTTTCGCTGTAATAAATTTTCGGACAACAGCCTATGACCCGTTTTGTGATACTGTGATAGTATGATATGAACTACGAAGGATTGGTGAACAAGCTGATAATAGGATCTAACATAATAATATAATAATAGTATGATTAGTATGTTTTGAGTTTTCAATTTTTCGTACCGTATGTACTATTTCTATGTACGAATTACGTTTTAACTTTAAATATTTAAACATATTTGGACGTTGAGAATTGAGATGTACCTAATATACTATAACACTAATATCATTATCCTATCGTTTACGTTATTATAATATACTATTGATCTTGCAGTATGTAATGATTTAGATTTCCGTAATTGTTGAGAACAATTTTTCGTGGTGATACATGCTATTATCTTGAAATTTAATTCAAATCGCCCTTACTGCAATACTACAGTTGGGTTCACCTCAAATAACAATTTTCACAATATTGTAGCTTATTATTATTTATCATCTTGTGTAAGTATATTGTTAATTCAAATTGTATTTTAATAATATCTATTAGAAATGTAAATTTGTATTTTTTCTACATACTTCATACTGAAATATCTTGCTGTTAAAATAAAATAAAATGTGACATTATTTTCAATATTACTACAAATTATTATTTGTTCTCATCTAGTAAAATATTTTAAAATCAAACCGACCATGATAATGCTAAGTGCTTATTTTGGTAGAAAATGTAATTTAAGTAATTTTTATAACAATTTTTGGATCACTAAACAAATATGAGATATACTAAGTTCATATGTCAATGTATTTAAAAATTGCAGTTTTTTAATAAATATAAGGTTATTTAAAATAAATCAATGATTGTTTTAACTTATAAAAACTTATATCATGCACAGGGTTAATTATTGAATCCAGATATAATTTAGTATTTGTAGATAATAATCTATTTATTACCAAAAATAACATATTTAAAAGACATTTTCCCAGTTTCTTATTATTTTTTACGTTATTTTTTTTTTTTTTTTTTTTTATCTAGCACTAGCTATTAGTAATGTTTTAGTCATAGATATTAGAAATGCTTGAATTATAAAGTATTTACTTGTAATTATAAAATATAAATAAAAATAGCAAAGTTATCTAATAATTTATTTTATTATCAAATACTCCATGTATAAAATTATATGTTACATGTTGTAAGTAATTTAGATTTTAAATTCCATTTTCACAGTTTCACTCTTTTTGCTAATTCACCTTAACAATCTGATTTATTTTATGTTTTTTTTAAAATTGTGTGATAAGGGAAGTTACAATGAAAATTTAACAAAAAAAATTATATTAACCCATATTTGTTTTTCAGATAATTATAAATATTATTGTTTTAAAAATGAAGTTCATTTTAATATCAATTAATTTTTTATTTTTTATAGCTTAATATCAATTTGAATATATCTAGGTACCTAGCGGTGGCAGATTAAGCTATTTACTGCCTACAAGCAGGAAATTTGCTGCCGTCTCAAATTATATTATAATATTATAAATATATTTTATTTTTTATTTTTTAAGTGCGCCAAATTTGCTGCTCCAATCACCTGATTATTTTGCCTGTAGGGTAACCTGACGCTAGTACCTAGATATCTAATATAAGTTACAAACAATAATAATTAATATAAAAAAAACTTTTTGCCTATTTTCTTTGTTTTATGGCATTTTGTAGTTCATATTTCAAGATTTATTAGATTATTTAGTATAAGATTTTTGATGATTATAAAGTCCCATGTCCATGTTTTTAAAATATTTGGATTTACTTCATCTTTTTTTCTTCCTGTTGTAGATAATCCTAATGTTATTATTTATTTATTTTTATTTATATATGATATTACAGGCAAATATTGTGGTAGAATAAAAATAAAAATAATAAAATGTATAATATAACAGATGTCTAATTTAATATATAATTCTTTTACCAGTCTTATACATTAATTATTAATGTCCATAGAAATATGTCTGATACAGACTCAGATTCATCAACAGATAGTGACAATAACAATTCATCTCCTTTTTTCAACCATTATTTGGGTTATCCTCGTGGCTATTATGGACATGATATTGAAAGTCCAGGCCTTGAAACAGATGATTCTTCAGATAGTGATGTTATTCCTAATTTAAGTCATTTTGATTCTACATCTAGTGATGTAAGTTTTCAAAGTTCTTACCTAATTTATTTTATTTATATTTTCATTTTATTATTTTAGAGTGAAGCATTATTAAACAACACCTCAGACGAATTTGATTGTCCAGATAATGATTCATCTTGTAGTTCGAGAAATTCATCTACATTTAAATTATTCAAACAAAGGCATATTAATAAAATGAAAGTCATTCGTTCGAAATCCAATTATTGGTGTCTTCCTAAAGAGTTATATAACAGGTTATAAGGTAAATGTCTTGTATTTAGTTGATAAAATAATTTAGATTTTGTTTAGAGAAATTGGCCATTATAACCGCCGCGCTCAGTGGGGTTATAAGTTCTATCAATCAACTGTTGGTGTGCAAAAACTCAAATTGAGTAAACAACTAAAAGGCCATCAAGGATGTGTAAATTCATTAGATTTTAATAAAACTGGTGAAATTATAGCTAGTGGATCAGATGATTTTAGAATATGTTTATGGAATTGGTCAAATGGAAAGTGCTTACTCAGTTACAGTAGTTTACATACTAGGAATATTTTTCAAGTAAATTAATTTTTCAGTTTATTATGTTCTATTATATAAGATTTAAAATCTAAGAGTTAAACTCTTAATTATTATTTCTGTAGACTAAATTTCTCACTACACACGGAGGTACTCACATTGTATCAAGTGGACGGGATGGCTTAGTTGTATTGTCTGCTGTAAATAATTATGATTTTATATATAGCAAAATAATAGCACGACATGATAGCTCTTGCAATAAAGTTGGTGTACATCATGATACACCATATGTAGTTCTTAGTTGTGGAGATGACGGAATCGTTAAAAATATAGATATTCGTGAATCTCCTATTAATGAAAATGAAAGAATTACCAAGTAAGAAACATACATTTTTATTTATTCAAATAAAATATAATTTATGTGTCTATTATTCTGATTATTAGTATACTACATATCAAAAATATGCATGGAACTTCTATGCATCTATATGGTATTGATATTAATCCTATGAATCCATATGAGTTTATTGTAAATGGTGATGATGAATATGTAAGAATGTATGATAAAAGAAAACTAACTGTGGATCCAGTTAAACTATTCCATCGTGAACTTAAAAATACTAAACCAGAAAAAGTGAATAGATTAAACAGATATACTTAACATAATTGAATTAAACTTTTCAGTATTTTTAAATTTTTGAAATAACTTTCTACAGACTGGTGATAGTGCTGTTATTGAAATTGATGATAGTGCTATTAATGGCACTGATAATAGTGATGTTGATGGCAGTGATGATGGTGGTGTCGATGAAGCTATCAATGATGTTTTTGATATTGCTGACATTGGTGCTATTGCAAATGGCAATGTTAATTCTGACTATGATGAGGACGAGATTTCAAGTTCAGCCTCACCTTCTCACTATTTATCTCATATTACATCTGCTGTGTATAGCTATTGTGGAACTGAAATTTTAGCATCTTATAGTGAAGATGATATTTATCTATTTGATACTTATGGTCGATCAAATTCTGTATTACACAGTTATAGTGGCCATCTAAATAGAATGACTGGTATTAAATTTATTTTAATTTAACAAATTATATTAATAGTTGTTCATATAAAGTTGTAATTTTTATACGTTAACATTTGACCCTTTTATTACCAGCCATTTCCCTTTATCCTTTTAGTGACTATTTTCATATATTTGTTTCAGTAAATATTAATTATTCATAAATTACTAAAATCTAATTTATTTTAATATATTATTCTAGTTAAAGGTGTCAATTTTTATGGTCCAAGAAGCGATTATGTAGTATCTGGATCAGATTGTGGATTTATCTTTATATGGGATAAAAAAACTGAAGCTATTGTCCAAAGAAAACATGCTGATAAAAAAGGATGTGTAAGATTGATGTTTTTACCTTGAAAATTATATTCCTTATCATTTTTTTTTTTACTAGGCTAATGTATTAGAAGCACATCCACATATACCAACCTTAGCAACTAGTGGTCTGGATAAAACTATAAAAATATGGGAACCTTTAAATATGTCTCAACAACCAAATAAAAAAAAGCTCAGAATGGTAAATTTATATAATATTAAATATTTTAATATATATTTCATTATTACATAAAAATTTAAAATCTTATATTTTAGTTGTTTTAAATTGGGTCTACTAAGGTTCATTCAGATACATTTTTAATGGGTATGATTTATAAATCCAAAACCTACTTGGCAAATTATCAAAGAGCCGACTCTATTTAGCTGAATTTCATATAGCCGACATCATAAAGAGCTAAAATTACAATAGGTGGACAAATTTTTAAAATTAAAAATGTATTAATTACATTTTACAATTACCATAAAATCAATTAGTTGTTTAATTTTTATTGTTTTTATTTAATGTCATTATTTTTTTTTTTTTTAATATAGATATGTAAATATATTATATAAACAATAAGAATAAATTAAAGTTATTTTATAAAATCAATTATAATTATTTTTTTTTTAATTTTAATTTTAGATTTAAAGTATATAATTTAATATAATGTATAAATTACGACAGATATACAGAATACAGATGGTCATGAAACTCATGGTTGACTTAACTACTAATTGTTTGCCTGTATAATGAATTTATTGTGATTTGAAAATTAAAATTGTATCATTTAATCTTACCTTTCCATATAACATAATGGTACTCACCAAGCATTATTAGCCTTTTTAACATTATATTTATTATCAATTTAATAATCCATAAGTTGAATATAATTTTCTTTCATATATTTGTTCAGCCCTTATATTGGTGTCGGCTAACAGTTATGTTGTTTTATAGATTTTTGGATCTATAAGTTCAGATTAAAAGTGTTTTTTCTATTATTTGTAACTTCTTCCAAAAATAACTTAAAAAATGTATGCAAGGTTCCTCTTAATATTATTTTTAAGCCCTAACAAAATTTTCAAAATATTAAGGTTGATATTAATTTATACAACAAACTAATTTATGCTGTTCTATGGTTTATTAGTATTGATTTATAAGTAGGGCAAGGATATTTAACTTGAATATGTGTACATTTATGCACTTAAAAATGACCAAATATGCAATTTTACTTTTTCTTTGAAAAAAAAAATATTAACATCTATTTATCTATTAATTGTACCTAAAACAATTTAATTATTTACTGAATACATTTTTATAAATTATTGGATTTCAAAGGAATAAAAAAAAACTAATATTAAAATTATTCTTTAAAATTGTACTCATTATAAATCAATAAATATAGGAATTCAATATTTAAAATTTTTTATTGCACTAACCTTGAGTATGTTTAATGTATGTATTAATATTTATATGTAATATCATATTATTATAACAATTAAATATTCATAATATAATAATGCAATGTTTTTGATAAAAATTAAATCTACCTACTGTAATACTAATAGTAAATTAAATTAGTTTTAGAGTAATATAGGCTGATAGACTGTCTTTACTCAAAATCATTTTTTTCATGCAATGATTTACTCAATGACTAGGTAGACCTTTTATACAGCAAACCAGTTACTTATTTCTCCTCTTTTTTTTTAATTATAAAAACTCATTATGTTAATAATTAATACAATGATATTATATTTTTAGAAATTACATCATTCAATATTTTAATTTTAATATCACAAGTTTTAAAATTTTAAGAAGATTCTATAGTAAATTCTAACTATGTCGAACGTTGCTATCTCAAACTACATTGAAACTATCATTACACTTAATTGCGTTTTGCTCTCTATAACTCAAAATAAAATTAATCATTTTTTGTCATCTCGAATAAATAAATAATATTTTTATTGCGGTAAGAACAAAAAATTAAGTAGTACATTCAGTATAGTTATTGATTAAATATATTATATCAAAATTTACCAATTTTTTTAATTGTTTTAAAAATTTTAATAAAACAACTCAACATTTCAAAGTTTTTGATGTCTCGAGTTTTTTTCTATTCTTCTTGAGATTCCTCATCCCTTATAGGAATAATCGAATAACATTTGAATTAAATTTATTTAACTAATATTATTTTAAAATAAAATCCTTGTATATACATAAATCAAGTATAAGTGATTTAATAATTTATAAGTATGATTAGTTTGATCAAGAACCATTAGTTACAGTTAACTGAAATTGATTGATCAGTTATTTGTTATTATTATTGTTTTTAAAGTATAGTAAATTATAATACAAGTTAATTTAATTCAATAACCTTGGTTCACAAAACTCTGTACTTTCATAGTAAGTTTAAGATTTAATTTTTCAGTTTAAGTAATTAATAATTAATACTTGAAAAAACTTGAGTAATGTATTAATCCTAAAAAACAACAGGAATTAATAAAGAATGAGTAAAAAATTACACGTTGCATATCACTACTTCATGTACTAAATAAAGTTTTCTGTACATTTTAAATTATTTTAATTTCCTTTTATAAACTTTTATTTTTACAAACATTTTTATACTATTTAATTTTAGAAGACAAGTCACGTAAATTATAAGGTTTTTAATTTTGATAAAAATTAAATTTTTTATAGAGAAACAGAATAAATTAAAATTTCATTAATATAATTTTTTTTTTAGTGTGTCGTTAAAAATAGACTCGACAGAGAACGACACCTAAGGATTGCAGAACAACAATATCATTTGAGTCATGTGAGTTCCATATATTTTTATACTGGATTAAAAACTAGTGAATCCAAAATTAAAAATAGAATATCAGATTTTTAAAATAAAAAACGAGTTTATAAACATAGATTCAATAATTATATTATAAATTTATTTATTGCACAAATTAAAATTAAATGATTTAAATTTTTATAATTGAACATATATAAATAATATATTATTTAATTATAGTTATTAGATTTTATATTTCATTAATTTTGTATC
The DNA here is from genome assembly GCF_003676215.2 of Rhopalosiphum maidis. Taxonomy (NCBI): domain Eukaryota; kingdom Metazoa; phylum Arthropoda; class Insecta; order Hemiptera; family Aphididae; genus Rhopalosiphum; species Rhopalosiphum maidis. The sequence continues at coordinate 57,515,889 of NC_040877.1, forward strand.
TTATTTTGTATTGTCTGACACGATGACTTCAAAGTTTTAATGTACCTGAAGTGCATACTGGAATTATTTATTTTGATTTTATATGGGTTTTAAAATTTTAGAGTATTTTCAATCTATACTTTTTAGGAATATAACAAAAACAAATTAAATTTGTTTTAAATTTAAAAAATATTAAATTTTCCATTTTTAACGATAATACAGTGAAACTTCCAATTAACAGTCACAGAAGGGACTATAAATAATGACCGCTATTTAGAGGACCCAGGGACGTACTAGGGGGGTGTTTTGGGTGTTCAAACACCCCCCGAAATATTTGGTTTTTGTATGGTTATTTACTTATTCTATTTTAATGTTAATTGTCATAAATATTATTATACTTTGATACACAGGTATGATATTACAGGGGCTTGGTAAATTGAGTCCAAAATATCGTTTTTGTGGTTAACTAAGTCCCTAGTTATAATAGGTTTAGTTTCCAAAACAGCACATTTTCTTTCTCACTTTTACAGGCTTAGTACTATCTGTTATGTTAAAAATGTTCTTTTTTTGTTTTTAATATCTAATATTATTCACTAGGTTGTACATACAAATCACAATTAATTAAACATATAATATACAAATTCAAGTCAATTTTTTTTTTATTTATTATTATTTATTGTTATTAGGTACATGGTAAACATTTATTTGATATTTTCTTAACAAATTCAAATCTTAAAATATTTGTATTTTCATATTTCAACATTTCTTGTTACAAAAAAAAAAAAATTTTCTATTGTTATTTTTTTCATTTTAATTACTTCTTTGTTACGTATTTTTATATATGTATCTATTTGAATGTATTTAAGTAAGCAAATCGATAATCGATAATCATTAATTGGTGACTAGTCACTATACAGTACTCATTGAATGTATTGACTTTTTATTTTGAAGTAGGTACATTGTCGTTATTTATAAATTATTCTTTCGGAAAATGTTATTACTCGGGACTCAGTTTACCTAGCACATTAGTGTTATCACATTGTGTCTGTGAAAAAACGGTTAAAGCAAAATAAAAATTTAATATTAACAAATTAAAATAATTAATATAATTTGAATAAAAATAAAATATTTAAACAGGATTTATAAATAAAATAAAATTATACCTTTAGTGTATTGACGTGGGTACGTATTTACGTATTGTAATTTTTTCTTTAAAAAAGTGGGTATTGTACCTAAGTAGGTATAGCTAGTTTTCATAAAAAATTTTTGTATGTTTATTAAAAAAAAGTTCTACTTTTCATAACTGATTTGTCTGATTTTCAAAAATACCCCCAAAACTTTTTTCTGCGTACACCCCTGAGAGGTCCTCTAGAGGTGACAATACACGGCATAACACTTCATGTGACCAAAAAACCTAACCGCTACATAGTTGTTAACGGAAGTTTTACTGTAACATATCATAATTTGATTTTAAATTTTCATAAGAATCCTGATCACTAGGTAATCCATTACTTAAGTGTGATATAAAAAATAAAGTAAATTAAAGTACATTTTTTGGAGTTTTAAAGCTGTAAATATACTTTTTGTTGACATATTATTTTTAATGTATTTAGTATATTTTATTTATACAATATTACCGTTTATTATTAATAATTGGATCATGAAATTTATAGCATTTGTAAATTATTATAAAATACAGATAAAAATAAATAGCAATTAGCTATGCATCAATAATAAAAATACATAAAACTGTTGTAATTTTCTATATTTTTATTGTTATATTATACTTTGTGTTAGTGCTATTAATTTCAAGTTCTGTTAAGAGGAAGCTACATTCACATAGGTTGATTCCGTTTTACAAACATAACATAGCAAATTGTATGTTCTGAAGAATCCATTTAATTTTTTTATTAAATTTTAAAATGTTAATAACTCGTTATTTTATTGTTTTTAAATAAAAATATAAAAATAAACCTTGAGATTTAGTAATATTCTTATTTAAAATTTAATAAATAGGTAAATTCACTGTGATATTTAACATAAAGAGTTAAATGGATTCTTCAAATCATTGCTGTATACATTTATACAATTATTGCTGTACTAACAATTAATTAGTAGAATGAAGACAATGGTATGGGTATAATAAATAATTATCATAGACATTTTTAGAGGAGTTTGTGTTTTGGTGAAATGTACCCAAAGAAAAAAAATGTGAGATCAGGAATTGAAGAGTGGATGGCTGATGTTATATCTTATATGTCTGAAATGTCATGAAACTTTCTCGAGATAGATACATTAAATATGAATTAATATTAATTTCCGTGACGACTATTCTACACAATATTATAATCCTTTTTATATATACTCCGACTCACAAGAGATCACTACCGCATTTCGACCAAAACTCTTCAGAATCCGTATATTCCCCACTTATCTTCCCACTGACAGCATCGCTGCTGGCCATTCTACATACACGTTAACTGATCTCTACTAGGCCAAAGTATAGTATGAATGTTAAAAATATAAATACATAGGAAATTTTCGATACATGAACTATAGTAAAATTAATTTTTAAATAGAATTTACATACATGTCTTTCTATATATTTATTTAAAATTTGATAATGTTAATTTTTTCCAATTGATATTTGGTAATTATATTTTGATTTTAATGAAATTTAAAATTTATTTCAGATGATTTAGGTTGACTGGAACTATAAGAAGTTTTATAATATATGAATACAACTATATAATGTTTAATATATGTTTTTTTTTTCATTTTTTTATCAGTATAAAATAAATATAATACAAAATAATTATAGTTATAAGAATACAGTTAAAGTTTGTGTATATTTTTATTTTGAATATTTATATAATTATTTTTGTTTGTTTTGTTTTAATACATTCCAATTAATGTCGAAAGTCTAGTATAATATTTTAGCATGATTAAACCTAAAACAATTGTGTAAACTCCTTTGATAGCGATTATTGACCAGGGATCAATTAAAAGCCAAGCAGCAAGAGTGTCTATAACCACTGAACGGTAAACAGACAGCAATAGAAGAATGCTAACCGCAGCAAATGGTGAAAATTTTGATTGTAATTTGGATAAATCGTGTCTGGACCATAACCAAACTAATGCAGCAGTCATTATATGATGCATCTAAAAATAAAATTATATAATTACAATTAACATTTTATATATTATGATGAGACCTATTCTTAAAGTTAATTTTGCAATTTATTATTTAAAAATTCATTAATATAATATAAAAACATATTTTTTAATTTGTATTATATAACTTCGATATTAGGAATTATCTTTCATTTTTTTCTTAACTGCAAAGATAAAGCTTATTTTATCTTAATTTTCATACACTTTTTATCTATTAATTCCTATTCAAGTTTCTCACCAAATTTATATTAGATTCCAGACATTTTTGTGTGTACTTCCAATCAAATTCAGTGCCTCTTGCACCCACCCATAAGAGCAGAAATCGGGTCAATAATATTTCAGCACCCGCCCAGCCAATACCTGCTGTCATTACTTTAGCATGCCCTTTGCCAGGTATGCTTTGCAATATAACATAGATTCCAGCAATATCTGCTAAATCAACGGAGCTTTTGAGGAAATTCTAAAAAAGAAACGAATGTAAAGTTAAATGAAACTCTTATACATTTATTAATATTGAATGTCATTACCGTTAAACTCAATGTGGTTATAGACGCCTCATTAGCCGGAAAAAACGTTGCTAAAATCAACATCTTGCACAGTTGGGTAAATGTATAGATAATACCTCCTTGTATGCACTTCCAAAATGCTCCATACTCAGATCTAAAAAATAAAAATTAAAACTACCGACACTGGATATGTATTAAATTTACTCACAGATTTGCGTATTTGTACGTTAAATAGTGTGGCACGTATAATAAAGTGACACAGTTACCAAAATGATACAACGTCATTTTTTATGAAACTAATAGAAACTCAATTTTAACACAAAAATCTTAGAAATTAAAGTTAATCTATAAAATATTTAACATCATAGACACAAGTAAAAAATTTAATCTATAATTTAAGAAGCAACCGGCCCCGATCAAGTACAGATTATAGTTACATATCATGTTATCTATGCTATCACCACAGTCCACAGAATGTATATTATTTAATATTTAGTGGTCTTATCTCAAGTTTTTTTCTCTCTTATAAAGCTGTAATTAATGTTGTTATCACATCCAGGGCCGGTGTGAAGGCTAGGCTACTCGGGCGGTCGCCTAGCGCGCTAAAACAGCTTTTTAAAATTTTACACATTTTTACACAATGTTATTTTTTTGAAAATATTAAATAAATAGAACTTAGAACCATGAACTGTAAACCGTGCTTAAAACTGAAATATTGATAATTATTATATAGTTATTTCGTTTAGCTATTATAGATTAAAATAATATAAGTATATTTATTTATTACTTATACCATTTCTGCATTCTTTATTTTTATTACTAGTAAGTATTAGTATGTATTTAGTGCTTATTACATTATATTTCGTTATAATATATTAGTTTTTATATATTATTATATAATTATTATTATTATATTATTATTTAGTATATTATTTTTTTTTTTATCAGACGTTAACAAATAATTTACATATTGAGCATAATATATAATTTTTCCATATTTATGTATGAATAAAAATTGTCGAGTACATTATGGTATTATGGGTTTTTGTATGAAAAAGGTGTCAGTTGCAGGCAGTTGTCTTGGGGTAATCGGGGACGCATAAAAATAATACGGTGATCGATAAAAAAGCCGATCCAAATCGCTAATGGTCAGGGCCGCATTTATTGGGGGGGGGGGGGTACAATGGGTACAATTGTACCGGGCGGCAAATTTTTTGGAACGGTTATAGTTTTAAGAAGTAATTATAAAGAGGTACAAAATATTGAATAAATTTTAATAATCATGATGGAAAGTAAAACAAATAATTTAATCATTAAAAATCTTTTTAACATTTAACACATTCGAGACGAAACACAATAATAGAAAAAATACGCGTTACAGTATTTTAATAAGAAAATTAAAATGCATAGGTAAATGGTTGACTGCATGCGGACTGTAGAGCACTGTTTTTTAATTTATTTTTAAGTGATGGCAACAATTGCGTTTTCCCTAGAAATAATTTCTATTGACTTCTAATTTTGTTTCAAATATTTTGGATATATCTCGTGAATTATATCTAATTATATCTTTATAAGTAAAATCTACTAAGTATATTTTTAAATACTCATATAACATAGAATTAGTTTATACATACACATAATAATATAAAATGTATATTTAGTAGGTATTATTATTATTATTATGAGAAGTTAAAATAAATAATTTTTTTGTTTCAATAAATTATCCCTGTTTTATAAAATTTGAAAGTAATTATATCAAAGTGTACATTTTATATTTTCATGGGGGGGGGGGTGACAAATATTCAAACATATCTCCCTAAAACACGCCCTAGACTCTAGAGGGAGGGGCGGTGTACGATTTTATTTGTACCGGGCGCCAAAATCTTAAATGCGGCCCTGCTAATGGTATTTTGCAATCGTACAAAAATACAATGTCGGTGTCGGAGACGTCTCACCAAGATATTGTAAAAGTAAAAAATAAATCAAATATCGTGTGATGGTATTACAGAAACTCGCAACCAATGGCCAGCATGTCTTTGAGTGACGACGTCTAGTTGCGGTGGCACGACGGTACTGAACGAGATCCATGTGACCATGTATATTATCTATACGACCTGACTGTGGCTGTGGTGACGATATATATTTATTTGTTATAATATATCAAAATGTTGTACTGACATAATTATATCACTGACATCGTGTCACGGATACTAAACGGGGCGCATTAATTTACATCGGCATGCGTCGGAATGCTGCATGTATATGCATGTTATACATATCAATCTGGCGCTTGTCTCACCGGCCGGTAATTTGATTGGGATTGCCGTTGACCACCGCAATGCTGACCTGTGAAAAATTTCCGCCGCTGTCGTAACGTGCCACTATCGCCGTAATATTTGGTACGACGACGTCGTTAACCACGATTTTACAGCTAACCACCGTGCCGCCATCAGTGTTTGGGTGGGCGTACGTAGGTACATAGTTGACTTCCATAAGTATAGTCTAAGTTAAACTAAAGTATAGTCGGTATGTCATGCGTGACTTTTTTTACCTTATTTTTATATCGGAGATTTTTTCTGGGGCTTTTTTTCGACTACCCAATTGATAATAGATTGATATAGTGTTTACACAATAATAATGTAGTATATTTCAGATTTCTGCTATACCGGACACCCCTCTTTTTGCGGTATTGATTTTTTTTTTCGAACTTTTATCATTAAGTAGGTACCTATAGTAAAAAGTTGGTGGTCAGAACTTGGCGCAAATCATTAATTTTTGAATTATAACATTTTGAAAATTTGCAGTTTATACAACATCATTTGTTTAATGTTTCGCTAAAGGTAATGAAGTGAGGTAATGGTCTTAAACTATGAAGAGCGGCAGGTGCCCATTTTGAACAGGGGGTTCACCGCCTAAGTATATTATAGACACATTTTAATTTTAATTTTAATCGAATACCTAATTTTTAATATTATATTTTTTATACAATAACGTAAATATTTATTAAATATATGTTTTAATTGTTTATTAAGCCACTATTAACTAACCTTATTAATTATTTTTAATCATTATTAAATATTTAATATACATTTCATACAGTCATAATTCAAAGAATACGTATTAAACAAATTTAAATTATTATTGTAATAATTAATTTATTAATTATTATTTATTAAATAATGAACAACAAATATTTATTTTTAAATATTTAATTATTTTTATGGAAATAATTAAGATTAAATATTTATCAACCTTTATCATTGAAAATTGTGAACGGAAGCAGTAATATAAAAAAAAAATATCGATAATATCCTGTATTTTTGCACTTAAACTGTTTTGGCCACTCATTTAACAATGCGTGTAAAGTTCAGAGTTCAAAAATTAATCCTTCAGTGCAAAAACTTGCATACGAGTTTTTTTTTTTTTAAAGTGATGTTTAGTGAACGTAGGTGTTAAGTATTTGGATTTTCGTTAGTTTGTCGATGTAAAAATTATGTCTGACGGTCCCTTATGCACATTGCAACGTTTTTAGAGGCTTAATGTGTAGTTTTTTAAGGAAAAACAGCAAAAAGTGACCGGGAGCAGTCATAGTAAAAAAAATATTAATTATTTCATGTTTTTTTGCGGGTATATTAAAAACACTTATTTTTAAATTTTTGGCTCAAGAGTCGTAGGTGTTCTTTTTCATATATTATGATTTAGTTGTATTTTCATATAATTTATCTATGGTAAACGCAAAAAAATTTCAATTTTTCGTATGACCTCGTTTTACGATTCATTTTCAAAAACAAAAACAACACAGAAAATTTTTAATTTCGTTTTTAATTTTATAGGTATTATACTTGTAATTAATATATTTTAACCAAACCCTGTAGAGGAAAAATGTCTATAAAGTAGCATGCTATTACTACTATTACTTTTTTTATTATTGTATTTAGTCTTCGGGGATGTTATTATCTTTTTAAACAACTAAAATAATAGTATAATATTAAAACACAAATTACCGCACCTTGTCATATTGTGGAACACCGATGAGATTTTGTTAAAATCATACAGCCACTGGTCACATTGATACATATTTATGTATATTTTTCTCCTTGGCAGAAAATTACCAAGTGCACGTTTAATTATACGTGCGTCTTGTCCTTAACGTACAGGTACGGCGAACGGATGTAGATATAGTTTGCGACGACGGCGAATGCACGTGGACAGGACGGACAGGACTTTTCGAAAAAGAGGAAAAATAGGAAGTCTGGGACAGACACTACACAGGTCCTGATACTGTGTAACCATCGTCCTGTCGGTAACGCTGTCTCTGTCCGGTTGCCGCCGATCTTGGGCACCTGCACCGGCTGCACCGTACCCGGAAATAATAGCTGCTGAGTCGACACTGTTGACATTTTTATTCCAAGCAACTCACCCCGTACTGTCTTTGCCATCAATGCGTCGTCGTTTACGTAGTCATCACTATTGTTGCCGAGTCGTGGTCCACGTGTGAACCAATAGCCGCTGTATGGTCCGTCACTTTGTGATAGCGATAGCCACCGTCTTAGCGTCACAGTAATCCAACATAGGCAAATTCAAAAGATGAGAGAAAAAGTGTAAATCACCACCGTTCTATTAATTTACTTATGTGTGACCAATAAAATAATAATAATAATAATGATTATTACGATTGCATATCACACAATATGTCGTTACATTCAAAATATCGATAACGATTGTTAACCGCGTGTCATACTTTATATAGCAATCGTTAGTTTATTATAATGATTTCATTTCTGTTGTATATTTGCAGATTTCTTTATCGGCGGTGACAGATCTGTTCCGGACGCGAATGGTTGAAGTGTATCACGAGGTCTGCTTATGCGCAAAGTCAACACGAACATTGTATATTCGGTCCATCATCATATATTTTGTGTATAGGTAATATAAATAAACGATGCTAGATATATCTGTATAACCATAGACATGCACACGGCGGGAATTGGCCAGAAATTTTTAGGGACACAGTACAATCGGATGATATTGTCATACATTTAATTAAAAATCGAATACAGGGATGATGCAACACAAACAATTTTTATTCCGAATCTATACTAAATCGCCGAAATTCTTTAGTCACTGAATTATCATTTTTCCCAAACACAATTCACAGGTGATCATCTATCCGTAGTGGTATTAAATAAATGTAAAGTAATTAAATTACTTATATATTATGTACTACATTTATAAACACGATAAAAAAATACAAAAAATAATTTAATAAGTTTAAATACCTATACTTATATATATTTACAAAATACATAACATTACCTTACTTGAATTAGGTACCTAGTTTAACTTAGCTGTACTGACCAAGACTTTGGGTGATGGGATTGGATAAATTTGATTCACCGAGTTTTTATATCAACAACCTACAACCATGTACTGATGTAATATGGTCCGTGCAAGTTCAACATTTAATCTTCATTTATTCAACTTTTAACTCTTAACATATCAGCAGCTACTCATGATTTGAACGGCCCAAAATTATAGCGGCCCATTGAGCATCTAGTTTTACTCTGTAACTCGTAGAGCCAATCCGGCCTTGCTAAGATTTATATAAAAGTAATTTCTTACCGTATATACGGACTCCTAATAATTATTTTATAGTGTACGGCGTTTAACTGTTATGTAACATTGATGTAGATTCATAAAACTATTTCGGGCCTGTGTTCTGGAGAATAGGAACCGTTGTCCGTTATTGTTAATTTAAAATTGCATTCATTGTTGATGTGTGCATCTATGAAGCTAAAACGTTATAATGATTTATATTAAGGATAAAAACAATTAATTTTACATCTTGAATAAAAAGAAATAAGGAAAGTTAAAAAAAAGTCGTGGTAAACCTTTGAAAATTATAAATAAGAATAGTAATCGAAGAAACATAAATATTATTTATGAAAATAAAAACTGAAAATGTTTGCAAAATGTTTTTCGAATGAAATTAAAAAAATAAAAAAATAATAAGAAATAAACAGTTTAAACAAATAGTTTATTAGTTCCTTATATTTATTAAAAGAAAATTAATAACAAACATTATTTAGCCAGCTTAATATTATTTTATTACTATTTATTATAAATTATAATATAAAATATAGTTTACGTTTTAAATTATGTCTATAGCCAATATACGGTAAAAATAAAAAATACTAACTAATAAAGCACTATAAGTATTAAATAGGTACATAGCCAGAGGGGTAGCAACGGCATTGCCATTGATTAAATTTTATATTTAGTTTAGGTGAAAAACGTCAAAAAATAACCAGGGGCCATAGCTAGCCGTAATATAAAATTAAAATCTTGATGGTTTGGTGTTTTTTTGCGCGCAAACGGTTTCGGCAACTTGTCTTACGATGCGTGTAAAGTTTCAGAGTCGAAAAATAAATCCTTCGCCCCGAAAACTTGAACACGAGTTTATTTCAAAAAAGTGGTTTTGGTGCGTAAAATTCATAGCCGCCCGGCGATGTACCGTTATTCGTTTTGGTGTCCGTATTCCTTTTTCATCACCAATATACCAACCGTTTGTGCGTCGGTCGAGTTTTTTTTATCGGTGACACATCAGTTTCGTTGTCAATACGGCCCTTATATGCACTGTTTCCGGACGACACATCAGGCCTAAATCATGCATGCTCACAGTGCAAACGCAGACAGGTCACCTTGTAATTGTGCCGTATTAAATACGTCAGTTGTACATATTATTATTAGTATGAATGTGCTTCGTTACAACCGTGACGTAATATTATGTATATAGTATTATTGTCAATCAGTGGCCGATATATTAATATGTTTGTGGCTCGTCTTGGTTATCGGTACAGGCCATCGACATTCGACGGTTTTGTGATAAGTGATGATTGCGACCCACGGCCTTTAATTCGTTTTTATGCTACCGAACGCGGGCGGATGCGATCGTTGTAAGCCGTGGTGTTCACGATGCATAAGAGACGAGTAAGCTGTCTCGTGTCGACAGTGGACTGTATAAAATCACCACAGATGACGGATGCAGTCCGATATTAGTCCACACAGCTACCGCTTGTATGTTGTCGAAACCCATTCTAATAGGCGTGAAATAAGTATGCCATTAACGAATATCGACGTATTTGCATAAACGCGTGTGTTTTATAAACGTATATGATTTAACGGTCAGTCACTTCGCATGGTAAGGTGCAGTTGTTAATATGAACCCGATCTCGATATAAATTTTCTTTAGCGGTGTTCTCACGGGAAATGTGGGTTGAGGGGTTCATATCCGCCCCAGTTTGGACTAATTTTCAGATCACAATCCTCCATACAAGTCTGCTAGTCTTTGAAAAGTAAAAAATTATTTTATATTAGCGAGTAGTCACTTTCGCGCCCACGTCTTCATGTAAATTGAAGTTTTCGGGGAAAGGAGTGTTTTGCGAATTTTAAATCTATGCTTACGGCATGTTCGCAAAAATAGTATACCTATAATTATAATTTTATAATTTAAAATTATAAAGACATTTAACTGTTAATGGATCAGACAGATTTGATATATCTTAGTAGTCTGCAACTGAACAATGAAGTGTTGATTATCATAATTAACTTATTTATTTTCCAAAAACAACCAACAATACAACATTGAGTATAAATAATGTATTGTGAAATGCTAAAATTACTATAATTAAAAGTATATGTACTGTAATTAAAATGTTGATTATTATTAAGTGTTTTTAGCGTGCAAAATGTTTCTGCAACTCATCTAATAACACGTGTAAAGTTTCAGAGTCGAAAAATAAATCCTTCACCGCGAAAACTTGCGTACAAGTTTTTTTCCAAAAAAGAGTTTTCGCGTACTTAGGTGCTTAATATTTGGATTTTTAAATTTTTTTTGATATAGAAAGAAAGTCCGGCAGTCCCTAATGCACGCTTCAACGTTACATTACGAAACGTTAACCTAACAGATTAAGATACGGAGAAGCAGATTAAGCAACCGAACCTAGCATGGAATGCAGGGCATAAATAGGTGTGCAGTAACACACACTATGTGCAGTAACAAATTTAAAAGTGTACAGTATGGTTTTTGGATTATACATTTTTATTTGATTAATATTCAATATTGATTATTAAAAATTACTAATTAGCATGTATTCTTTTAAAATTGGTCCATTTCCACAGCCCCGCTATATTAGAAATTCTCGATTTTTTTTTCATTCGATTGTACTAGCTGCGTTAGTGCTGTTTGTTCTACTTGGCTTTTACGTTAACACCGTGTGCGATAACGACATTTTACCGCATGAGGAGGCACTATACGGAGTTTGGCGATAAATCACCAACGCACGTTCTCCGGTACCCCGTCGTGTGACGAGTTCACGGGTGTCGCACGCTCAGTTATAGACGCGTTAGACACCCCTCGGCAAGACGGTGGCTACCGGTACCAGAGCGGACAACGATGCCGCCTTAACGACACCAATAGCAGTTATATGGCAATTGTTGCTAATTTACGAGAGCTCGACAATTAATCGTTACGGAACAATGCGACCGACTGCTTGATGGACACGAAACGCCATGTATAATAACGGTACATGTAGTTAGAGCGATATTGCACGTACGAATAGGTAACGACAACCGGTTGGCGTGCGGCGATGGAACAACCGGCGAAAAAGCCGGCCGGTAACAATGATACAAATATTACTAAACGTACTGAAGCGCTTCACCGAGTAGGTCGCAAAGAAGTAATGGCGCACTCGGACGCACGTCAATACACAAACGGCTCGGTGTACAACGTTTACGCGTCGCAACGCGGGCGGAGGCTGACAAACAGCCGAACGCAATCGGGGACGCGTAAAAATAATACGGCGACCGGCAAAGAAGCCGATCCAAATAGCAAACGGCATTTTGCGGTCGTACAAAAATACAATGTCGGTGTCGGAGACGTCTCGCCAAGGTATTGTGAAAGTAAAAAAATAAAAATAAATCAAATATCGCGTAATGGTAAACTCACAATCAATGGTCAGCAAATCTTTATGTACGTGGACGCCGCTTAAAAGACTCACTTTGGGACCGGCACAAAGTGAGTCTTATAACCGAATGAATGCTATAGGCAAGTGGGCAAAAAAAAATTAATTACATATTTATGGATTATATTTTGCTTTAATTTTAATTTACTTTAATACCTACATAAAATTACATATTGTATACTTATTATTGAATAAATTCAAAAATTTTGATAGAAAAATTTAAATTATAATACATTTGAAAAAAAATTATAAAATTGTAATTTTGGTTTGTTTTGAGTTATAAACTAATATTCCGAATATATATTTCTCGTAATTATATTACGATAACGATAATTGCGAAAAATGTGAAATGCGATAAAATTTGTTGTACATTCACACATAATAAAACGTGAATCGAAACCACAAATAACTCCTAAAAATATATGTAATTTTTGAAAACCAATTTATTTCTAAATTTGAACCAAAAATGTTTATTTTTTACCATTAGTTTTTAACGGAATTTGAGTGTTATAAACGAAATTATGAGTCCTATAAAAGAATTTTTTTATAATGTATTTGATTACATTCGGACCGTTCCAGACGATTTTGATTCTAATAAGCGACTGAACCTTATATCCGTGAGTCTTGTAAACGGCGTCCATTGAATCCTACGTATTATTATCATTAATGTGTTGCTCTACGCATAAATGTAGTGAAATTGTCTGTACGATGCGCCGGACAAGCCGAGTAATGCGATACACACAATAATAAATTAGGTATAATATATTGTTATAAAATATATTTATATTATTTGATGATTTTAGCTTTAAATACAGACATTATTAGTTATAGATAGTTACTATAGAATAAAAATGATTTTATTAATCATTCATTACCATGGTTAATTGACAATTGTTGACGTTTTTTTTTAAAATATTATATTATATTAAATTATTATGCACTGAATTTATTATACTAAGTACAACATTTATTTTATTAATAAGGTGACTTAGGTATATTATAAGAAAAATAACATCTAAATATCTAATAATACTTTATTATATTTATGTGGTTATAGATATGTTAAAAAATGTTATATAATTATTGAAATATAAAAGTTTATTGTATAAAAATTTAAAATTATAAATGTATAATATAATAAAAATAAATTTTTGACATTATATATTCTATCGGTACGTGGCTTTTTTTACCTTATTTTTATATTCATATATCTATATATGATATAGTTGTATTATCATACAATTTTCCTATAGTAAACGCAAAAAAATTTTAATTTTGCGTATGATTTCGTTTTACGATTCATTTTCAAAAACAAAAACAACACAGAAAACTTTTAATTTCGTTTTTAATTTTATAAGTATTATACTTGTAATTAATATATTTTAACCAAACCCTGCAGAGGAAAAATGTCTATAAAGTAGCATGCTATTACCACTATTACTTTTTTTATTATTGTATTTAGTCTTCGGGGATGTTATTATCTTTTTAAACAACTAAAATAATAGTATAATTTTAAAACACAAATTACCGCACCTTGTCATATTGTGGGACACCGATGAGATTTTGTTAAAATCATACAGCCACTGGTCACATTGATACATATTTATGTATATTTTTCTCCTTGGCAGAAAATTACCAAGTGCACGTTTAATTATACGTGCGTCTTGTCCTTAACGTACAGGTACGGCGAACGGATGTAGATATAGTTTGCGACGACGGCGAATGCACGTGGACAGGACGGACAGGACTTTTCGAAAAAGAGGAAAAATAGGAAGTCTGGGACAGCCACTACACAGGTCCTGATACTGTGTAACCATCGTCCTGTCGGTAACGCTGTCTCTGTCCGGTTGCCGCCGATCTTGGGCACCTGCACCGGCTGCACCGTACCCGGAAATAATAGCTGCTGAGTCGACACTGTTGACATTTTTATTCCAAGCAACTCACCCCGTACTGTCTTTGCCATCAATGCGTCGTCGTTTACGTAGTCATCACTATTGTTGCCGAGTCGTGATCCACGTGTGAACCAATAGCCGCTGTATGGTCCGTCACTCTGTGATAGCGATAGCCACCGTCTTAGCGTCGCAGTTATCCAACATAGGCAAATTCAAAAGATGAGAGAAAAAGTGTAAATCGCCACCGTTCTATTAATTTACTTATGTGTGACCAATAAAATAATAATAATAATAATGATTATTACGATTGCATATCACACAGTATGTCGTTACATTCCAAATGTCGATAACGATTGTTAACCGTGTGTCATACTTTATAGTTTAAAGGGCCTATAAGTTTGATTTTATGTCGATTCACTCTAATATTAATGAAACTAACAGCATTAAAATTATCTATGTTGTGATACTATGATTATTTTATCATGCGCTAAGAAATGTGATGGCCGGATAGGTTTTACAGGAAAAATTGTTTGGAAGCCAAGGATCATTACTGCATAAAAGTAGAAACAGTAGTATTGACTTAAATCGCTTAATCAGGAATTATTTTAAGGAATGTACTCAACTATACACAGTGTTAAGTAACTATATATTATACCAGCTGTAGTTCCTATAAAAAAATATATCAAAGGCATTATGCACATGTAACCAATTTGTAATCGACGAATACGTGTAACTTCACAATTTGCTTTTATTTTGGAAATAAATTAACTTATAATAGTTAAAAAAAAATGGTTAGCTTGAGTAGCTTTAAATATAATAGATATTATAATATGAATTATTATCGTCGCATGACTGTTGTACTATAATTATTTAGATAGATAGGTACAAGATAACTAATAATTATTATTAAAGCAAATCGTAAATCATTATTATATTTTTTTGTTTGTAGTATTGTAGCTAGCACATTATTGGTACCTATTGGCTATTAACCATTTTTATCTACAACCTTATTTTAATTTTTATCATGGGGATAAAAGTTCCAATTATTGTAGTTGGATATTTTAATAGTGTTCAAATAAATAATAAAATAAGTTTAGTACTTTAATGTGGGAACCATCACGTCAAGCTTTGTATTTGTGCAGTTGTCCACCATTCATACTTGTTATTAATTATTATTAATATTTTTTTAGTAAACCCGTTTTACCTTCTAAACAAAAAAAATAAATATTTTTTCCGAGATAGGTAATCATTTATCATTATTATTCATTTCGATATGATAAACGTGTCTTAAAGTATATTTGAATTAACTTAAATGCGTGTGTAAATTTATTGGTTTCACATTGTATTATTATAAATTGTAAGAAACATAAAAATTAACTCAAACTAAAATTAAAATAGTCCATAACTTCTTGTTTTTGTATTTCAACATTTTTCATACTTAAATAAATTCAATAATAATTACAAATTGCAAAAAAAAAAATTAAAAATTATGATTATCAAATTACTTTAAAAGAGGGCATTAAATCTTGTTGACTAGGCGTCTGGGTCTGTATATTTTAATTTAAAATGTAAATTCCTATATTAACTTATATTTTATAAATTTAAATCATATAAATATATATAATTTATAGTGAAAACACTAACTATAATATTATTGATTATAATTACCTACTTACCTATCGTAGTAGTTCTTACTGTTCTTAATATATTTATAAAATCATAATAATAAATACTAATATATTCTTCTATATTGATTACTAAATAACCTAGCTATGCTTAGATGATTAATTAAATAAATCAACACAAATTATGGTATTTAATAAGAATAGTGCTTATTTAAGGGCAACTAAGTACTTAAACTATTTGCTCCGATCAATGTGTATCATCACGAGAATACCCTGTAAGTATTCTTTTCTTACATAGTTATATACGTATCTGTATTTATTTCATTAAAATTCTAATAAAAGCCTACAACATGTACGGGTAACATTTTAGTATTTAATCCTTTAATCTATAATTTAAAACTCAGTTTTCCGATTTTGGAATTTCATACTTTTGCTGGAAACCATACAAATTTAAAATTTAAAAACAATTATTTATTTAATATCAAATTAAATTATGAGTATTTAATAATTAAAAATGATTTTTACTAACCAGCCGATGTGCCACCCTTGCTCATTATAAAAATGTTGAGATTTTTTCAGTTTCAAAAATATCAATATAAAGCAGGCATTTATCATGAACTTGCATGACTATTATATACCGAAACTCGCACAATGATATTTCAAACATTTTTTAACAATTTTACCACAATAATATTTCAAAAGAAAATTCTCAACAATAATATTTCAAAAATGTATTTTTCAAGAATACTATTTTATCATCAATATTTCCACAACAATATTTCAAAACTTCAAAAGTACCTAAATTCTAAACAATAATTTTTCAACAATTTCTTAACATTAGTTTAAACAATTTATCAACAACAATTTAGCTGTGATTATGAAATTCACATACACTTTATGCACAAACTTTACCTATGCCATTTCTTATGAACAAATCAACTTTTGGTGCCTCAATAAGTTTCACACGGTGTTTTACAGGCATAAATACCAGGCACCGGACAGAACACTAAAATATTAGGTAATACCATTGTACATTGGCTATGACTTATGATTGTTATAAAATATAAATACGTTTTAATTGGTAATTAACCAAAATATAGAGTGTTCAAATCATTGGTTATTTGAAAGATTATTCATTTAGATTGTTACCTATTTAAATATTCAAATCCTCAGGGTACAGTCTGCATTTTATATTATAATATATAATATATGCCATATGCCTTATGGTGCACAAGTTTAAATAGAATCCGTAGAATACCTTCGAAATTCTTCGTGCACATATTATATGGCATCAAATAAATATACATAGGTAACATCACTACCGCCCATGATAATATGCTATTTAAAATAATCGAATCTACTTATAATAAACCCTTCATAGTTCATACCTAAAATCGTATCTAATGATTTAATTGTATTCGTCAGCCGAAGAGAACGCATTTGAGACTAATAACCAGGGCGATAGATATTTCATATTGGAATGGACGTACACGGCAATATTCTACACGTTTTCGTGTTTTATATTTTACCGTCTTATCTACTCAGAGAATATATTGAAACCGTACTTGGACGACCTGACGCTGGACAACATAAACTACGCACTGATGACATCGCTGTCCGTCCTTATTGTTGTGATGAATCCGTTGTTAGCGAGCAAAGCACGCGAGAACCGAAAAAAATATTTCAAACTCTGGAGAGAATATCAGGTTTAAATACATTATACTTTTACCATATTATCTTGAATATTATATCATACATAATACGCCATAAATTATGAGTACCTATTTATGACCGTGGATCTAATTATGCGGGCCAATAGAAAACCATGATTACATTTTTACAAGTTTTTTACATCCAATTATGTAAAGTAAGACAAAAATATAATTCTTTTTTACGTGTTTATTTTTATTTAATAATTTCGGTGTATGTTTTCTATTATAAATAACAATATACTTAATCTATATAGGGCAGTTTATTAATTTTATAAAAACGTCATTAAATGCACATCAGGTCAAAATAAAGCGAAGAGATAATATATAATACCACTAATTATTTTCAATTTACAGGAAATCACTAAATATACAATAAAATTGTGTTAATACGTAATTAATTTCTATTTTAAATTACAAATATTAGTGGTTGTTTAGATGCATGAGATATGTAAATATCAAAGTAGCTATTAAAATAATTAGGTATGTAATAACATTTTAAAACTTCAAATGATAAGAAGCAGGAATTAAGGGTCGCTTTCTATGCAAAATTTTAATTGAACTCTATGTTAATAAACATATATTTTTTAAATGTTGTGTTAAATATAAATATTATGAGCGGTAGGTTTGTTCACCTTGCAGATATATACATATACTACCTATATTATATTTAAACATGTCAATTATTTCCTATTTATTTAACAGATTCAATATGAACAGTACTATGTTTCGGAATTGAAGCTCGGCTCATCGATTCTTATTGTTTTGTTGATCGTTGGTTGTACGGTCGTAACAACGCTCGAGTTGGTCGCAAACTGCGTCTTGACATCACAAGTAAAACCCACTTACATGTACGCTCATTGGCTCATTTATTTTTACTCAAATCTCACTACCATTCAGTGGGTCACGGACTGTTATTTATTGGCTATAGCCTCCAAAAAATTGCTCAATCAATTTTTGGTAAGTTTTATGCCTTTGATGCTCTAGTACTCTACTACGACTACAAAAATGACATATATTATATATTTTCGTGTTCGATCTTCCACTCTCGCAGTCACGCACTACACAAGACGAAACCTAAAATGTATTCACACAATCCTACACCCAGTATTTAAGAAGTACCTAGATGGTTATATGTATCTATTTTTAATATAGGTAGTAGGTAAATACATTACATTTTGTCCTGCATCAAATATGTTGCAGTAGAAAGTATTGTAATGATGTATATCATAGTTGTATATTTTGTAAAGCAGTCTAAATATAACAAATAAAATAAATAATGGTCAAGTTTTTGCGTGCATTTATCGGTTAATTTCAATGTCAATCTTTCATTTCTGATGAAAGGGACGATTCACATTGTAAGGTCATGTAGAAACTCATACGTGTTTTTGACAATGAGGTACAAGACGTGTGTCACAAAGACAAGGGACGGCCCAATAAGAGGCATTGGCGTATTTTTCATCAAGGATAAAGCTAGATCCTTGGAAACATAGAGGCCTTTGATGGGATCTCGAACGACTCTGAACGGCATGACCACGTCTGTACTCTGTATTACAGACTGCTGTTTATTGTAAATAATAACAATTTTGTACCAAACGTAGCTGTAGCACTCCGAATTATTTTAATACCGCGATTGCATCAAGTGAAAGAAGCTTTTCTAAATTAAAGATAATTGACAACTATTTGAGATCTTCATCCTTGCTACAATTTCTTTTGAAAAAGAAGTGATGAAAAACCTTGAATTTAAAAAATATATTGACTGATTTTGCATAAGAAAAGGTTCGAAAAATAAATTTAATTTATTATTAATTTTGCAGTTAAATATTTTCAATGTATAAACAAATAGGTACTTATTATTATTAATGTATGATAATGATAATGAATGTATAACGCCAGTTAAAAATATGACTTGTAATATTTCAGAACATTTATTTTAATTTTATAATTTTCAGGGGCGCAATTTCAATAATAAAACTGAGGGTACTGAAGCTCCACTATCTATTTTTATAACGTTATCTTGAGGTTATGGATACCTGGTACTATTAGAAATTTAATTAACATGAAACAATTTGCTGGTGCCAATTTCAAAATTGGGTGTGCTATAAGCACACTCAAACCCCTTCAAATTGCGCCTATAATAGTTTTTATATTTTATAAAGAAAACTGAGGTCGGTCAAAATATACATAATTAATATCTATGTATTATATTTTATGAACTGCAACTGTATATGGATATTGTAATTTTGTTTACAATTAAATGTTTCTTGAGGTATTGCAACAGTATGGATAGTAATTTTCATTAATATCTATACCTATATGATAGATATTATTTTTTATCTATTATAAATTATTTTATATTATAATTTTTAAGAAGCCTCATAATAATATATCATTATATATTATTTTAGACAAATTTCATCTGTATTTTGTATTTGTAATACGCTGAAAAGTAAAAACATTTTGCGATTAAACGATGCAAGGAACGCAATGAAACACTTGCGCCCCTGTTTCACTATTGAACTATATGGACTTATAACCTACACAACTATACTTAAATTATGAATATATTTATAACTCCTGTATTGATATAGGCACAGACAATAACTGCTGATACGACGGACAGAATAGATGGCGGGGGCATAGATGTTAAAACGCACGTGTCCCATTTCGTTGAACTTTGGCGAAAACTTTCCGACATGTCCAGTGGGCTAATAGATACCGGTTGCGGCTTGTACGAATTAAATTTCGCCGTGCAGTCGGTGATCGTCGTGCAAGCTCTATACGGTATCGCTGCCCTGTACATTGGTCAACATCAATCAGTCGTACACTACAACGTATACTTCCCGACTGCTGCATGGTCGATTATAAATGTGGTTGTTCTGTGCGAGGCTGCGTACTCGGTCACTAATCAAGTATTAATTATTATTCAAAATAATAATCATCATAATATTCAAGCAAGAATAAATCTATTTTATGAATTTGTTTCGTTACGTTGTGCAATTATGTACAGTGTAGTACCTACATACAAGGCCGTACCTGGGGGGGTTCAACCCCCCCGAAATTTTTTCGTGTTATATTGCGTGGTAGTAAAATAAATATTTCAATCTCTGTATGTAGGCTACATAGACACATAGTGTAGTATGCGTGCGTGTGGACAATGTATACATTTTTTTCTTAAATGTCATTGCAATTGCCTATATCAAATCCCTTAAATGACAAGTGTACCATGTAGTACTTACTGTGAAAGATTATAGACTTATAATACGATTAGAATTTAGAATATCGATATTAATTATTAATTAATACCTTAGATCATACTATCTAGTTAGTAGATTTTAGTATAAAATCAAAGATTAACATTAAATAGTTTAATCTATAAAAAAAATAAAATTGATATTGATCCACTGTTATGTTGTGAATAACTTTTATTATAATAGTGTACAGGGATGACACTTCACAGATCTGTGCAAATATAATAATTAATAGGTGGGTCATGGGTGGTACAACTAACATTTTTTTGTTTCCCTGAAGGATTGATACTATAATATATTTAAATATATCTGTGATATGTTCTTTAAAAGTTTAAATATAATATAATATTAAAATTATAAATAAAAAAGAAGCTAGTTAATATAAATTACTATTTTACTACAGGTGGGTTTCAAAACCAATATAGCAATACAATCAATAACTTGCAATAACTTTAGTTTAGAAACTCAAGAGCAGGTAATTGCTAATGAAAGAGGTTTTATAATGGTTTCTTCAAATTGATTTCAATACACAATATTAATGATACCTCAACTATTTATATTAGATTTTCACAGCTTTGAAAACTATCCAATCCCACATACCTGTAATAACTGTAAACGGTTACTTCACTATGGATCGAACATATATTTTGAGCGTAAGTAAAGATTATAATAAAATAATTATCATAAAAATATAATAAAATAAATGCATTGATTTTGACAGTATCTAGGAGTAGCTGTATCATACATCATTGTTCTGGCACAATTTAAGATTGGTACTTCTTAATTGATTACATCCGGAAAATTCCATACTTGGTCTGCTGTACTGGCGAATTATGAATGGCAGATAAGCTCATTGCCAAAACTTGTCTTGTCTGAGCAGGATCAATAATGCCATCATCCCAACATCTATTAATATTTTGGATATCATATTGATATGATAACAAATTTTCATTCCAATTAAAACTTTTGTTTTGACTGATTATCATTTTACTTACCTCGCACTGGAATAAAATGGATTTCCTTCATTCTCAAATTGTCTGATCACTGGATCTTTTAACATTTTTTCTTCTTCTTTTGTTAACTATAAAAATAATAATTATAAAAAAATCATATTATTAAAACTGTAACAATAGTGAATTGGTTTCACCTGTTTTCCTTCTCTGATTTTTTTGTCATTTTGAATTTGGACAAGAACACCTGCAGCTTGTTCGCCTCCCATTATGCTTATTCGAGAATTAGGCCACATATACATAAATCTTGGTCTACACATGAAGCATAATATAAAAAATATTGATTTAATTTCAACCCAATCAAATTTTCTCACAAATCATTACAACTAAAAACCTGCTATTTTTGTATTACCTACCCGTATGCTCGTCCACACATTCCATAATTTCCAGCACCATAAGATCCACCAATCACAACTGTAATTTTAGGAACAGATGCACAGGATACCGCTGTAACCATTTTAGCACCATTTTTAGCAATACCACCAGCTTCTGCATCTTTTCCAACCATAAAACCTAGTAAATCATTAACAATTGTCAATAAGCTATTGAAAAATAAAAAATATTTAAATATTTTTTTTATAATTATTAAAAAATTTTTAAGTATTATTTAACATACCAGTAATGTTTTGCAAAAATAACAATGGAATATTTCTCTGACAACATAGTTCAATAAAATGTGTACCCTGAATAGAAATTTAATTTTGAATTAAAATTAATATTTAATAAATCTAATTATAATGCAAGGACATATTTTAAGAGCGCTATCAAGTATCTCCCTTCCAATTAATCAGAAATGTTTAATAATTAATAATACATTTAAATTGTAACTAATGTATGTTAATACAATTATCTATGTTTATATTAAATATAGATGTCACTATAATTACCTAATAAACTGTGAGATTTTAAATTCTACAAAGAATAAAATTAATAATATAATTATATACAGTCGTTACCAGATAAATTGAGGCGGCGGACACTTTTCAGTAAGTGTAGGACAAACTAGTCATGATTTGTTATTATTATTTTATTATTATTAATTAATACAATTTTTATTTTTTACTATAAAATAAAAGAATATTTGATTTAATAGTAATAATAATATAGTACGGACAACCCCTGGTTTTTCGTTATCGTGTCACTGTCACCGTGTCAATTTATCTGGCAACAACTGTAATACATAATTTATACTAAATAGTAAATAGATATAAAAACAATTTTCTTCCCTTTCCGATCACCATGAAAACTTAAATATTCTCTTGTTATTGTAATATACAGTAGACTCCACTTATAAGACTCACTTTGGGACCAGCACAAAGTGAGTCTTATTAACTGAATGAATCTTATAGGCGAAATGGGAAAAAAAATTAATTACGTATTTATAAATTTTATTTTACTACATATTTTGCTTTAATTTTAATTAATTGTTTATTTTCTACTATTTATTTTACGAAATTTGAGTCTTATAACCGAAGTGTTGAGTCTAATAAGCGACTGAACCTTATATCTGTGAGTCTTATAAGCGGCGTCTACTGTATTGAATACTGAACTTAAATATCTATACCTTCAAGGCAGACTCAGAAAATAGCACCCCATTATTACCAATTATACCAATAGGATAACCACATAGTTTAGCAAATCCAGTAACCAACGTTTCTCCGTAATTTTTCTTAAATTCAGAAAATACTGACCCATCTACTATTCTTGAAATCACCTAAATAAATTAATAATTTGAAGATAATAAAAAAAAAAATTTGAATCTAAGTACAATGATAATTATTATTAATTACTACCTCTCTGACATCATAATTCTTTTTCAAATTGTCACCAACAATTCCATATAATTCTTCATCAGGATATAACGGTGGCTCTGGCACATCAATATTATTCTGTATATTTTGTTTATTGTTATTATTATTTAAATTTGCAATAATGGTTTTGGTAATATGAAGTGCATGGTAATCATCATTAGCATAATGATCAGAAACTCCAGAAACACTAATATAAAATAAATTTTGATAGAATATATTATTATGAAAAAAAATTTTCAAGTTATAAAAAATAAACATAATTATTAAGAATTTATTCAATGATGTATTAGTGTATTAATAAATTATTTATAGACATTTAAAAAAAATTCAAATATATATTGTTTATTTATTAATTGCTAACAACACTACAACAATATTTTATGTATTGCATACATACTTGAAATTGATTGGTATTTTCCATGCTTAGGTCATGCTCTATGACCCATTAATAGAGCTCAGATTTCAATGCATTTGCATCTGATACAATGCTTTTCAAGTTACAAATGTGTTTCAAGTACTCAGTATTTTAATTATAAAAAATGTTTGTCATTTATTACATTTTTAATGCATTTTTTTAAATTTTAAAGACATTTTTGATCTATTTCTAGTATTATGACAAAAAGAATTGACTAAATTAAAATATGAACATAGCACTATGTAATATACATTATTTTAATTTTTACTATAATAACATTGACAATCAACAGCCAATTATTTAAATTTAAAGATATTAAA
Organism: Rhopalosiphum maidis; assembly: GCF_003676215.2. Lineage (NCBI taxonomy): Eukaryota > Metazoa > Arthropoda > Insecta > Hemiptera > Aphididae > Rhopalosiphum > Rhopalosiphum maidis. The sequence goes on from NC_040877.1 coordinate 57,540,604, forward strand.
GAAGTTTTCATTATACAGTGTTGTACTTTTTAATTAAAGTTGTAATATTTTTACTTGTTTTATTTTTTATTTTTTGTACCTACAGAATTTTAACAAATTTTAAATGTCAAATAAACATAATTTTTTTCAATTTTATCATTTTTGTTTTTTGAAAAATAATAATAAAATTAAAAAAATTAAAATGATTTAATGTAAGTTTATTTTTAAAATCATTTTTTAGTTTTTAGGTCATAATGCAGTTTTTTTAATATTTTAGGGCATTTAAATCCAAACCCTAGTTAAAAATTAAAATTAAAGTTATACATAATTATCTTACGAGCAGTGAAGTTTGGCACCACCAAGATCTTCTGAAGATACTATTTCACCAGTTGCAGCTTTCACTAAAGGGGGACCAGCAAGAAAAATTGTTCCAGTATTTTTGACAATTATACTTTCATCAGCCATGGCAGGTAAATAAGCAGCACCTGCTGTACAGCTTCCCATCACTACAGCTATCTGAAATATTCTTGTGATTATACATATTATATAATTTATAATTTAAATATCTAACTTGTGTTATATTTTTTGAAGACATGATTGCTTCATTAAAAAATATTCTTCCGAAATGTTCTCTATCAGGAAAAATTTCAGCCTGTTTTTTTAAGTAGCCACCACCAGAGTCCACCAAATAAATACAAGGTAAATTATTTTCACTGGCTATTTCCTGGGCTCTTAAATGTTTTTTTACTGTGATAGGAAAGTAGGACCCACCTTTAACCGTAGCATCGTTTGCAATAATCATGCATTCCTTTCTGTCAACAAAGAATTTATTAATTCTGAATTAAATTAATCTATATATAAGAAAATTGTACCTAGAAATACGTCCAATTCCTGTAATTATTCCACCACATGGAACTGTTTCTTTATAAAGTTCATGTCCAGCCAACTGTGACAATTCTAAAAATGGTGAACCTGAATCCAAAAGGTAATCTATACGATCACGTACTAATAATTTTCCTTTGGATGTATGCCTTAATTTATCTTTTGAATCACCGCCAGATATCGAATTAGTTACAGCTTTTTTCAAATTGTGCACTAAAATTTCCATTGCTGTTCGATTTTCCTACAATAAAGAATCAAAATTAAAATTGCTGATCAAATGTACAGCATAATTGAAAATGTAGAATCCCTGTACACATAAAACTACAAGTTTAAAGTTTTTGAATGTAAGTCAACTAAATATTGGTAATGTAATTTATATATTATATTATTATACACCAGCGATTCTAAAATTGTTTTGTTCACAGAACACTTATGTTTCTAAAAAAAAATACAGAGCCCCAAAAATCAGAAATGTCTATTTGAGACAACAATAACTAAAAAATAACTAAGATACTAAGAAATATAATAATAATTTGAATTTAATTAATACAGATATGCTCAGGGAATCTCAAAACCCCTAGACTACTCTTGCAGAGCACAGTTTGAGAACCGCTGTGATATACCATTATAACTTATTTGCTCTTTAACTATTGTAACACTATCAAAAAACATAAGTGTATAAATATATTAACCTGATATTCTTTTGAATTAACATCAATATTGGTTTCCAGTACAGATCCATTTGAGACATCGGAGAAATGTGATGAACATTGACAACCACGGGAGATGACATATCTCCTCAATACTTTAGTACTGCTCAACATTATTATTGAAATACTCTTGCAATTTATTTTTAATTAAATCTTTAAATCTATAACAGTGTAAATTATCATGAAATATACATTATTTATTTTATAAATAATGTTTATATAAGTTATTGGGTCAACGTCAATGTACCTAAAAAAAATATGTAGAATCTTTTCCCAACAACACATAGTTAATGACTAAAACACTGTTTATAACGGGAATCAATAAAAACTCTGACGTTTTAAATTGAACAAAGTACATACAAAGATAAGATAAAACTTTTAGAGTTCAATAGACCACTAATAATATATAGTATGTAGATATATAAACATTAATAAATAATATTATATTATACCTTTATTCCTCCAGTACTTGTATAAATGTAAAATTATTATAATTCTATAGGCAGTATATTTAATATATACTTAACCTATAAGCAAACTATTTGTTCTAATAACAATATTATATTATTATACATCTAATGGTAAAATGTCCACATAAAATGCTCATATTTTTCATCAACTGTATAATAAATAAAGTACTAAACTATCCTAACTACCTAAGCTAACCTAACTTAAATCTATCAAACATATTAAATAATTAAACATTTAATTAATTTGATTTAAATTCCATAGTAAGTAATTCTTTGCAGTAAGAAAAATATTCACAGTAAAACTACATAGCAGCACCTTTGAAATACTGAAGTTCTCCACAATGCAGAAAATTATCTGCATAATGATCATGGTTCAGTTTAACTAATTGTTTAAAAAATAAACTAATGACCTAATAAAAATTTCTGAATTAAAGATTTAAATTTCCAAGACTACTGTATCGGAATTATAAAAAAAAGTTGTGATTATAACAACAGTAAACTTGTTTAATATTATTAAAACTGTTGTTGGAGATTATGTAAGTCTGTATGACCAGCGTATCACAACAATAATAATTAATAAACATATAAACTCCTGGTCAAGTAGATGTCACAAAATTAATATGAAAAATGTAAATGGATAGTTATGCAATTTCAGTACCTAACTGTTTATATTTTGATAGATGTTTTATTTTTGGCAGTAATGTCAATGTCAGTTTCAAATAGTATCAAGGGAATCTGCATTATTATTACATATTACAGAACCTAACCTAACCCGCAGGGGGGAGCGAAGGAGTCATTGCTCTGGATAGGATTTTTACATTATTGTCACACATAATTTTTATTTAATGATTGATAATATTTAAACATACTAAGTTTTAATAAAGATTAGAATGTTTATAAGTTTAATAAGTAAATAAATATGTTACAATAATATTATATTAGTACTAATATTCTAATTTTACTTATTTTAGTAGGTGTATACAATTATAAGTAAATTTTACCTTGCTCCGGATGGGATTTTATCCTGCGGGCACGCTTGATTAGTATTGTAAAAGTACGAATTCTGAGATATGAGGTATCAGTAAACTTGTTACACTAACATATGAGACAAATTCCATGGACTTATACATCTAACAACAATATTTATTAATTGTATACCCAAATTCAATGGACTATCATTGTCCGCTAGGACACTACTCACTTAAATTACTTATACATAATGATCAACACAACTGATTCCTGGTGGATATATTTAAAATATATTTTTTTTTTAGTAAACAATAGATTAATGTTTAAAATTGTGTATAGTTATAAACTTCTATGTTTGTGTTAAGTAAACCTATATCCATTTTATGTAATTATGTTACTATGATCAATTATTAACTATCAATAACTGAATACAGTTCATATAAATAAAAATAAAAATAAAGTCTATATAATTATAGTTTAGTACTCAGTAGGTATTTAACAATCTATTGGTTGTTACTTGTTGCCACTTTCCACTAGGCATTAGGCAATGTCTAGGCTCTAGGCTAATAAATATTTTAAAATCCATTGATTTGATTATAAAATATTTTTAAATTAAATCACTGATAATTGATAATATTCTATCACAGGTGTACAGCTGATGTAGTATATCAGCATTGTTCTGTGGTATCAGTTTTACTATATCACAATTTCGATTTTGGCGCGCAATATTATCTTTATAATATGACTATGACTCCCAAAGTCCTGAGTTTCAATTCCAATTTTTATAATTTATAAAGTTTTTAAGTATCCACTATCCGCACAATCTTTAGTTGAATTATTTTTTTTTTATTATTCAGTATTAATTATTCTGTTTAGTATTCAGTGAACCTTTCAGATTAAACAATGTAAGTACCAATTTAAATGTAATAGGATTATACATTTTTGTTTAATTTTAATATTTTAAGACAATTATATAAGTATCAAACCATTATTAAACGCCCTGCTATCGTAAATTGTCATTTGAACTTATACAATGTAAACCAGCAATTAAATATATGTAACTATATACAACTAGAAGCATTTTCAGATTATTTACAATTTAAAGGTATTGTAAATAATGATCATTGTATTATAATAGGCTTTGAAATATTGATTAAATAATTGTACACTCAATAGCCATGCACATTTATGCATCATATAATAAAAGCTATTACTTGGTACAATACATTTTAATTGGGGTTATGACGGTTATGTTAGAGTATAAAATAAAATATGTTTAAGAAAATTATAATGAAAATAGGTATATTTTTTTAAATTGATTTCAAAGCATCTCATAAAATCCAAGCGTTTCAACTAATAACTATATTTTGTGTCCTCTCTAATGCTCTCTGGTACTTCAGCAATCATACTCTACATCATGACTTCAACATACCAACAATATCCACACTTACTTCTTATCACTACTAACTCTGCTCTTGTACATTACCTGGCAACTCTTTTCGTTGTCTCAAAAATAAATGGCTATGTGATCTATTAAATAATCAATAACTACTTTCAACCCCAAAGTCCGTAAATTTAAAGTAGTGTCAATGTATGCTACCTTCTCTCATGTATTTCAAGTCTTATACAGACATTAACTAATTTATTTATTGTGTTAATTGTGTATACAGATTGTAAATGTAAATGTCTATTATAAATAATAATTAAAAAAATATATACTAAACCTAATATAGAAAAATAGAAAATTAAATATTACTATTAAAAATCATGGTACCGTTCTAAATTTTTAATTTATTTATATTGAAATGATTAGATTAAAGTATAATAATATTTATTTTAAATTATAAATTATAATAAATCAGTATTACCTATTGTTACTTTTATTTTTGAATACTAGTATGATTATAAAATAAATAAATAAATTCATCATAAAATATAAATTGATTTTGTTGTACAATTGTATAATAATATAATAGGTATTTAATACTTATTTAGGTATAATATCTATTTAATATTATTTACCATTTAGTCGTGATAGCCATGCGTGATAGTGTTTATACAATTTGACAGCTGCATTTTCTTTCCCAACTTCATTTTATTGATAACAAATGTTTCTTATCTAAAAGATTTTTTATTATTATTCAAAAAAACAATGTCAGTTTGTTTCTAAATACTATGTTTAACCTTTTGCTTTTCGTATTATGTCTTTGAACGAATTTTAACAACAAATATTAAAAAGTTTTAATTAAATATGGTAGCACTCGGTGCTTTTCCGGCCGCCAAGCTTGGCGCTTTACTGTTGCGCCAAGTAAGTAAACCAATCGCTAATTTTGTTAAAGAACGAGCCAAACAATCTCCAGTATTTCGATCGTATGTTTGCATGCCACCTGCTCAGTTTTACAATTGGTGTGAAGTTAAAATGAAAATGTATTTCATGAATCTTGGTACCGCTGGAAAGGTCAAACCTTTAAGTGAAACTATGGCCATCGAACTCGGATCAAATTTACTAGGCGAAGGTATTATATTTGTTGTTGCTGCTGCCTTACTCTTATTTGAATATAATAGACAAGTACGTAAAGAGCAAGCTAAAGAAGATATACGTTTACAAGAACAAGAAGATTTAACCAATGCTATAAGGGATTTAGATTTAATGACTGAACAACACAATGCTGAATTAAGACGTCTTACTTATCTGGTTGATGATTTAATATCTAAAGTTAATAATAAATCATATTCTGGACCTGATATCACCTCAGAAACACCAAAAAGTAGTAGTAGCAAAGTCGATACCAAACGACAGGAACCCGAATTGAAGACACAAATTTCTAATGATATAAATGAAAATTTATTATTTAAAAGCATTAAAATGTTAATTCAATCTATTCAACAAGTTTGAATAAATTAGGTTTTTTTTGTAGAATCATATTATTCAAATTTTGTTAACACCTGATTAAAGGGACTTATCATAAGCTCATAATAAAGTTACTTATTAGAAACTGTGTTTTAAGTTTATTTTTGCCTAATGCTGTATAACCATAAATGTATAAAAATATTAAAAATAATGATGGATGAAGAAAATATTCAATTGCATAATATGTTTAATTTTAGAATATTTAAGATCTAAATATTGATGATTTTGTACATATATTCATATTATTGTTCACTTGCTAGCTACCAAATCATAAAAATATTTTTAGTTAATATTTGTTTTTGTAGCTTTTAAAATAATGTGTACATGTAGTATGCAAATATATATATATATATGTATATATATATTAATCAAATTGATTACATTATTTTATTTATATGTTATATTTCTATCAGATAATATTACAAACTATAATTCATTAAAGGTAAGTAGTAAATATGATCAATAATTACAGTTATAATTAATACTTTTATTAGAATAAAAATTCCAAGCAGAATTAAAATTTTGATGAGAATTTATTTTTTAAAAAACTTACAATAACCAAAACATTATCTAATGGTTTAATTTTAATATATTATTTAATCAAATAGTTTATATTACCTATCATAAATATAATAGAAAATTATCCATGGTAAAAGTTCTACATACTTAAAATAATTATTACATAACTATTTAGTTTTTAATCTTAATTGGATCAATAATAATTCATACATTTTAAGCATAGAAAATCCTAGCATTAAATCGGAAATATTATTATATGTAAAAATGGGTATTTAACACTATAACTTATATTTATATATTTTTAAAATATAAATAATTGTGACATTAAAATTAATTAAGTATATGATTAAAATATGTATAATTAAAAAGGTATAAAATTAAAAATATATGAGAAATCATATTATTTACAATGTCAGAAATTTATACAGCCCATTTTAGACATCGTGTGGCTTGGTGTGTACCAAAACACGAAATACAACAATATCGTGCACCACATGTTGTACATGTGTATGAACTCCTGAATCCACAAACTGCACAAAATATTCGACGTGGCAAATTAGATGAGGGTGCTTCTATTGTATTATAGTTGGGTGGATCACGGTTGTTAAATTGATCAGCTTCAATTAACTGTTCAAATGTCCTTCGAAATCTAAATTAAAATTGAAATGAATTTGTAAAAACATACTATTTACAATGCTTAGAATATAATATTAAGATGATTACTTTTGTTTATAATATTCAGCACTCTTTTCCTTTTTACGTCTGCTTCCTTTAGCCTCAATAGTATCTAAAAATTTAGGGGCTTTTTTATTCAATACAATATCAGCATGTGGATCTTGTTGATAGTTATCCATTTCCAAACTCTCCAGAGCTCGACGTGCCCTACGATTCCTAGTTGCTGTATCAAGTACCTTCTTTTTATCTGCATCTTTTAACCTTCCCGATTCCCTACCCATTCCTACTTTAGAAGACATACTAAATTATTAGAAAAAATAATTTAAAAGTTAAATGTTCAAATAGTTTTAATTTTGAGTGAAAGTAAGTTGGTCCATTAATTCGTCAACACGATCTTCCAATGTGTCCAATACATCAGTTGAAACAAATAAATGTTCTTCATCCAATTCTTGTAGAATGAATTTTTTTCCAAGAGCATTAGTTTGATCCAATTGTAATAAAAATTGTTTCATTGACTGATCACTTTAAACAAAGATGATTTAATTAATAATAAGTACATTATGCCTTTGTTCTAGAATCTAAACAAAAATGTCTAAAAGAAAACAAGTCAGTGCAGAAGAAAAACGTATCAGGATGTTGGATTTATTTCATGAGAAGAAAGATTTTTACCAGCTCAAAGTAATGTTTTAATTTTTATTGATAACAACAGATTTTTGATCACTCAATAAGAATTAAAATGGTTTGTTATTTAATTCATTAATTTGTCTCATATATGAAAATGGAAACAAACATTTATTTTAAGACATGGGTATTTCTTCTCGTATTTCATTATTTTTATACTTAAACAAATATGTTTTACCATTTAGGAATTAGAAAAAATTGCACCAAAAGAAAAACAAATAATAGTACAATCAGTAAAGGATGTCATTCAAAATTTAGTGGATGATGGTTTAGTCGACTCTGATAAAATAGGAACATCAGTGTATTTTTGGTCTTTTCCAAGGTAACTATTTCTACTCACTATTGTCCTAAGTATTCTAGTATTTTCTGTGTACTTGCACATCAAATATTTTTAATATTTTCAAACTTATAGTAAAGCAAAAATTTCTAAGAAAAATGTATTAGATAATACCAAAACAAAATTGAACGAGTATGAAAAAAAGTTTAAACAGAACTTAGAAATTATCGAAAAAGAAAAAGTAGGAAAAGAGATAACAGATGAACGACAAGCACTTTTGAACAAACTCAAGGCACTCAATGAAGAAAAATTACGTGTAGAAAGTGAACTGAAGAAGTATGAAGATTCCAATCCAGTTGATATTGAGTGTATGAAAAAAAGCATCGAAGTATGTAAATGTTCAACATTAGATTACCATTATATGGTATAAAATGAGATTCATGCTGTAATTTTTTTTCAGGTGGCCAAGGAAGCGGGAAATCGTTGGACAGAAAATGTTTTTTCAGTGAAGTCGTGGTGCAAGAAGAAGTTTTTCTTAGAAGACAGCGTCATCGACAAACAGTTTGGAATTCCAAGTGACTTGGACTACATAGAATGATAATGTTCAGAACAGATCATGTATACTATATTGCTACTTACCATGTAATTAATGTTCCCTTGGAGACGTGAACCATGTTTTTCCTATTTTTTTAGTAATTATTATAAAACCGTTAAATAACTCTAAATTTATTTATCTTTTCAATCTAATCAATATCAATGGATGCTAATGCCGACCACGGTTAATAAAACAAATAATCAAATCTATAAAAATAAACTTCTTCTATACAGACGTGTCTTGAGCTTAATAAGAATATTAAGAATAACAAACTATAAAGTTAAGATTAAACTGTTAACGCTGTTAACAGTAAATTACGAGTTCGAAGTTTCGGGGTATCACCATTCACCGGTGACGAACCATATGGTACAAATACAAATTACCAATTATTACATAATATATTTTTTCGCATTCTCTCCGTGTTCGTAACATGATATTAGTTATCATTTATTGATATGGTATGATGTTGGTCACGGAACGTAAATTAAGCCGCGGTCTTCGAGGTTTATGAATTATGAATCGCGTAACGACGTATTTAATTTTAATCCACAGACTTTTATACTACACTTAAATTCAGTGGAGGATCTAAGATTTTTTTATGGTGGGTGCTATTTTGTTAATAATAATAGTCCTAAAGCACTTATTTTGTACAATTTGGAAGAAAAAAAATAAATTATTTTAGTATTTAAACATAATTAAGCAATATAAAAATTTTAAACAATTTAAAATACATTATTTTTTTTAAATTATTAGTAATTTTTAATAAAAATACGCGGAACGGTGGGTGCTTCAGCTCCTAAGCACCCCTCCTCCCCTAAATCCGCCACTGCTTAAATTTAATATTAAATAGAAATCTGTGGTTTAATTGGGGTTTCGAAAAAAGTGCTAGAATTAGTAAGATATCTTAGTTCGTGATCACTAGAATAGTAGAATCTGAATTCTGAGATGATATTTGATACTGTGATATCCATCGATCACGAATTAGATCCAGTAAGATCCACAGAATAAATTTAATTTATTTCATTTATTCTGTGCTTAAAAAATAATAAGAAGACTATAGTGAAATGAACTGGAAACTAGAGCCACATGCCCATATTTATCGGGCTGATTAAGACTTGACGAGTCTTATACGAAGAGGAAGGGGTAGCAAGAATGTATTGAATCACGCCGATCACGGTTTAAAATAGAATGGTATTGAGTAGTAGGTAGGTCGTAGGTACCTTAAACCTTTATCATGTACTGAGCTAATTTTATTTTAATTCATGTCTTCGTCCAATGTCCACCATCACGAATTACGATGTACCTTCATAAGTATAAAGTAACTCATTGCCACATTTATGTATAAATGTATACCTAATAAATGATTATACGTATCTTTGCTCACTGCTTACTATGCTAAGTACTTATTAGCATTGAATATTGATTATAGAATAGACTATTTTATTCCAGAGACGGATCCAGTCATCAAGAGAGCCACCCCCCCCCCCCCCGACATATTATTTCTCTATTAAAATCTAAATTTGTTTTTCATATTGTCGCTTTATATATTAAATAATCAATAATTTATTCATTATACTGATTACCTATAGTGTCATACACCTATTATTATGACAAAATGTTTATAAATTATGAATAAAGTACCTATATTGTATGTCTTGTAAAAAATTGTCGCCCTCCCCCCAGATCTTTGTTCTGGATCCGTGCCTGTTTTATTCTATAGTCAATGTTACTAGATATACCTTAATTCGTGTCCATCATATTATGGTATATAAAATAAACTTTATTCAGTTTGTTCAACGAGAAAATAGTCTACGAACATATTATCATATATTTATACCATATCACTTCAGCGAATCCCTGGATAACATCCTAATTCCTATCTATATTATTGAGAGTTGAGACGGGATTCACTATGGAAATTGGTAGGATGTCGCGTGAGGATACGCATGTGCAGAACATGTTATTTATGTGTAATATGTTTACCGTTTAACATTTTATTAAATTTTAAAGCATACTCACAGAATACAAAAAACATTAAACGACAAACGTACAATCAATATTAAGAACTTTATAGACCATAAAAAAAAAAAGTTAAATAAGTTCAATAGCTCATATACTATAAAAAATTCTAACTTATTATCAAATTCAATACATTTGAAACCAAATTTACTTGTAATATAAACTATAATTCATAAAGTCCTTTACAAAATAATATGTATGGATAAATAAATTAGACCTATAATGATCACTAGTCCAGTACCTGCTGGCACAGTACTGGTTCCAATGAACCAGTATTGGACTAGATAAATGCACATGAAAATTACATACAATAAGCTTTTAAAGAAATATAAATATAAACCTAATTGATAATCAGGACCTATTTTTATACGATAGTAATCCTACGATTTATAACTAGCGGCTCGAGAGACTTGGTTTGGGAGAGCCTTAGTTTTCACTTTTCTTATTATTATTATTATTTCCATAATCCATGTAGAAATGTGTGCAACACAATTCATTTTTTGAACATCATAAAATAATATCATACCATAGTTTATTATACAATTATGTTTATTTATAGGTTATTCATAATATACATAATATAGATAGCAGGGACATACTGTCAACCTCTATCTATATACTTGTTCGTGTCTGTGATAGTCGATAATATACAATTTTTTAGAAATATAAGACTGGGAGGGAGCCACGGCTCCTAGCCTTCTGTAAGTGGTCGTTACACCTAACAAGGCTTGTTAGGGGTGTCAAAATTATGATTTGATCATAAGGAGAAGAGCCAAAATAGTTCTTGCACTGGACACTGAAAGAGTTGGCCCTGTTGATAATGTTTAAAATATGAGTATATGACCATATACTATTAATAGTTTTACAGTATTGATTTATAAAAAAAATATAAAATAAACAATTTCATAAACTCGGTATATGTAAAGTAATTCTTAATATAATACCATTGATTATAATACTAGGATTGTTTATCTATTATTTTGTATTATACATTGCGATTGCATTTTATATAATTTACTACGTATTATTTCTTATGTAACTATTTTATTTATATACATTTATTATTACATTAATTATATTAAAGCTTATAAGTTATAGTATAAATATTTTTATTAACAAAAATGTGTCTTTACGTGTTCGTATTCATGAAGTTTTAATTCTTCTTCTTCGGAAAACTTTTGATTACAAACGTTACATTTTAAAATTTCGTCAGATGACCACCACTGATTGAATTGATAATGATCATATTGATCACAAGTTTCCTCACAAATTTCACATTCAAATGGCTGTTGGACTACACATATTTCATGTAATGCTTTTATATGATTTTCGTCTGGCCTCCATGAATTTTTTTGAGGTATGTTTATTTTATTATTAAATAAACTATTATTTTCAGTATTTATATTGAGTTCATTTGGTCTGGAGAATATTAAGTTTCTTTGATTACTACAAGTTCTTAGATTATCATTAATATAATATGGTTGGTGTTCTTCAAAATCAGATTTAGATGTAAATACATCCTCACCTGAGTTGTTTATAATTTTATAATTATAAATGTCTGAAGTTGTATCATTATTAGAGGTGTCTGAAGTTGAAGTATTATAATCTAAATCGTCCAAAGACTTAACATCATTATTTGAGGTATTTGAAATTGTACTATCATCAAAGAATTCCAAAGACTTATCATCATTATTGGTAATATCTGCAATTGTACCATCAACATCAGCATTGTCCAAAGCCATATTATCATCAAGTGTCATAGACTTTTGAGAAATGCTAGAATTGTTAATTGTGAGTGTTTGGTAATGTGATTTTTCATGATTCATATAATCGATCAAGTTTGAAAATATTGTATTACACACATTGCATCTATGTTGATCATTTTTAAGTTCTACCGGCATTTTATCTTCAAACTCAGTAAAAATATTATCTGTCTTTCCGATTCCGTTTTTTGTTGACTTCAGCTCAAAGAAATAACGTTTTGACTTTAAAGTTGACTCATCTTCACTTGAAGCATTATTTAAATTTAACTGACCATGAAAAGTTTTTAGATGTATTTTAAAAGAGGTAGAATTTATATAATTTTTACAACAGACGTCACAATAATATCTAGCATATTTTTTCTTGTGTTCAGTTTGTTTGGGTTGTTGTAATTTGTTTTTAATTTTTTTAATACGATTCTGATGCATTCTAAGTTGAATTGAATCAGTATTCATATTATTATCATACAAAAACTTCAGTTTTTCATACACAATTTTTTTTTCATTCAAATTTTGAAAAGATCAAAGTTCAATGTGTTTATAAAAATATTCAGTCAACCTGTTAACAAAATAATACAAAACAAATTAATATATTATTATAATTAATAAGCAAATATTATATTTTAAAAGGAAATCTATTTTATTAAATGTTTATACTTGTTTAAAAATGTTAAAGGAATACTTTATACCAGTAGTTGTTTTTAACCTTTTTAACCATGCAGCACACTTCCATCTCCTACAACATTTTTGTGGCACACCAATCCACATAATATATGAAGCATAGGTTAAGCATATACATATAAATACATACTAATAAACTATTAACAGATTTTTTGCAGCACAGTTCAAGAGCGTGCACCGATTGAAAACTACTGCTTTATACAATAGCAAAATAATGACAATTGAATTTACAATGATGTATTTTTGTGTGTGTCTGTGTTTGTCATCATTCTTTGGGGCAGTAAAAATGTTTTTTCAATTATGAGGTTGGTTCCTGGTAGCAAATTGGTTCTAGATGATACTTTAGGGGGGAAGATTATTCAGAGTAAAAAATTGTCAGTACTTTTCTTAATAATTGAGGAAAAACAAAAAGGGAATTAATATTGAAAATAAAACAATTGTATTTAAATATTGTTAATATTTTGGGTATATGTGGATGTACAGGCTGAAGATAAATTACAAGTTCACAAAAAAACTAGTCATACAAAGATGTATTAATTGAAAGGAAATACGAGACTCCGCAGCTTTAAATAACAAAGAACTTAAAGTACCTACTATCTGTCAGATTTCTATAGTGTATACATACAACTATAAAATTAATGTTTGTATTTTCTTTACCGATCACCCATATTGTTGCTTGTACGAGGTGTGTTCAATAAATACCCAGACAAAATTTATTACAAATTATATTTAAAACTTACAAACTATTTAAATGGATCACCTTCAAAATAGTGTCCTTTAGCTTTAATACAATACTCCCAACGGTCTTGTCACTTTTTGAAACACCTTTGAATTTCCTCCATAGTTATAGCCTTTAGCTCTTGTGTCGCGTTATGGATAGTTTCGTCAACGTCTTCGAGAGTACTTTTTAGTCTCGGAAACAAAAAAAAATCACACGGAGCTAAGTCAGATGAATATAGTGGGTGAGGTACCACTGGTATATTTTTATATGCCAAAAATTCACGTATGGAAAGTGCTGAATGCGCTAGTGCATTGTCATGGTGCAAAAACCATGACTTTGATTTCCACACTTCTGGTCTTTTACGGCGTACTTTCTCTCTTAATCTTTCTAATACTTGTTTATAGAACATTTGATTTATTGTCTGACCCGTAGGTACAAACTCATAATGAACTAAACCAAAAAAATCAAAAAAAACAATGAGCATTGCTTTGATGTTTGATCGGACCTGACGACATTTTTTTGGACGAGGTGAATTTGCGGTCTTCCATTGCGATGATTGCACTTTGGTTTCAGGATCATATCTATATACCCATGTTTCATCACCCGTAATAATTGATTTAATAAAATTTGGATCATTAGAAACCCGATTTTTTAGTTCTAAACACACTTCAATGCGATGTTCCATTTGCTCCTCCATTAACAATTTTGGTACTAATTTTGCGGACACTCTTTTTTTTCATACCCAATTCATCTAATAAAATTGAATGACAAGTGGCAATTGATATACCAACTTCATTGGCTACTTTTCTAACAGTTAATCTTCGGTCGTTTCTAATTTTGTTTCGAACAAGATCAATGGTATCATTTGTTTTTGATGATGATGGATGCCCAGGACGATGATCATCTTCAATAGACATCCGACCTTCTTTAAAACGTTTGAACCAGTCAAAAGTTACACAGCGGCTTAGTGAAACATCTCCAAAAGCCAATTTAATCAGTTTAAAAGTTTCCATAGCATTTTTACCAATTTTGAAACAAAATTTAATACACGCGCGTTGCTCCGTAATATTATCCATCGTAAAATCGCGATTTTATACAAAACGACCAACTTTGAACACGTATTGTCGACGACTGATTTGAGATAATGATTATTAGTATATACTGAAATAATGGTCATTATCTCTAGTTTATTTTGGCATAACATTATCGATAACATTAACTGTTTTTTTGTAATAATTTTTGTCTGGGTATTTATTGAACACACCTCGTATGTTGCTGATACGTAAAAACTAACTGTTACTACATTTTTTTTTTATTATAATTTAAAATAATTATATATGTATTAAATATGATTTAATACATATATATCTGTGTGTGTATTTTCATTGATTTTAAATTTTAATAATAAATAAATCATTTTTGATCATTGGGTGAAAAAAAATACACGGGACTTTGTAAAATCAGTCGTTATACAATATAATAATTTAAATTTAAACATCAGCTAGTTGTCATTCAGTCAATTTTAGTTTTAGAGCCTCGGTTAAAAGATCAAAACAACTTAAAAAATTTCTTATCCAAATTAGGGAATTAAAAGCACCTGTTGCTATTTAAAAAAAATCAAGTTATATTGAACAAATGGATATTATAAGTACTAAAAATGTAAAAATCATCAAAATATATGTATCTTTGATTCCCTATTTCCTACAAAAAACCTGATATTCATCTGAGGTCCCCTAACTGAAATATTTAATGTTACCTAAGGAAACACACTATTTAGTCTTTAATTTAAAACATACCAAGTCGTAATTATTACAATATAAGCATTATTGTGTACAGTTGGTAGATAGATCCCACCAACTATAATTTAAACCTCATTCAAAATGTATTAAATATATCGAGCTGTAACAATCAAAATCATAAAATTAGCAACATAAACTATAAAAATTACACAGAGAAACTAGAAGTAACTACTATTTAGAAACATTCAGTGTCCTATAGAGGTGACTGTTAATTGGAGTAAATTATTTTCAATTAATTGTTATCTAAAGTGCATGTACAATTTAAGAATCATGTAATATTATTTTGTATTAGATTGTGTAAATTTTTTTAAAAACAAAAATATATTTTTTTTTAAATTAATTGTTTTAATGTAAATGTATTAATGTATTAATACATACTAAAAACATTCTCAACAATTAAAGTGAATTTATGAAATATTAAAAATAATTTATTATGTATACAATATAATGTTTAATACTAAAAAAGTATTATTGCATATTAAGACTCCAAACAATTATAATAATAAATATATTAAATAAAAATGTTTAATTCATTACTAAATAGAGGTATTAATATATCTTTCCCATAACGCCTGAAGGAAGAAAAAATAAAATAACTTTTAACAAAAGTTTTATTGTATCTAAGTAATATATAGTTAGCTACATTTCTAAATTGAGAGTTACACCAGATGATTATGATTCAAAAATATAGATATATGTAGGAAGTAGGTATTTATTATATATTTAAATTAAATGTTTATAATTCCTGATTGTTTACCTGCTTATGAATTAGCATTGATTGTAGTACCAACTAAAGGATTTGATTTTTCATCATTAAATAAACATTTGCCATTGATCCATAACCAATAATATGTTAATTGTTTCCTGTTAATAATAAAAAAAAAAAAATATGATAAAACCCTAAGTCTAAAAATTCAGTAAGAAATAATATGAAATATGGTAAATACTGGCTCGTCATGTAACAGCAGTACACATAACTTAAATATATATTGAGCATTTAATTATTAATAATATTAACTAAATAATCACAGGCTACACTTTTCAAATACACCAGAGGGTGTAAAAAATTGATCATGATAAAATATCCCCTTTTTTAAATAATTTTTTTTCTTTAACTATAAACCATTATCATTATTTCAATTTAAAAATAAGATTACAAAAATTGGATAATTTTAACTTAAACAAGTCATAAATTAAGAAAAATTTTCACCTATACTAAGGTATATTATAAAGTAAAAGTGACAATAATGATTAAAAAAAAACATGAAATTATTGAAAATATTTGTCACGCACAAACCACGTATAGGTAATGCATAATTCTAACAAAATATTCAAATATCTTATAGGAAAGTATTTAAAATGAGAAAATAATAAAATAACCGGAAAATTATCACAACATTACCTATAAAATTGTTAACTTATAAACATTACCTATAGGTATAAATATATTTATTATTAAATACATAATCGTAATCGAAAAGACATAAAAACTGAACGATTATATTTAAAATAGGTATTGAAGTATAATATAGATTACAGGTACAAACTTACAATATTATATGGTGATCATGCCAAAGCCAACTGTGAACCAAGTATATGACAAAATAATAAGTATCAAATCAAAACGAGACTACGTCAACAGATGTATCAAAATATTAAATAATATAAAGAAGCCGATCAAAACACAATAACGACGATCAACGTTAAAGATAAAGAAGTCACAAAGTTATTATTCTCAACTCGAAAAATTTAAAATCACAACATATTATTAAGTACATCAACATGACAAGATCAGAAATCGAATTATCGTACACCACACTTCGGTTATTCACGAATAAGAATAATGCTATGCTCAACAATTCTAACCGCTCGAGTCAATGATGGATTCCACGGCGATGGGTTTTTCTTCAAAATTCCTCAAAATAAAATGCGAAGTATAATAATATAACTAACGAATCAAGATAATATACACAATATCATATAATGTATATGTATATATATATATATATCAGTTACGTATCAGTCGATAGATATAGGATCGAACATGTGCGGGCCTCGGGCACATTCGTCGAAGTCTCGAATACCGAAACACGAAATCAATTATAACGAACGATCAAAAGTTAGTGATAACTGATAAGCAATACAGGAAAAAAGAAAAGATAATCTCCCCTTGCCTTAGCCTTGGTATTTCACACTGTGCCATGATATTAATATAATAATATAATATCATATTATAGGACGTATTTTAAATGTTTATGATACGTATTATTCATGCAATCCGCCCTGTTTATCGTCTCGTCCGTGTGTATATTAAACTGTGTTCGAGCCACGAGTTCTTTTGCGTAACGTAGTTTTGCCGTGTCACACGTGTGTGTAAGTGTAAGACAGCAACCACAGTGGCTGTAACTTGTAGTACAGTGACACACACACACACGGGTACCACAATACGGCGTCCTCTTAAAAATTTAAAATATAAGCTAATCAGTAGATGTGGACAGTGGCGCCGAAATATATATTTACCTATGACGATTTGGCATAGGTGAATTTAGCACGTAGGGGATCACCCATGTCATTAAGTGTACAAATTTACATTAACCTAACCGAGGCGGCTAGGTGGGTGTCACAATTTTATGTAGAGGTGTCTAATATCAAAGCTAAAATGTTGGACTTCGGCGCCATTGGACGTGGATATGGTTTGGTCCACCGGATTAGATTTGAAATTCTATTACGATAACGCAAATTATTATTATATAATATATTATGGAGTATTAAACAGCTTATTAATTAATAATTATTGCCTATTGGTACAAATTATTGGGCGGCAAAGTGTTACTAATTAGCACGGTTAAAGATACAATCTTAGCTATCTTATAAGACTTATAGGTACTACCTTAAATCGTGCTGATTAGTGAGTAGAATAGTATTATTATTAATAGCTATTGTATTTGCATACTTGTATAGTACCTACTGTCTACTACCCTGTGGCGCCAAACTTGGGAGTTGGGGTTGAAGTCTTATCATGACCAGATATAATATAATAAATATAGTCAAATTATAAAACTAAATCAAGCTTTCTGTTCTTATTTGCCCAATCATCAATCCCTGGTTAGGTTAGGAGACCTTAGAGTCATTGTGTGTAAAAAATATAATCTTATACGTAAATGTTCTATGTCCCTGCGAATATATTATAATGTTTATGGGATATATTTTGCTCAATGAGAGTCATGGGGAATACTATTTTCAGATATTACGAAGATAAAATTATTTTTAAATTAAACGACGCATTAAACTAATATCAATGCAATTTCGACGTATATCATCGCAATGAATGTCAACGTATTTAATTTGGGAAAGCTTTAGCAGTGGTGGAATTTCCATGTACCTACCCATTACAGGTAGAAAATAAAGGCTGCATACGAATTGCGTCCCCGGTATTTTTAGAAGGCATATTACCTAGTTGCGTCCCGAATTTTTTTTTGAGTGCACACCTACTAATTGTGTCTCGTATATTTTAAGAACTAAACAATATCTATATATGTCCCTTTCCATTTGTATACAGACTTAGTTAGGACTGTCTGTAATAATAATTACATAATTACTACTACTAATTATACATAGATTACAAATTTACAACTAATCAAGTTGTTTTTCGCTGTACACAGTTTTCATTTCACTCGCCATAATTGGTTTAAAAAAAGTAACACGTATATAGAGTAGTGGATCGTTAACACTGCACTGTGACAATAATTTGGTTGGTCTACAGAACATAACTCACAAGAAAATTATCAAAGTTTTAACGTAATCATTTTTATTTTGCCTTTATACATTTTAGATAATACATTAAATATCCACAGGTAATGGGAACTCAATTCAGCCGTGCTCAAGAAAAACCCGAGATGTAATTATTATTATACTTTTTTTTTCTTTATTTTAAAATAAATATTTAAAGAATACAACAGGACAAGTGGACTTGAGGCTCCAGTGACACCACTTCAAATTTCATTACTAAATTTTTACACCATTCGTACGGTGCACCGTAAGCAGCGAAAATAAAACTGACGAAGTTTGCAATCGCCCAAACAAAGTTAATACTTTAAAAATGGTTGCTCATGCAATCTTGCTGTTACCACACATTTATACACGTTATACTATGATTTCATTGCCGAGTGATGACGATGACCAATAATTCATAATTCATTTCCTAGGAATGCAGTGGACCAACTGATCGAATGTTGTATCAGTGGCGCCAAACACGTACTTTTATGCGGCGGTTCACTACTGTTATTTAAAGAAACTAGAAAGTATTTCATTTTTAATTAAAAACACTTATTGACAAAAATAGAGAAAAAAGAAACAAAAATGAAGTGATAAATATACTAAAAATGTAAGTTTAATAATAATACTTCAATACTTATAGTCTGTAGCATTGATATTTTATATGTATCAGTGTTAAGAGTTAAGATATGAATTTATGATAAAGTGATAAATTAAGAATGTATAATCATCATAAGAGGGTAAGAGACAGTTACTTGTGAATGAGTAAAAATATACTTATTGGAATATGTGAGAAATAATAACTACATATTTACTAATTAATACTTAATAGGTTAATATATTCATAAGAGTGATAAATTGCTAGCGAAGAGATCGTCTTTTTGATGGTTGTATTTACAATGTAATAATGTAGTCAGTCATTATTTTGTTCTAAATTAGAGGATGGTGGTGGACGGTGGTGCCTAACTAATTTTTATGAACCGTGGACAAAAAGTCCGGATTAAATTTTTATAGTAGGACAAAAAGTCCGAGCACATTTTTAGTGTCGGACAAAAAGCCCGAAAATACAAAATATTTTATACACCTAATTAATATTTATTTTAAAAATTTAAAAATGTTGTACACACATATTATATTTTCGTATAACTAACAAAAATATAACGGAAATCCACTATAGTATTACAATTAGGTACCTATAATAATGACAAATTTATATTTTTTTATTATAATTATGATATACTATTATTTTTTTTAGTTTTAGTTTAGATTGACGTGTTTATAAATAAAATAAAATGCATTGTTTGTTAAAATGTATTTAGTTACAAATAAACGTTGATATTGTTGTTCTAATATGTTGTAATAAATTATATAATTATAAATGAAAACAAAAATAGAAATTAATATTATAATACAATGTGTATGATATATAATATCTACAAACATTTTCAAATTTTTCAAATAAATATTAATTATATAAAATATTTTGTATTTTCGGACTTTTTGTTCGACATTAAAAATGTGCTCGGACTTTTTGTCTGACTATAAAAACTGAATCCGGACTTTTTGTCCAATTTTTTTTAAACGGACTTTTGTCTATAGACTGTTTGACCGATTATCAATTTTTATACTTTACCCCACCAAATGAAATACAAGTCGGCACCAGTGATGTTATTTATATTATTTTGCGATGGTACGAAATTGTCGTGATACTATCATAGTATTATTTAATGTTTAGCATAATAATAATATATTATTATATCTATAGCCATGGTTTTGAAGTTTTACAAATTCGACAGTCATCCTATTTAAATTACTGCGAGAAATATATATTATATGTCGAGTGCCGTCCGCTCCTTTTATCGTTAAAGGTAGAATAGTTGTGACTTGTGTTTGATAGTTGTTAATATATTATTGATCTAAAGATTGTTCTACTCTAGAGAGTATATATATCCTCTATAGAGGATATTTTGTTTAAACTTTAAATGTATTAACTATTAAATATTTAAATACAATTTGGTACATAGATATTTTAAATTATAAAATTTTGTGCAAGTAAATAAAAAAAAATACATTTTTATAATTCTACAAATGTATCAAAGACTTGTATAGTAACCAGTAGGTACTATTGGTACTAATGTACTAATGTATTACTGTATACTGCTAGAACTAGGATATATAGATACAGTATTACAGTCATTAGTTATTCTGAATTAATTATATCATAAAACTTTACTTTTGTATGAATAATTTTGTATTTTTTATAGCTTTTATACACATATAATAAAAATTAAAGCTCACGTTATAAAGTAAAAAAGTTAAATTTTAACGTTACTAAAACACGCGATGAACTCATAACTGTACATAGTTTGGGAATTGTGAGTCATCCGATAACCCTATATTACTGTGTATGTGTATTATATTGTGTGCACTGTATACTTTCGTATTACCCTACAACAATATTCACTATGCAATATAATAAATTGGAGGGTACCTACTACCTATTTCGTACAAAAGTTTAATCGATGTACAGCTCACGATGTGACATGGTGACTCATACGTTATTATACATACAACTATAATATAGTTACTATATACCTAAGTAATAAGTATCATACAGATTATAGACATATAAATATTTTTATGTCTATGATTTTTGATAAATATATAATATTTGAAGTAATTTATCAAAGAAAACCTCCGAATTACAGTAGAGTAGTAGGATATCGTATCTGCTGTATTTATCTCCCTGTTCAACTAATTGAACTAACGCATATAATACTATAGCAATTTTCCTTATATATTGAAGCAAACAAATAACAGTAAATATAATATATATATATTTTTATATTGAAATAAATTCATATTTTATACATTTATACAACACTTTTATAATATATCTAGCCTTATTGCATAGATGGCCTCGATTTTGTATAAAATATTTTTGTAGCATCTTAATTTGAAAAACTCTGCCCCCTTTTCTTTATTCACATTTGGATGGACAACAATTGTCCATGTTATACCTACATTATACGTTTGTAAGACGAAGACAACACATGCGGCCATGCGGGTGTGACGTCCTCCTAAATTAGTGTGATAACTGGTGCACCACAATTATACAAGCTACAATATTATAGAAAGTATAGTGTAGAGAAAATCGTGTGTTACTTACTATTCAGTAATTATACTGTTATTGTACAACGTTGGTACGGGTACACATATTTTTTTTTACTTAAAATAATAATTGCTTGAGTACGGAGTTTGTTCGTGCTAAATATCTATTGACCATAGGCGTGTCTAGGCCTCATTCGTAGGTCATGCACAACAGTGGCATATCCAGGAGGATAGGATTACTGCACTAGAATTATCAATTTTTATAGTCTTATAAACGTTACAAGTCCACATGATGAAAATTAAAAAAAATGTATATGAAATCAGAAACTGAAAAAAATTAAGGTTATATTATGCACTACAATTTATAATGTAAGTTGGATCAAATTTTGCAGGTCATGCCTGTGCAGTAGAAGCAAGACCCGTGAACACGTCTATGCTGTAGACTATAAAGTACTATAATTTTCATTGATTATTTTTTTTTTCAATAAGAATAGTATAAAATAACACCGCGCTACTTATGATATGTAACAGTTACTATAGTACTCTAAATTGAAAGTTTATCCAAAATAATCTTCAAAACTATAATTAAAATACCTGTATAAATTAATTTATATTATAATATATCATAATATACATTATATATATATATGTATTTTCTTACTCAGTACTCTTAATCTATGTATATTATATACTTATATAAATAAATATATTAAAAAAATAGTAGTTTTATAGGTACTAACTATTAAAGTACAAAAATAGGATGTATATTTTATTCTGTATAAATGTATCCTATTTTTAGTACATGGATAAAAATCAGATTTGAAAAAAATGGGGATTCATTTTTTACTGTTAGACAAAAAGTTCGAGCACATTTTACAAACTTTGAGTCGGATAAGAAGACTAAAAATACAAAATATATTGATTATATTCTTAGATCATATAGTTAGTAGTATAGTATAATATTATGATCTAAGATTATACTATATGTGCCTATATGGCTATATAATATACATAAATATACAATTATAATATTATATTGATAAAACGATTTAAATATAATATTATATTATTTTAAATTTAAAATTTAAATGTAGCAAGGTAATCGCGTACAAATTAGGTAGCTATTTATTGGCGAAGTACCTCCACTGGGAGGTCTCTTCACTTTGTTTCCTGTGATGTGTAAATATTATACCAATTATAAGCTTATTTGCTCTATTATTTAAACAGATTGCCTAATCAAAAATTGTTAAAAAAAAATATGTAATTTTGTTTATAGAATAATTTATATTTATGGATTTTTTACTTGATTCAAAATGTGCTTGGACGTTTTGATCAATTATCGCCAATGCAATATATTGTTGTATACACACAACGCCGTGATGAAATTTATATACTGCAGCGCCCGCAAGATTATGACATAAATTAATAATTATGGTATTTGATATATAACTATATAAGTAGATAATACTATATATTACTAAATTAATATGCGATGAAAAGTGTTACAGGACTTAATGATGGCCATTTTGGTAAATAATTATTTTGATCAATATTATACGTGTATTAATATAATCGAACGGTGTGGGAGTGGTTGTCGATTTTTAGGTGTATATACCCGTATTATAATTAATATATTTCGTCGTCGGCAATCGAAAGTCATGGATTATTCCCAATAAGTCACGGTTGACTGACGTACAAACGTATGTAACGTTCTCTGGTGCAAATCGAAAACTTCGCTTATTCAAATCAGTTAGGCTTATTGTTGATTTAAAAAAACATGTAGCTACACCCGAAGTCCCGAACGCGCCCATACACGGGAGCATTATCATTATGTAGATGGTCTCAAGGTCGTAGTTAAATAGTCAAGTATAATAATTAACGTAGGCATTAGAAATATTGATAATTTGTGTATTATAATTTATAAATTATTATAATAACACTTCCGCAGCGAGTACGGGCGAAAAGTAAGACCCGGCCGAACGGGTGGTGGTGGTATACGCGAACAGAGGCACTCAGTCAGCCCAGCACTGAACAATAGAAAATAGAATAATGTAGAAATAATAGAAATAAGAATACTTCTGCCGTCTTCTGTGCCGCCGGATTTGAGCCTAAAATCGAAGCCGTCTGTGCGATGGAACGGAGGGGGGAAGCTGGAGAGTGGGCCAGTGGGCAGACGGTCGTCGTATTTGTCGTTGAACGGCATGGCGTGGGTACGGGCCACGGAGGCCGCCGCCGCCGTCGCCGCAGAGTGGCGCGCGCAGCCCATATTTGGAATTGTTTAGCCGGGCCGAACAGCGGTGGTCGTTCTGCAGACCAGCCGTTCTTCCGTGCACGGTGCACCTTTTCGAATCATCGCCGACGCGGCGACGCCATACTCCAAAACGACCGAAACTGAAACTCCTCGCTCCGGCGACAACAGACGGCTGCCGGGATATGAATCGATTTGTAGCGCTATGGCGTTCGCGTTCGAGCAGAGGGTGTTCGCCGGTTACAATATTATAGAATTCCGAAAAAAATTGACTAACTTTCTTGTGGACGTAATCACTGGAAAAATAAAATTTCTTTCCCATATTAATATATAGTTTTAAATTGTAATGTTTTCGACCGTCGCCGGACAGATGGTGTCCAGTGTCCACGTTACATCATTTTAAATAGTTTTATTACATAACATTATTTATTATATTACTACGAACATGCGCCACTGTGGTGTGATTAGGAATAGACTAACGAAGACCATAAAACAGAAAAAAAATGATTTTCCAGCGCAAAATATAATATTGTACAGTTGCTGTCCGCTACTGCAGTGAAAACATTTGTATTTTTAATAATACATCTTACGAATAGGTTAAACTTCCACGGTATTCAGTTTTCGAACGATAAACACGTCATGTTGTTTCACATTGACCGCTTAACAACATTCCGTTTAAGGATAAATCTCGAGTAAAACGACCGGTGAAAATCAATAATTCGTTGTGCAATCGGACGCGGTTTGGGAATAAAAATATAAACGAGCTTTCCCTTATGCACACGCAATAATAGCAATTCCTAATCCTAAGTAGTACGGGTTTGTGGTGTAAATTAAATCATAATAATATGGGAGGAAAAATTAAAACATAATCAGTTTTTTTTAATTGTCGCGTATACATATATGATGCAAGTATCTGAGACTCCGGTAAATGAAAATTATGTACCAAGTGTAATGTTATGATGGTCAAGTTCAACAAACAAAATATATATTTGCATTGAAATCCTAGTCCTAATAATAAATTAATAAGTAATAATAATAAATAATAATTTGACAATAAATTACTATATCTATTATTGTTAACTATTTAGTATTTTAAATACATAAAAATTTGAAATATGTAAGACATTTTGATAGAGTTTTCTAAAATAGTATAGCCGTATAGGAGTTATACTTTATACTATGTCTTATTTATTAATTTTCAGTTATTGAAAATAAAAACTGTACAAAAACCCAAATAAACAATAATTGTTAGTAATTATTAATATTGTATTATACTTATTACTATTTTCATTAAATTTAGTCATTCATAACTCATAGACCAACAGTTCATAGTTCCATTACCTTACTAATATTAAACTACTTTAGATAAGTGTGAACATTTCTTGTCATAATATTGTTATTGATAATTTAATTTATAAAATACATTTATATTATATAATTATACAATGGTTCATCAAGCATGTACAACCTATTATCAATTTTTGAATTTATTAAAAGTTATTCAGTATTCTTTTATCTTTGTGTACTTAATGTAAATAACGAATACCTACCTCAGATAGTCGCACTATTATTTTAATATAGTCAACTATATTGTCTTATAACTTCAAATATTGAATAATATTATCAAATCAACGTTATTTTTTAAAATGTGATATTTTATAATTAAATAAGATTCATTAATCATTTGGGTTCTTAACAATAAGCATACACGAATAAACAGTTTTAGTTTAAAATATTTAAAAAATAACTGATTTTATTATATTATCGATTTGAAATAATAAATGGAAACATAATATGGTATAGTTGATTCGTATATGACTCATACACCCACATTATACCTATAGCCACCCATTTTTTTTTTATAGATAACCTTATAGACATAATAATATTATAGTTATAGTCTTATAGATATTATAGTGTAATATGAACACGTAACGCCCATAATGTAGTAGAGCTTTTATATTTTTTTATACAATGTACTTATGTTTATGTACATAGTACATACCTACAACATGTCAACAATTTCCAAAGTATAAACTAAATAATATTGTAATATTGCATGTATGCAATATTTACAATCAATACTCAATAGTTATTATTAAGTAATAATAAAAGCTAACTAATAACTAAAAATAATAAATTATAGTTGAATAATATGCGTTATATCAATGTTAGGCTAATATTGATAGCCTAATATCACTTAGTTTGATTTAAATTTTAAAATTAATTATTTTATGTACCTATTTGTGAAAATAGCTTATAACAGTGATAATCATTAAAATACAACACATTACATTAAAATGTAACAAAATTACAATAATACAATAGGTAGGTATAAGAATATATTATATATGATCAAATAAATGTAATTAAATGTTATAACTGTTATAAGTTATAAAAACTAAAATTAAAAGAAGCCTTCAATTTCAATTTGAATATAAAATTTAAAGTATTTTTGTTTTATTGTTTTAAATAAAATGTATTTTAAAACTTTACAACAATAACTAACGACCATGAAGAATGAATAAATAATAACTAGATTTTTTAAAACGATAACTACTAATTAGTAATTACATTTGTACATTTAATATTAATATTAGAATTTAGGTGGTTCATTATTTGTGTACTCGTAGGTATCAAACATATATGTCTATATTATTCTAAATTGTAACCGTGGTTCGTTGAATATGTAGGCAATGTCTATAGACAGTTCGTGAATAAGAAATACAAGAATAGAGTGAAAGGAACAAAAAGAAGTTTCATCTTAGACACTGAGAACTTTTTTTTATGCCTTAGATGTGTCTTGTGTCTAATAATAAATTATATTCTCCAGGACTTTTGGCATTCATCTCAACAGCGTGTAAACCCAGATGTTTACCAAGCACAGGTTTAATAAACTCTGAACAAGTCTATACGTTTGGTACGGTAGTTTTTGTGTTTATATTTATTTTTTTTTTTTTAACATAAATTATAATATTTTCAATCAATTATAGAATACCTACCTAATAAAAATGTTATTAAACAGTTTTATTTTGTCCGGAAAAAATGTTATAGAAATTTTCGAAGTACAATTCTATTATTGTTGAGCAGCCCATTAATTATCAAATTTAATACACTTATAATGTAGGTATACATTTCAATGCTATTTATTACAAACGTCAATACTGTATATGTATAATACACATTTTGATGATCTGTTAATGTCAATCTGTCATTCATGTTAATGTTAACGTTAACCAGTTAATATTCTCTTGTTATTTTCCAATAATTATCTATTGATTGTTTGTCGTTGACGCGAATTTGTCCGAAATTAAGTCATAATAATAATGTAATTATTGTACTTGATTTAAGGTTTACAAATTTACAAATTAATGGCTCAGATTTTTAAATATTATATATCGGTCTAAAATAATGCATTATATATATTATATATCTACATTTGAGTTTTGCAAGGATTTTTTATTATACCTTCAAAATTGAAAGTGTTTTTGATACCTACGCATTAAATTATTTAATGTAATGCAGAATGACGAATAGGTTACTTTTCAGTAAATCTGGTTTTACTATTAATATATGACAATAAACCTATTGGCTATTAATAATATTTATTAATTATTAGATATTTATATTGCATAAAATGTTAAAGGAAGTATGTTATTACTTATTAGTTGTTACTATTATAACTAAATTAGTTAAACTAATATGATAAATGTTAATATGTGCTGTCAATGTATATGATGATTGATGGTATGTCAGTTAGGTTTAATGGCGATGAAAAAAAGGATCGTGTACACTGTAATGTTTGTAGTCTGTAATTGTTTATCTGCACTACTGCAGTTGTGGACTTGGCACTTGCAGTATTACGTTTATGTATGCATTTGATTGGATGCTTTACTGTTAGATCTAAATTAATTTTGAATAATTTAAGTATAATGTATAATATAAGCATTATAAATTAATAATCATAGTAGTATGAAGCAAGTTGCTTTTTATCGAGTACAAATATTATTGAGATTTATAATTTGTAAATAGGTATGTTATAATAAATAAATAAGTTCCATTTCTATTTTTCAGTGTAATTTTTTTCAATATTTGATAAATTCCCATAAGTTGATTTCGTTTTTATCAAAAGGTATTTCCATGTTTAAAATCTTATGTAGTACACTGTAGAATAAAAATGCTGCAAGTTGTGACGACATATTGCGCAAAAGAACTACACGGGTGTATATGTAAGTATGTAACCGATGCAAGATGCAACTAAGGTAATATAATATTTATCAATGTATCGTTATGAGCAAAAGTAGTCGTACGTGAAACGGAATACAAAGGTTTCTTTATATGCGACACGATCTTTCAGAGTTCAATCAAATAGAATCGAAAAAAAAAACGACCGTTAAACTTAGTCAAAGGTTATTTAGTAGGGTTTCGGTAAGGCTATATTATAATCATATCGATGTCGAGTCATTTGATGGGAAACGAACGACGATAAAATGTCGGGGAGAGGCGCAAAGCGCAATACTGTCTGCTAAACGAGAGTAAGTACGTGACGGACGAACAGCCGAGGGAGACGGAGCGAGAGCGATAAAAAATTAAAAAGGAAATAATTTAACGGACTTTTACCGACTGGGCGGGACGAGGAGACGGGTAACATTCGTTGCGTGTGCGTTGGTGATTCACAGGCAAGCGGTGCGGATGTGGTGGGAAGCGTAGGCACCGCATTGCCGGTGTGCCGAACAGCGCGTCGTCGGTCTGCAGACGGGTTTCGGAGCATACAACACGGGCGCCGTCGGCCATTGGACGTCAATTTGTGTTTGGACGTGAACGAAGCCGCTTCGATCGCTTCTTGTCTGACATAATAAACTCAAAGTTTTATACTTCAACCGTTCGTTCCTATCCAACGAAAACACTCAAACTTCAAAATGGTAAGTAAACGATATATTATTTACTCTCAACATTATAATATTTTCCGCGAAATCTATTTATTTTATGCACTTTAACTACGCTAACACTCGTCAAAACTGTCGCGGTGGCTACGTCATTTTGACACGTCTACGCTTTGAGTCTAGTAAATAACTATTTTAGCCATATTTCGTCATTTTATTTTATTTCCGTTCGACATTCGTTCCGTCACCTTAACCGTTTTTCTTAATCCTTTTCCGATCATTAACTATCGGACGAGCGACCGGATGGGCGTGACCGGAAAACCGTTAGCCGAGTGCGTCTTTGTGTGCGGTCGACGTGGCAATTTTATAAAACGGACATAACTCGCATTATTTGTAGTTTTATGAAATGTAATTGAAAAGTTAGTATAGAAATCTCTTCAGTCCTTCAGGTTATGATTAATTGTTTGTGAATACTTCGTTATTATTGTTTATTCATAGGGAGTGGTAAATAGATTGAGACCAAATCCTAAAAGACTTTAATTTTTATAATCACCGACGTGAGTCATGTCAATGAGAAAACCGTCAGTAAAGGGGGTTATCATTGTTATATTTCAATTTTTTTTTTTTTTTTTTTTAGTCGGGAGGGGAAGAGGGCAGTGAGCGGTGTAAAGATTATAATTTTTAATGATGGTAGCCTCTCCCTAAGTGTATAATATTTGACTTATATAATTGTTTTTTTTTATCGGGATTCAAATTTATATGATTTCCACTACTGATATTTCTTACAGGTGTTATAGCGATTTTGATATCTAACTGGATTTATACAATTTTTCAATTCTATAACTTCTCTATTAGGTATATTAATTTTTATTTAACTTCCTTATTAACACTACCTATCAATTATGCTATATATACTATGATTTCAGAAATAACAAATTTTACTGCATTTTTCATTCCATTAGTTTTTTAAATTTATTATTTCTATCTATAAATTTGTACTATTCCTATAAACTGAATTATTTGATGGTTCAACGGGGTAATTTATTTGCAAAGACGACTACATATTTCTATGGGGTTTACTTGTCTAGTGTGTCTATAGGTACATTTTTCATATACTTAGTATATTAAGAATTGTATTAACATTACTATCCTGTGATCTATATAGCAGCTCTCTTATAACTGTCTTATATCGTAAATTAATTTTGTATGAGAAAACTTATTGTTGAAAACCTAATTAATAGTTTAATTCCCATTATTTTTATAGCGTGAATGTATTTCTGTACACGTTGGCCAAGCTGGAGTCCAGATTGGTAATGCCTGCTGGGAATTGTACTGTTTGGAACATGGAATTGCTCCAGATGGTCAAATGCCATCTGACAAGACCATCGGAGGTGGAGATGACAGCTTCAACACCTTCTTCAGTGAAACTGGCTCAGGCAAACATGTGCCAAGAGCTGTGTTTGTTGATCTTGAACCCACTGTAGTTGGTAAGTTATTAGTAAAATATAAAAATTGTCTTAAAGAATCTAATTTACACTTCAATTACAGATGAGGTAAGAACTGGAACATACCGTCAATTGTTCCACCCTGAACAATTGATCACTGGTAAGGAAGATGCTGCCAACAACTATGCACGTGGACACTACACTATTGGAAAAGAGATTGTTGATGTTGTTTTGGACAGAATCAGAAAATTGGCTGATCAGTGCACTGGTCTTCAAGGTTTCTTGATCTTCCACTCTTTCGGAGGTGGTACTGGATCTGGCTTCACATCTTTGTTGATGGAAAGACTCAGTGTCGACTATGGAAAGAAGAGTAAATTAGAATTCGCTATCTACCCAGCCCCTCAAGTGTCCACCGCTGTAGTTGAGCCATACAACTCTATCTTGACCACACATACAACTCTTGAACACAGTGACTGTGCATTCATGGTTGATAATGAAGCCATCTATGACATTTGCCGTCGTAATCTTGATATTGAACGTCCAACTTACACAAACTTGAATCGTCTCATTGGCCAGATCGTTTCTTCAATCACTGCTTCTCTCCGTTTTGATGGTGCCCTTAATGTTGACTTGACTGAATTCCAGACGAATTTGGTCCCATACCCCCGTATCCATTTCCCGTTGGTCACCTATGCCCCAGTCATTTCTGCTGAAAAGGCTTACCATGAACAATTGTCCGTATCAGAAATTACCAATGCCTGTTTTGAACCAGCCAACCAAATGGTGAAATGTGACCCACGTCATGGCAAATATATGGCATGTTGCATGTTGTACCGTGGTGATGTCGTACCCAAGGATGTCAATGCTGCCATTGCTTCCATCAAAACTAAGAGGACCATTCAGTTTGTTGACTGGTGTCCAACTGGGTTCAAAGTTGGTATCAATTACCAACCCCCAACTGTGGTCCCTGGTGGTGATTTGGCTAAAGTACAACGTGCTGTTTGCATGTTGTCCAACACTACTGCTATCGCTGAAGCTTGGGCTAGGTTGGACCACAAGTTCGACTTGATGTATGCCAAACGTGCTTTCGTCCATTGGTATGTTGGAGAAGGTATGGAAGAAGGAGAATTCTCTGAAGCCCGTGAAGATTTGGCTGCTCTAGAGAAGGATTACGAAGAGGTCGGTATGGACTCTGTCGAAGGAGAAGGTGAAGGTGGTGAAGAATACTAAACACTGAAGTTCCCAGACAACAACCCCATGCTTGATTTTACAACTCCAAAAATTTAATTAACCTCAGTATTTTTTTTTTATATGGACATTTTTAGACATTTTATTTAAAAGAAAGCAAACTCAAATGAAATCATTGTTTTTTTTATTTTTTTTTATAGAATCCTATAATATCTTGTTCCTTACATCATGGTAATTTTTTACTAATTAGTAATTACCTATATTGCTTCCAACGTGTATTTGTACAGTTAACTTGATAGTAGACTTAATCTTTTGGGTACATCTTTTGTAACAATTTGTTTGGTATGTATTTAATTCCATCAAAACTTTCAAAGTAGTGGTCTATTTTTTTGCTGTCTACCTATAGTGTACAGTTTTATTTTATATTAGACAACGGGATGTTTGTTTTTATATAAAAAATAAGACATGAATCACCTTGATGTTTTCTAATTGAATTATGATTTTATCTTGGTCTATTTTAATCAAGTCTTCATGAAATTCTGTTATTATTAAGTACTCTGGTTCTTTAGTGAGATCCTAATTAAAACATAAAAATCTGGAATTATTCAATTAATTAATGATAAACATTTTTTTTCTATTCAAATTTAAGTGTCTTAAGAATCTTAATTTATCAAAGATTAAAGCTATTTTGCTCGAGAGCCTTATAATAACTAATTATATCATGGGTTGAAGTATTTGTATTTTGTAATCACGTTAACTAATTTTCAGTTTTCTAAAAAATAGAAATTCAATCAATATATTAAGTTAATAATAGTCACTAACTCTTGTTCTAAAGTTTTTAAGTGAAATTTGCGATTTAAATTGTGTGTAGTGTATTTTCTTTGAACTTGCATACTAACCAAATCCGTTTTATGTAATATTGGATATTGTAAATTTATAATGACTAATCATAGATTAAATATAGTATATTTAATCTTTGGTGTAATACAACACAAAAAATTAGTTATACTAATATTGACAGTCATTTATGGATTATTTGCAACAATATTGGGGTAGGTGGGTTATATGGTGGGAGTCCTAATCTATAATATGACTATATGGTATTTATCAATTGAAATAAACTAATATTAAGTTTTGTTGAATATAAGTAGCTAATATACTCACTGTTTTATCAATATTCCATCCAACAACAATGCCAGCTATCATGGTATGAGTCAATATTACATTTCCAACACTGAATTTTAAATGAGGTGGTCTAAAATTTCGAATTAAGTTTTCTGGTAC
The DNA here is from genome assembly GCF_003676215.2 of Rhopalosiphum maidis. Classification (NCBI taxonomy): domain Eukaryota; kingdom Metazoa; phylum Arthropoda; class Insecta; order Hemiptera; family Aphididae; genus Rhopalosiphum; species Rhopalosiphum maidis. The sequence goes on from NC_040877.1 coordinate 57,574,185, forward strand.
TTCTTGGTTTTCTGATGTATTGTCTTCAAATGATTTTGATAGACCTAAATAGTTGTATGTGGTTTGTAGGTAATTTTCTTTGAAAAATGAGTATAAATATTAGTAAGCATTCAATATAGTAGATGCTCAAATTATTTTTATTATTCTATATCAGATATGGGAGGAACAAATTAAAGTATAGATATTACAATGATTATCTTTTATAACATCTAGAATACTTAAATTAATGTTTTACTTCATTATCTTTTCTGCTAGGTAATGCTATTTGGGGGTTAAACTGGTTAAAGACTAAATAATTTTCAATACTTTTCTTAATTTTACACACATGTTTTTGGAAAAATAATTTTTTTATTTTGTTATATCTAATTTAACATTAAATTAATAAAATATTAAGTGCATGGATATTTGATATTTTTATCAAATTTTAATAATATTATTTTTCATACATGGTTAAATTTTCAAGTACCTAATTGACTTTTTTGACCTATTAACTGACAATTTTCATTTTTTTTTTTACAAAAATAATCAATAATTTTTTGATTTCTTTAAAAGTTTGGAAATTGAAGGTAATAAGTTTGTTATTTCTGAAATTCAAAAAAGTTAGCTTCTATTTATATGCTTTCTCTTAAAACTTTTAATGTTCAATTAAAAAAAATTGAATATTTAAACCAAGATTAATACAATAAATATAGTAGGTAAGTGGGTAGATTATGTATTTATTAAAACATTAAAACTTATTTGTTTTATAGAATTTCTAAAATAAAAAACTATTTATTAGTATCTAGGATATTACAAAGCTATGGTTAAGGTAGTTAATTTGCCTATTCATAATGCCGTGTGATAAACTTTTATTATTTAACATCAATAAATATTAGATAATATAAATTTATGGTAACAATTAAATCATGCCATTATAAGAACGCGTAATAGATACATTTAATTTTTTACTAATTTGAGGTATTCAATTTTATTTAATAAACGGTTAATATTACTAATGTGTCATAAAATTTAAGTTGTATAGGGTATTACTGTATTGTATTGTAATCAGTGGCGGCTCATGGGGTTCATTGAAGGTGGGGTACAAATATTTCTTTCTTTTTCCATTGTGACAACTTTGAACTTACCATCAATTCCTGATGATTTTTTAAAAAAATAAAATAAATTTGTTGGTACCTTTGATACTAAAACCTATACGCTTATAAAGTATCTTGCTCAACAAATAATTAAAAAAAAATTATGGTTTAAAAATAAATATTAAATATAATTATTGTGCCGTTATAATATTTAATACAATATAATTATAAGTTATAACATAATATTATGTAGTAGTTATATTTTTGAATTCCAAATCGATCCGTCTGTATTTTTTCTTCATGAATACTTTGATGACTATTAGAATGAATAAATAATGATTAATTATTATCATGTTTTCAAAACATAAATTTTGTTCCACGGAAGACGGTCGACAAATAACAATACGAAGGCGATAAGACTGATAAAATCTTGTAAATCGTAATAAAAATAGAATTCGGGCACAATCGGATTGTGCCCGCCGCCCAATGCGTATAATATAGTATGCACTTTGTATCTAGGAGCACCCATATTTCATAAGAAAATTTTTTCGATAATATTCGATGATATACCAACTATATTATGATGGAAGAAATACCCATTCAATTTTAATTTTAATAATTTAATATACATTTTTCTTCTTTCTTCTCAATTTTTTAGGTGGGGCACGTGCTCGAGTGCCCTTTAGCACGAGCCGCCACTGATTGTCATTGATAATAAATACTAGAATTTGTATTTTATAATTGGTATTGTGTACTTGTATATAAATATATAAATTAAAATTTATAGTTTACAGTAACAAATAGATCTAAAAGATAACGAAAATCATAAAATAAAATCATATGATCGTAAGACTAACATATAAATTCATCGTTCTCTTCAACTAGAATCCTAAAAAAGGCATTGACTCATAGAGCTAAATGAAAACCGACTATTTTATTCATAATAGGTACCTATTAAGAATATCATTGTTATTATGCCAACACCGAGTCTAATGATTGTGGAGGGTTTATTTTAGTTGTCACAATTTGATTTCGTGAGAATGGAAGATTTAAGTACTACAACGGCGTACCTATTTACAACTTAGTTTTTTTATTTTTTTTTTTTTGGATGGGATTGAAAAGTTTATTACATTAACAAATGATAATATAAATATATAAAATATGCATAAATATAGTCAAATTATAAAATCAAATCAAGCTTATTACTACTGTTCTAAAATACTGAGTCATCAATCTTGGGGGGGGGGGGTGGTCCCCAGCACTCTCGTAAATACGCTACTGAGGTACTATATCAAAATTGTCGGTGTATTATATTTACATTTTACGGAACGAAATAGAATAATTATTTGGTAATTTATATATATCTATTAGTTTCAAAAACGTTTTAAATTTCCGGGTTATTGAACACTCACTCGCAAGGCTAACGTATCCTGCAACGTCGATAGACAGCTGCAGCAGGTCACTTGATAAGTTCTTCACGATTTCCGATACTAAGTTTCTAAAGTTTTGATTGTACTTCATCAGGTACAGTTGCAACGGCATCGCCGCTAGCAACAGTATCAACCCAATGACGTGTCGGACTTGCATGATGCTACAGTAGGTATATTATTGATGATTTACACACTGATGTAGCTTTTCTGTACAGGTCATCGGCGTTTGCGTATTTTGGCTATCGTAAATGTCAGACAACGAACGAGGTATGATTATGATTGTTTTTATTTTTATTTTCGTAAAAAAAATTTATAACATTATGGTATGACGTGTTTGTATTAAGATGAAAATTAAATCGTAATTAATGTGATAAACATAAGTATCATATTTTTGTGAAAATATTTGAGGCGCGAACCGCATATATGCCAAGCGAAACGGGTTGAACGAAATACATATATTATATCGAAATCACGTACTCAATTAATGATGGAAAGTATTATAAATAATATGCAGTGCATATTGCATACGATCAAATATAATACTAAAGTCGATTATATTACGATTTTATTTCCACATCTCCTAGTCCATTGGTTTATTGTGAACACAGGTGTTTTATATTACGTGTATTATATATTATATGTACCTGCAACGTATGTACTTAACTATATTAGTATATTGTATGAATTATAGCTAGGTAGTATTCTCTATTCACACGTGTGTAATAAAATAATGTATTACAGGGTGATTCTTTTTACAGTAAACAGTAAACACTAAACACTCATCATTATCTCAAAAAGTTATAATATCCTATTTAACAGAACGCACTTCTGCTGTTGGTGTTGAATCAGAGTATCAGACCTCTCCGATTTCCCTCATTATTCTGCGCAGTGCAGAATACACTTTGTAATAGATATTTTCAGTTAAAAGTTTCTTTAACGATTTTCGTTATTGTAATTGAAACTTTTCACCATAACACTCATATTATTATTTTCTATAGACAACTACATTTTTAAAATATTTAGACTAATTTTAAACGATTTCTATTTCATAACATATTTACGGACCCATTGACACTGTTCTACAATATGTTAGTTTCAGTGGCGTATACAAGGGGAGACGTGGGGGTCAGCCCTCCCATTTAGCTATGTCGTTTTCTTTTTTGACTCTTTCAGAAATAATGTCTACGCCACTGGTTAATTTGGAAGGCTATATAAATCTGGACAATATTAAACAGGAAAAAATAAACTGGAATTGTTATTTTGAATCTATTAGAATATCTTTGGAATTTACTAGTTAATTAGTAAAAATTTTATAACATTATATATTATTCATTGTATTATATAATATTATAGTAATAAATAATATGATATGTTCGATGATCCTGAAAGAAATTACTATAAGTACCCAACTTAAATAAACGAAGAAATGCCATTAAAAATAAAAATAGACGCTGACGAATGGTCATTAGAATATGGTGTCTGCTCAGAAAATTGTTTTTCGTATACAAAAATTTGATTCGTCTATTAAACTATTACAGTGGTGATAATTGACTCAATGATGAGGTACCTACATTCAATATCAACAAAACAGCAGAATTATCCGGGTTTTTCGTAAATCAAAATTTTCAAAAAGTTTTCAAGATCGGGTACGAATCCGATAAGGAGAGGGGTGGTTTAAGTTTTTTTACCTCCCTTTGGAAATTTCATAAATTATTTATTTATTTATATAACAAGCTGTTCATATTTTTTAAAATTCACGGATAAAATTATTTATAATATATTAGGTTTATGCACTAAAATTATAGTTTTATATTTTTTTTTAAAAAGTAACCACTTTATTTCAGATTTATGATGAGTACCTATTTACTGTTAAAATATAATCACCCGTATAATATGTCTATCTGCGTGATTATTCGGTTACCTTTTTTTTTTACGAAAAAACACAAATTATCATATTGAGTTTATTTTATTATTAGTGATGACATTCTTGTGTACATATTCTTAACGCCACAATTTGTTATTATATATACATACAATATACATGTAGCGTTATATTATTTTATTTATAAGTATTACGTTTATATCCTAATAATAAATATAATTTTAACAAAAACGATTTAAAAAGTAGTTGTAATATTACTAATATTAAAAGAATAATAACGATGACGACGATGATGTATTGTTGTCGATGGTGTATTATTATAAGGTCTATGTAGATGACGCTTATTATAAAACATATCAATGGTATAAATGGTATAATCAATAGTGTAACATGAGTTGAGTGGCAGCGACGATGACGCCTCCCGAGCGTCAGTTCAACAAGACATTTTTCATGTCCTGTAGGATTTCTAACTGTTGCAAAAGTCCTGAAACACACGCAAAAACAAAAAAATAACAATGGGGCGATAACATAACTGTTATTATATGATATAATAAAGCGTTTAAATATTTGATTACATTATAGAACGAGTAGAACGACACACAGACACAGGCCACAGGCACACAGCACAATGAGGGGAAGGGTGTTATTTAGGACCTTTAGGGTTCAAACAGCTTATGATTTTCAAGTTCCAGATCCGTGTGGTTTCGTTTTGGTATTGTTAGGTCCTTTCATTGTCACGTTATTTGAATGTTTAGTAATTTTTGTAATCCCAAGTTTTCGATCGACTTTAATAGGCTAGGTTGCATTACTCAAGCTAACTTATGCCAGGTTAGGTATACCTAACTTATATATTACTATTTGAACAGCAGAGCGACTTAATTAATAACCATAGCCCTTTCTAATATAGTCATATAAGATAAGCTATACACGTAAAGTTTATTGTATATTTATTTAACTATATGTACGGCATGTTTTATATGAATAGTCATGGATATTGGATAGAGTGGATAGATATTTCACTTATATATTATTATTTTTTGCGACCCGTTGCTTAAAAAAAAAAAATGTTTTTAAACTACTTTTTTATGTGTGCGAAATCGGATTTCTTCATACAATTGAAGAACAAAGGCAATCTTTTAGAGAAAAATAGATTGTAATAAATCAATAATGTTTGAATTCGTCAATAATGCTTCAAATAATTCTGATCTTGTCGCTTGGTTATACTAAATGTATTTATACCTACGATAGTTTATATAGTGTGTTTATTTTGTTTACATTAGTATTTAACCGTATATTTTATGCTTTATAGATACTCGTGAAGGATTAGTCCTGTAAAATAGAGATAGATACGATTTTGCACTACCCGTTGTACAATTAGGATTTAGGTGTATTACAACGATAGTCGGTATACTATACGATTTTCGATTGATGTGTTATAAATTATAATCTGTAAAGTATTATTTGGATTGCGCGTACGGCAGTATATGGCGATTAAATTAATCAGATCATACATGACTTATTGTTATTGACGATTAATAGGCCATAGATGGATTGTTATAATAAATCGTTCATCAACTGCAGTCTGTGGTTTATTATATATAAATGATTAGTTAATATTTGTTTATATTTTAATTTATACCGATATACGCAATTATGTGTTAGAGTCTTAGAGATGTGTAACTATCAAAATTTTTTGGTGTAAGAACGAGAGAGTTGAAGAACTGCATCATTTAAAATATATATATTTGAGTTGCTATGTTTTTAATAACTGTATATAATATTATATAAACATTTATTTTTAAAATTATGTAAAATTAAATAAAATTGATCACTTCTCATAAAAAAAAATTATACCAGCTAAATTGATTTTTATTTCATACAGTTAATTAAGTAGCCTGCAGTTGGTACCTAATAATATCATTCTATTTCTATTACGTCAAAAAATGTAAACAAAATCTTTTAAATGCTTAAGAATTGATATACGTACATCATATTCCTAATTTATATTAAATCGTATTTTGCAATATTGATGTGTTTTAATGTGTATTTGTTTTAGATTTTAAGACATTTATAATATGCCATTAGTAGACGGTGTGTAATGAGTTCAAGTGTTAAACCAAATGGTTCGCAATAATTTATATTTATTTCATACATGATTTACTGAATTTGGTTGTAAAAACGATCTTAATTTTTAATACGTATTATTAATTATTATTTATAATTTATTGTGCTATGAACAATGAGTACCACGGAGTTTAAAAATTTAATATATCGATATAGCCATATAGGTTTAATATTATATAATAATATATAATCTATATTATTATATAATGTGTAATGTGTTTTTTATTCCGCAATGATTTATACAAATCTATTGTAGTAAATGCGATATTGCGATTAGCTTAAACATTATTGAGTAATTAAAATCAGTTCAGATAAAATGCATGAAGTAGGATATAGGTAGACATAAAAAGATATGGACTAATTACGTCTAAAACAAAGTTTTTGCTTAGGGTCAGTGTACAGATTGCGCTTGTATTCAAATTTGCCTACTTTCAGTTACGAACATATTGTTGTTCAATCTAATTCCACCATCATAAAAATCAATAATATACACACTAAAATGCTTGAAAATTAAAAACTTATTTATTGATAAATAGATTACTGGTTTAAGTGACTGATTATAATATATTATTTTTTTAACAGTATCGGGAATTTTATGAAACATAATTTATTATTATCACGCACATTTGATCACACGAGATACAGACGACTGGACCGTTCCCACGAGAGTAAAATTTCGGAGCCTAAAATGTCATTATACTCATTATTGTAGGTTGCATATATATGTATAAAGGGGCAAGGGTTAAAGCGCAAATAAAGCCCTCCAAATCCAAGACTCAAATTGCGCCTATGACAAGGGCGCAAATAGATTTAAAAAATATAGTACTTTGTACTATAATAAAGTTATATAATATATATTATATTGTATTATTGTATAATATATCGTGTAACAATATGAATAAGTAAATAAATTAATAGCGCAACACGTATATAATCAATAAATAATAATATTGATAAATATAGTAATACAATATAAAAATATATTTAAAATTAACTTTCCTACGTTTACAATTCCACAAATGTGTCAATAATATCGTTATATTTAAATTGCCTTACAATTTATTTTTCTATAGATATTATTGCTAAGTTGGTGACTTTTTCTTGGGATAGAGTGTTTCGAAGATAGTTTTTTTTTTACCAATTTCAGCTTTGAAAAGGATCGTTCTGCTGAAGCAGTAGTTAAAGGCAAAATTAACAATATATTTAATTTTAAGAACTCGTTGCAGTAAATGTCATCAGAACTGTAACTGAATATTTTCCCCAACACTTTTAGGGGTAAAGTTTTTTCTTTAATAATCTCCCAAAGAATAACCAATTCATCAAACAACTCTCGATCATTTATATTTTTATTTGTATCACCAACTTCATGATTTGAATAATCATATATTGTTTCATTAAATCTTTTTATCTATTCAGAAATACTTTTAATATTATACTGCAGGAAACTAAAATAATCATTAAATTTGTTTAATTGTAGAAATCTTTCATTTATGGAAAAAAATTGGTCCAAAATTGGAAAAAAGTATTCATATTTAAAAGAATTATTATTGTTAACAGATACAAATGTACTCATACTTGAATTTTCATAGTCAAACTTTTTTCTTTTTACACTGATATTATTTCCAATTTTTGACATACTTGATGTTTATTCTTTTGCAATTTTTATAACCATTTTCTCGATATCATGTTAAGAAAAATTTTAGGGCAGCATAGTTCTTTAAATCGAAGTCAATAGATATGTGTTAACTACACTATCTGCTACAGTCACCAAAAATAGAATACAATAGAATACCATAATATGTATAGGTACCATATACGTGCCTATATATGTATTATGAAAAAATAATTCAATGATGTTATATAATATAAAAAATACCATAAATATTATTGTATTCCATTCAATAATCTTATATGAAAAAAAATGATATTTATATTTTTTTTGCTCATCAATTTGATTTTTTTAATGGAACTATAAAAGCGGGGCCTGCCTAACTGTGGTGAGAGTCCGTTCGCTCTGCCCTAGGGACGGCTTTGGTAGACGAAAATAAGATTTCATTATCATCGAATATTTATCAGCTTAATTATTTTGTTGTACACAATATACTGTAAATAGGGAAAATGAGAGTGTTATTAATGTTATTATTATTGTAAAAAAGTTTAATTCTGAATTATAATGTAACTGGTATAACTTTAATTTTGAATAATATCAATGAAAAATCAGTTCCACGTGGACTACATGAGGAAAAAAAAACATAGTTTGGACAGCATTCGTTTTTTTTATTTCACACCTAATACGCCAATCTCTCTCTCTCTCTATCTATCTATCTATATATATGGTTATTAGTAAGTTATATGCTATTATCATAAAATAAAAATTGTCCCATCTATTTGTTCATACAATATTAGTATAAGAGTACAACATTATGATGTCTTATTATATTATATTTTACTTGTAAAAGAAATTTAATACTGTAGTTAAAGGTATACAATGTATAGACGACACTATGCTTAATTTATATGAATATAAATAATATAAAATGTTTAATGCATGTAACGCCATTATAAGTTCATATCTAACTTATAAATAACAGTTTTGATTAGGTCTTCATAAAGTTTCCATGTACACAAATGGACAATTTATGACAATTTTACGAAAATTAAACAAACTTAATTTGAAAAATACCTACAGCACGTTTAGTATAAGTATATGTAAAATGTATGTAAAAATCTATTGTGTTCTTCGTTACATCTCAGCTAAAAGCCTAAAACATAACTAACAAAAGCATAAGCTATAGGTAATAGGTACGTCTTGTCATTTGTTGATTATTATGACTTATATATACGAGTTAAAATTTTAAAAGTACACTATACAAATAAATGACAATACATTTTAATTCATAACATAATATGAAATCAGTATTTATGAATATTTTAATTTTACATTGTAATTGGTATTTTCTACTTGTAAATAGTTGGAATAATAATTATATTCATGGTAAAATATTAAAATTAAACCGGGTGCTTATATATAGTACCTACTACCTTTATTTAGTTTATAGATTTCTGAAATTCAGTAATTTCGAGAATTCCATTAACTCATGCTATCAAACTATTATATTCTAACTATATAGTTAACTGAACATAACTGAGAATTTAGAAGTTGTTTATGTGGCATAGGCTCGTATTTAGAAATTACGTGCCACGGGGCATTTATGAAATTCCTCTTTTTGGTGGCAGGGTGGGGTGGATGTCCAGTGTTAAAAATAAAAATTATAAATACCTTTATAAAATTATAAAATATTACTTGTCTTTTAAATAAAGGAACAAATCCACATAAGTAATTAGTTACCTCGCGTAAAATCTCCTCCAAAACACAATATATAAGGAAAAAACATACAACACAATTTTAAAGTTATAACCTCGGTTATAGCTATGTTGGCTTAATACATAAAAAAGTTCATGAAAATGTACCGCCCTTCAAGTTCCACCAGGAGGAGGGGAAATGACCCAACCTGGCCCCCCTAAATACAGTGTTGTTTGGATATAGGTATTCAGAAGAAAAAAAATATTAGAAATAATAATTGAGTAATTTTTTATTAAATATTCGTCATCAACTAACTGGCATAAATTATTTAAATATTTTTTGGTTTTAGATGTTATAATATTAAAATAAAAATATATATTTCTGACATGCTCATTGTATTATAGTATTATTCCATATATATTATTCATTATTCTAGTACTTATGTATTTTAATTTATTTGTAGCAAATATTAAGTGAGTAAATCACATTGAAATTATGCAGGGTGACTATTTGAGGTTTGAACACTTTTTACATAAAACTGGGCTACTAATGGTAATGTTAGTGTAGTATTATATTGGCATTACACAAATTACTGATTTTATAACGACGTATATATAATTATATATTATAAATATATTATATTATATGGGTACAACAAATAAAAATATATTTTATTTATTCCCTCAATAAGTACATTTTTAAATAGAAGGAGAATGGTGGAAGAAAAGTTTGTGAATGTAACTCATTAAAAAAATGATTGACGCTAACCTAATCTAGCAAAATAATATGTATCTAAAAAAGCACATAGAATATTCCTAAAATATGCCTAGTTTATGTTACTAAGAGATTTTAAATATGAGATATTTTAGTAGGTATCTAATCCTGAAAAGCCGTGAAATGTTTAAGAACAATAATGAATATATAAAAATGTATATTATATATAACCACTATAGTTTTAGCTATATATATTGTATGTTATAGGTACTCTGCGGTATGATTATGTGATGGTGGAATTATTATTTTTAAGTTGCACATAACACCCTCACTTTAAAAATGAGAAAGTATTTTAAACAAATACAGTGAAACCTCTAAATACCGGATATTCTCGATTGTCGAAATTTTTTCGCTATTTGGAGGTGCTTGCTAATTAGAGGGGGCGGAGAAATAAACAATAGAATAAATAATACCAAAATATATCAAAAACATGATTTGCATATGAATATTTATGTTATTTATGTATATGAATATATTTATATGTAATAATATTTAAAACAAAATCAGTTACCGAATGAGATGGTCATTTCCTACGATGGATATGATTAACTATTATAATATAATAATGTGTAAAAAAAAAAATGCACGTTGTAATAAACTATATTTAGATAATAATTACGATAACAATTATCGAAATCTAGTCACGAAATTGTACGTTATTTATAGGTTATCCTATATACATAAACAGTGAACATTTTCTCATTCCAGAAAAAAATGTACGCTATTTAGAGGTATCCGTCCAAGGAGGTTTCATTGTATATTTAGAATGGTATAAAAAATAATTTTAAGTTATTTAAAATTAAAATTTAATGTATATATTAATTATTTTCAAATAGTTAGATGTATATTGCATACATGGCCATGTTATATTATTTTCTATGCAAAGTATATTACGTATAAACTTTATTTACGAAATAACAATAATGTATTGTAAGTATATATATTTAATAGGAATTTCAAAGTTCAAGCGCACCTTCTTCTTTCAGAGAGACCAAATTTTTCGCCACGTAGAACCCTTGCTTGAAATGTTTCTCGTTATCCGCGGCAGACTCAGCATTTGTCCTCTCAATGATTTCCTCCAGCTGACAGGTTTTGGTCCGTTCCGCATCCAAATCGTTCAATAGCCTCTCCTGAAAGTGTTACAAGTACTTATACCTATTGTTCATTCCATCCGAACGAAATAATATTTCGTTAATAATAACCTCGTTATTAATATCGATCGATTTTCAACGATTTGTACTTACACGAGTTTCGATAAGCTTAGCGTTTTCTGCCATAACCGCCAGTTCACGTTGTTGTGCTGCTACTAGCTGTCCCGCAAATTCCTGTCTAGTTGACACGGCGGCTCGGAATCTTTCCTCTTTGTCGGCCAGTTCATTTTCCAACGCGGTTAGTTCAGACCGGAACTTTCTTTGGTCCTACATACGTTTTTATTCTTTAAATTTAAAATTTAAAATTAAAACCCAACACCAAAATAATTTGAATTAAAGTTTTAAGTGTGAACTCTATTCAAAGTCAAGATTTTTGGACCTATGGGTGAGTTTTCCTTACATCAGATATTCTAAAAAAATACTAATCGTTATAGGCAATTAAAAATTCAAAAAATTCTATTATTAATAATTATCTTAATAAACATACCTATGTTAACATTTATAATAACCTTTAATAAATACATAATCATTAGTGTTCATATTATATTGATATTTTTCATTTAATTTAAAGTGCAATACAGAAATAGAAAAATGAAATGACATATTTTCAAAATCACAGCGAAAACAGTAAGACTATTGAATTAGTACAATTTTAGTATATAAAATTTTTTTTTACAATACTTTTTAATATAGTATAGGTAATAATAGTGATTGGTTAGCGTGTTTTCCCATTTAGCATGCGGTGAAAATTATTGACACGGTAGTACCTACATTACATACATACTTCAAGTTTGGTCTTTTCTTGCTCTTCGCGGAAATGTGATTCGAGTTCTTCGAAAAGCTTTTGCATCTGAAATTTGCACGATAAACGACGGTTAGGTATTAATCGTTATTTATTATTCTATACGATTTTCACACATTGTAACCCGGTGAAATGCAGCAACGCTGGAGGTGATAAATTTATCAGCGCGCAGATTTAAGTATAGTATTGGTTATATTAGGTATGGGTATATGTGTATCGGCAACATACGTTGTTTTGGTGTTGGACCTCACGGCTCTGCAGCATTTCTTCCAGCTCCCTGTCGTGTTCGACGATCTTTATCAGGTCCATGTTGAGCGCCCTGAGAAACGCTTCGACGCGGCCCACCGACACCGCACTGTCTGGTTCCGTTTGAGTGGCCGCCTTGCATATGTTCTCTAAATGTCCTATGCTCCTGTCGAAAGCATGCCAATTGTTAATAATCACTGCATTCGGTGCATGTAACAACGCGATGTTTTATGATCTTCGTAGACAAGGCGATTATTTTATAATTTGACTAATTGGTCATTTCTGGGTAAAAATGTATTTTATGTGTCTATAAGTCTAGACTGATCAAATAAATACTTATAATTACCTAAACTATTGGGTTATCACACGAATTTTAGATATTCCTTATGAACGAATTAAAGGTTTAAAGTTTTTCAAAAATATTTAAATTTAACCTGGAAAACGGCTATTTGATGATAAAAGAATCGCCTAATATTATAAACTTTAATACTATAAAATTTTATAAAGTAAGGATCTTCACGCGCGTTATTTACAAAAATGTATTTGCACGTGTTGTCTCCGTTTGTAAAATAATAAACGTACAATATTTTGTGTTGTTAGATTTAAAATTAGAATTGACCTATCATAAAACTTAAAACTAAAAATATTATAAAGAAAACCTCAAACACTTTTATTGGTATATACATTTTGAACGCGTTATGAGTATTTTAAAAATGTCACGTAAGCGTATACTACGTATATTATAATCAAATTAAAATCCTACAACGTGCACTAGTTAGATCATATATCCTTTAAAGTTTGATAATAATTCAATTTACTCAAATATTAAATCCAACAACATAAAATTGGTTCTGTTGAACGAATATTTAGTACATCGTGCTTTTGTAAATAACTTACAATTTAATCATGTTCGTGTCTTTAATTGTTTGCAGAAGTGTTTGGATGTCTTCTGTGTAAGAACATTTGAATGCAACGATATTTTGCTGCTCCTTCCATCGATTATTCCGGAAATTCATTGGTGCCGTGTCTTCTGTGTGTGAATTTATATATATATTTATAATCAGTGCTGTATTTACAACTTAGAACCCTCCCCCCCATAAATATGTCACTGTATATAATATACTATTATTTAATATTTTTTTTATGTATTATTAAGACGTATATTATATTGCATCAGCCTACATTAATAAATATGTGTCAATTAATGAAATGTTTCATGTTTGATGTTATATTTGAAGTTAATTATTGTATAGGTTTTATGTACTTCAGTCTTAGGGTTATGTAACTTTTAGAGTTACGATTAAATAAAATATTTATTGCGTCGTGTGTTTTCAAATAACGAATAACTGCAAAGATGAAATATTTTAATAATAGTGAATTTGATTTTTGTCACCCTTTTCATTCAACATTGAACCAAACCCCCCAAAGGATGCATGGACGGTGCATCATAAAGTAGCCATTGATGTAGCCCAAAGTAATAAAAAATAAATAATTACAATATTCTATTATTTTAAGTTATAGTGTATACACTGAGTATGCTATTAATATAAAGTCATAAATTATGTAATCTACTTACTGAATTTTTCTAAAAATTGACAAAGTGTGAGGTAACCTTTTTGCTCGACATCCAATGTATCAAATACGATCTCCAATTGCTCCGGCGTCATCGAGAGTTCGTCTTTTAATTTCTAAATAAATTTTGTTTTTTTTTAATTTGACTATAGAACTAAATAAATATACTATAATAATATATAGCTTACACGAGTTAAATACTAAATGTATAATTTACATTTCTGGTTTAAAATGTAACATTGTAGACGCAGTTACATATTTTATAATAACTAGAGTAATATTGGATAATGTTTTGATCGACTTGGTCGATAATTTTGAAAAATTTCAACTATTAAACAATATATATCCTGATGTAACTTTCAGCTTTCTTACAAATATAATATTGGTATTTGATCATCGAACCTCGTATACCTCCAAACCTCCATTATGTTTTTGTATCTCTTAAATAGTGTTTTGTAGTGTACTAGTGTAGTGCGATAAATAGGTTTTTATATTCACGGTTTACCGTTACATACTTATTATAAGTAAGTATACAGCAATGTATTTTATAAGTATATTTTCATTAAAAACTTTTTTAGGAAGTAAATAAAAACCAAAATAAATTATTATTACGTTAGAACAATATTAACTTGTTTTGAAAAAATACAATTTTGTGACTTTTATGCTTTGAATATTTTTTTAAAATATACCCTCCTTCTACCGCGTGACCTCTAGATCAGCTACTGGTGGGTATAATTATAATGGTATAAATAATATAGTTATTATAGCATATTTAGGTACGTGCGTTCAATGGTTTTGTAGGTAGGTATTATAAACGGTATAGTGACAATGCACCGCGTAAGCCGCTATAATATATGCATTGAATCGTTTATTCAATTTTAAATGTTGTTAGTTGTACGCTCCACTATACAAGTGCCTACTGTGCAGTTCTATGAGAATTTATTCATGTTTTTTTTCTTTATTATTTATTGTCTATACGGCGTCGTAGTATGTTATAATAGTATGTACTCCGTCATTGCCTTCGTATATGCATATTGCTTTTCGTGCAGACAATAACTGTATAGTTAGGGCACAAATTACGATAATTATCTTTGCTTGTTCGTTGTTTAATAATAATCGGGTAAATTATAAAAAAAATATATATATAGGTACCTACCTATTTAGAATACGAAGCAGTAAAATAATTTGTTATATATGGCGCATTATTGCGTCTGACGACAGGCTGGTTTTGAGTCGTATGTGAAGGTAAAATAGCGAATACAATTTTATACATTTCCCTGTGCTAAAACAGTAAAACGTATGTACGACGAAAATTTGATCGCCGAAACGATTATAAAAGTTATATATAATATGTACGAATATTTTAATATTTATCTGCAGGTAATGAGTTTTTTACGACGAGATTAATACATATATTATTTATTGTTTATAATTTTAATAATCTTGAATTGGGTCTTTAAATCTTTAATCAAATTCGAAAAGGTACTTAGCCGCTTAAAATTTCGATTTCTGATTCATATTTCATTGTATTTAATTGCATTAAATTTACTCTTCTCGTGTTTAATTTATTCTTAAGGGGACTGCA
This sequence comes from Rhopalosiphum maidis, assembly GCF_003676215.2. Taxonomy (NCBI): domain Eukaryota; kingdom Metazoa; phylum Arthropoda; class Insecta; order Hemiptera; family Aphididae; genus Rhopalosiphum; species Rhopalosiphum maidis. The sequence goes on from NC_040877.1 coordinate 57,590,128, forward strand.
GCAGGCGTATTTTTCATACATTTTAGACCAATAAGCGGTGATAAATTACACATACTTCGGATTGTCCGATTTAAATTTTTAATACATGTATGAATTCGTTGACAAAATATTTAGGCTTTTTAGGAAGTCGATTTTTGATTTTCAATTTTAAAAGACCTTAAAATTAAGATATTTTTTTCAAAAATCCCATGAAATAATTACATTATACAGTATAATAATATTATAATAACTATGTGCAATACACATATTATGTTTTATAACCTTTTATTGAATTGTTTTTTAAGAATATTTATTCACATTTAAATTTGTTATTAAATGGTTTCAAAGAATTCTATGGGAAACTGGGTACGACAACATGCGTGTTTAAACAAGTGTTCGCCATTATTATAGGCGTAAAAATCGCTAGCGCGTATGTGGCAACTTTCAATATAAACAATAATACATAAGTTTTAAATTTTATTTATTTTTTTGTGATTGTTTATTGTACTTTTTGAAATTTAAAATTTATATTTGTAAACCTAATCAATTAATAAGAAATTGATAGAATGTCCATGATCCGATAATGGACGATTATTTTAAATGCCATAGATAATCATATAAAATCAATATATTTTTAAGGTTGCATTTGTGAATTACTTTGGCTATAATTATCGTTAAAGTTAAATAATTCTCAATTTTATTATATATTAAGCTTATTGTTTTGCTACGAGTATAATACCTATAAATGTATTAAGCAAGATAAGTAAACATGCGATAGATAAAAATGTAAGAAAAAAAAAACAGCCAGCTACTTAAAAGACGAATTATTATTGACTATATAAAATGCAGGTAAAAAATGTAACGGAATGATATACAAAAGTTATTTTTAAAATCGTAACGTCTATGTAGTATAACCCTGTACTTATACAACATTAGGGTTATATTACACGATGGTATAGCGCAGTAGGTATTACATCACGTCACCATATACGCACCTATACTATACACATTGATATTCGACAGTTACAGACGAAAACGCAGGATTTTAATTGGTCGCGACGGGAAAAATAGTTTTGAAAAAGGTGTACCTACCAGCTTACTCATGACGTGTGCATTTCCCGGGACTCGAAAATCGACCAAAACGTCAATAAAAATAAGTGACGATTCGATCACTATAGCCATATAGTGTATTGTTTTACATATTACACTGTTTGTGACTTGATTGTGACTCGTACCAAACACTCGATCGATCCGTCCGGTCGATACGTTATAATAGTAGTCATATTATGTTGTCATTTCACTCATCTTAAATCCCATGTTATCTGTCGATATACCGCCGCGGGCACTTATAATCCACGCGATTATACTCGCATTTTATTATAATACACGAAACTACACAGTCGGTGGCGTGAATTCGAACCAGGTGTAATGTGCAGACTTCGGTTCGAGACCGCATTGCCCGAATAAATGACTTTTTAACATATTTGAATCGCGCACATTGTAACGAATTTTGTACTATACGCGTGCTATACATTATGTATGGTAAAAATTACCAGCAAGCTTGATTTTCCTCGTGCGAAAATTAAGAACCTCTCGTCCTTTTTCCTGTTCCCCGAGTCTAATAATATGTAACATAATATTATATACGCGGCGCGATCGCAGCCGTATCGCAACAACAAATAAGACGACCACCGTCGGCACCATCGCGACAAGTCCACATGTACATCAATAAGTCAATCTATACATACATCTATACACTATATACATAGTCGTATTCCACTTATTAAATTGTATTCTTACTTGCATGTCTCGCCTCACGATGAACCCCTTTCCCTCGGGGTCGCCGAGCTGAAAGAGTTTGTGTCCGATGGCCTCCATGGCGGAGGCAGGCCACGTGCACTGTGTTTTTTTCAATTCTTATCTCGGAAGCGCCACGACCCGATGCCGTGTCGAGCTCGCCGGCAGGAATGTACCGCAGTCGGAGTTGTCGCCGGCCGGGCGGGCTGACAGGCAGGCGAGTAGGTATAGGAAGAGGCGGCGCACAAAGCTGCGTTCGCGCGGCAGACGGCAATCCAAGGTCGCGGGCGGCGAGCACGCGTCGTCGTCGAAAGCGGACCAGCGACGGCGTGCGATTTTTGTTGCGTTTTCGCCTCGGCAGTCGTTGCTGCCGATCCAATGCCGATAATATTGCACAACATCCAACATAATATTGATTTTACAATCGTGTGAGCATTTGGTATTTTGTGTACCAATGTACCTACACGACATGTAATCGATAAAATGTTTAGATTTTTAACTTTGAGGGATGGTTTTGGATATAAAATTGGATCTAGTTAGTACTTTTGAGAGATTTACATCATAAATTTCCAGTATTTTTTTTTATAATTAGGGGGGGGGGAATAAGGAGAAACGGGAAATTTTATACTGAAACATGAAATTTTTGTTTTGTTTTAAAATATTATTTATTTATATTAAGAAACAAGAATCTCTTTTTTTGTTTTATGATATTTTTAGAAACACATTATTTAACTTAGATTTATGTAAGTTGATTTAATATGGTATAAATATATATTATTACAATAATTAAATACTAATGAGTAATGATATGATAAATGCAATATCTTCGAAAAAAATTATATCAACATATCGTAATATTAAAAGTAAAACAAATAACTTTATTGATTGTTTTTATCAAAAAAAAAAAAAAACATAATATCTTGAAATATACTTAGTGAATAGTGATATAAGCTGACTGACTGTTTCCTTTATTTTTGTATACAATAATACATTCAGTGAATTCAAACTTAACACATCCATTGACCATAATAGGGACCTACTCGACATCTAATGTACAGTAGACTGGTACCCACTCGCCTACCTTTTTCATTTTAAATACAACTTTAATTTGTGTATTGGCTTGATAAAAGTTTGAAATATTTTTTTAATGAATCCCGTAGTGTATTTCATAAGTTTGATTTTATTCTTAATCGCAATAGTCAATACTCAATGTATATATATAAGGTGTAAGTGTGTAACAAGGCTATTTAACAAACTTCCATTACAAATGTTTCTACGAATGTTAAATAGTCCTGTATACATATAAATATTATGCACGCGTTATTGTATTATATATTAATTATAACTTTATTCTTAAATTAATCATTGATCAAAAAATACATGTTGACATAATGAATCATCGTAATGTCGTTGTTATAAAATGTATACACTGTATCGCTAATTACGATATAAATGAAGTGTGCAAGTCGACGTCAAAAATCAGTAAGTGTATTATTTTACGCGATTATAATATTGACGATGTGTATATTATAGGCAGAAGCGAAAAATGTTTCGGTGCGTCAATCGGCGTATAAACAATACATCGTTGTTGCCGCCGCGCGTCCGCAAGTACTTGCCTATCATTTATTTATACACGCGATTTATACTACGTACTATAATTGTATTGTCTATATTATATCTACTTATATTCCGTGTTATGCAACAAATATAATATAATATCATGTGTCATATTATAGGTAGACTAGGTAATGGTAAACGAAAAATCAATGCATACCACTAAAACAACAAATTAATAATATAGGTACAATAACGACATGCTATGTAGGTAATGTTTGTTGTGATGTCTTTTCATATCAATTTTATTATACATTAACTAAGGTTTGGTATTTACTACTTGGATCTATTATTTATGTCATAACCTACGGCTGTCCACCGACCCGGATTAAGATAGGTAGATATAATAAAATAGAACATTAATTATTTATAGTTATTTTAAAACTAAAGAATATATTTCATACATTTCTTTTTATTTCAATTGTTTTATAATTAAAAAATAGAAAAAATAAAATAAAACTAATATGGACTATGGAGGTGAATGCTTGAAATGAAAATTTTCAAATTGTAACGCCATGCCCAATTTTTTTGTGGATGAGGTCAGTTAGTGAATAGTAACAGTTTTTTTTATCTCATAGCAAATATTTGTTTTAATAAATTATTATTTTTTTTAAATATTTTAACACAGTTTATGTGCCTATAGTTGATGTGATTTTTATACTTTTTATGGTTTGTCAGTGCCCCGGGGCTTATAAAAGGACTAGATACTAAAACACATAGACTAAATCATGAAATAGTAAAGTCAGAAAGAGTAAGATGCTATAGAATTTATTTTAAATCAAATTATTTTCAATATTTATTTAATGTAGGTAATGATAAAAGTCCTGTGATCCTTCAACTTGGACATACTTTGGGGGTGGCTCCAGAGCCTGGTCCCCGGTTTCCCAAGACTAAATATACCACTGTAGTTCATAATTTACCAAATAATAAAGAATTTTTGATTTATTTATTATATTTTATTTTATTAGCCCAACTAAATTATCTATTCCAGAGGTTCTCAAATTTTTTATTTGCGTTCCACACATATTTTAACTATAGATAAATCTTCGTACTACTAATAACTTAAAATGGAACTATTTAAATTTTTATTACATAAAAAAAAAACAATAATAATGTAGAAAATAATAATTTAGGTACATTTAACAGTATACTTAGTATACTTACACAACACATAAAATAATATTAGAATCACTACAAACAATTAGTAAAAGTATAAATTTATTAATTTTCAGTACTTCTACCACAAGTCCATACTGCTATCCGTGTAACACTAGTGGTATGCGTGCTAGAGTTTGAGATCCGCTGATATATTATGTAGATAAATAAAAAGTGATGATATAATTAAATTGACGTTGTCATAGAAATCATTATTTTAAATATTAGAAAACCAGTGTTTATTTTTTAAAACTAATATAAAGCCAGATGAATAGTTATTAAACATTTAAAAAATGTATAAATAAAGTCATAATAATCACATATTATACGATTTTATAATAGTTTCCACAATGTCTTGTATTATTTGCATTTTTTTGCAAGTTGGTAACTTGCAGCATTATCAGCTGAATGCTAACTATAGATAACCATAATTTCTAGGATAAAATACTCATGAACGGACGAACTAACACAATTTATGAATAAAAGTTAACAAATTGTATAAATATTTAATGCAGCTTTTAAGGCTGATATAATTTAGTTCTTTGAACTTAAATTACACACACATTTACACATTTACTAGTTGAAATGGAAATAATAGTTATAGCTCAATAAAAGATTTCTAACTTGTCACAATGCTCAATTATATGTGCAACTACAAAAAAAAGTAAAACATTAAATAATAATAATAAAAAAAAAACAAATGACAATAATATTGTATACTATTAAGTATTTGTATAAATTGTATACGCAGAGTTTTAATGGTTTTAATAATATTTTTCACAAAAATCATATGCTGACCGATGTTACTGAATTTCGATATTGACAAAATGTATCAGATAAAATATATTTAACTTTTAATACAATATAAAGTGTCAAGAGTAAAAACAAAAAAAAAAAATATAGTTGTATTTTCAAAATTGTATAATATATAATAATTTATCTTGTCCCTCTTTTTATTCATACAACATTTTGATCGACAATAAAGTAAATAATAAAAAAATAATATATATATATAAATAAATTACGTCATTATAGTATCATAATTCATTAACAAGTAGGTAGCAAATAGCAATAATAAAAATGATACAAATACGAATTAACAATATGTATGCATCTTAATAAAATGTACAGTATAAAATATAAATATAAATCGGTGTCAACAAAACAATATAAAATTATATGATGGATTTTTGGTTTTACTCTCCCTACTGGTCACACAGAAATCAATTCAAGCAACGCAACTCAAACGACATTTCATTATGTCAGTCATATGTGCGTCATGCCGTTTCTGTGATCACATTTGATAAACCACTGAGCGTTCGGGTTCACTTGGTATACAGCCATCATGTTGGCGGTGGGTTCTATGCGCCGTTGACCTGTACACAACCGTAAAAAATACACATGAGTACATTATATTGCCGATATATATCAGCACAAGAATGAATAAAATATTAAGCAAAATACCAGTTGTTTCAAATTTAAGTTTTGGCGAATTCGCTAGTTAATGTGAAATACAGTGACAAAGTTATTAGTTATTGAACATATTATTTTCAAAGTTATTTCAATCGGATGGTTTTCAAGCTCTTCTTGAACACGTTGTATGAACAATCACTTTTGGTTTTTTTACTAGTAATAAGTAGAGCACATTGTCGTATAATATGCCAGTGCATAGTTTAAATAATTATGTATAATAATGTAAAATATTGATAAATTAATTCTCGAGTAATTTCAGGTTTTTAAACTGATAAAAAGAGCTGTTGGTTAAATAATAGTGTACAATGTTTGTTATTACTTTTTGGTAAGGAAAAAATATTGAATCACTATACCAAAAATTATTATTTGAATGTGATGATTTATATGACTTTAAAATTTTTAAACATTAAACTTCTTATTGAATACACTAAATATTTATCGAAACAACTTAAAATTAAATTCTTATAAAGTTATAAGTAAATACCAAATCATTTGATCGAGCAGTCAATTAAAGAATTAATACTAATTTTTTTTATAATTTAAGCGATTAAATGTGACGTATTACCGATATTGCCACCAGTCTCGTATAGGAAATGTGTCCGAGTGGCCATATCAGGATCAGCAGTTGTTAACAAGCATGACAAGTTTCCATTGGGGGCAAGTTCAGTTAATGCCCTTGACTTGAGGTCCTTGCGGCCAGGTTTGCCTATGTGTCCATTTTTTGTCACTGTTTGTTTAGCAGCTTCTTCCACAATCCTTAAAAAGTGAATAAGTAAATTAATAATGAATACGTGACAATTGCTAAATTAAATATGCTATGATAATACGATGGTTTATGGAATATACTTACTTAAGTATTACGTCGCCGACTGTGGTGGAATCAGATAAGAACAATGGTATACCAGAAATCCGAAATTGAGGCGCATCAACGCGGACTACGCCGTCTTGATAATCTACCTCGTTATTAATCTTTTTGGTGACAATATCTGTTTTCTTTTTTCCAAGGAACCTTCTTACCTGAGAAATATAACGATTATAAGGTACAGTTAAAAATGTAATTAATTAATAATAAATAAAGATTATTTAATTATAGCACCACCTTTTTAGTGTTATTTATAATTATAACTGGTAATGACATAAGTATAAAGTGTCAAGCAATGTGTACTCACTGGATTATTATTTTCTTTCAGTCTGCATTGGTACAGTTCGTTGTTGTGTCTCAGCTGGGTCATAAGGTCGGTAGGAACTAAGCATAACTCTTCGATGTGGTTCATTAGAGTTTCGGTTAGACGACAGCTTCGGGCAGCCTGATCCAGATGTGACTGCAAGTCTTTTTTCTCCAAATACACAGACCTAATAATAATTAAAAAACATATATAATTATAATTTTTACATATACGAGTTTTCGTTTATATCTTACCTAGGGGGGAATAGAGACGGTGCAATAATCATGGCCACGTTGTGTTCGGTCATTTTATTTTCTAGGTCGTGTCTTTGCTGATATTCGACCAGCTTAGACATGAATTGTAAAAGGGCACGCAATGTGGCCCTGTTTTCCGTAGGTAACAGTAGCACCAATAGGTTTAGAGCCCTTACAGTATCTAGTACAGCTGCAAGTTTAGAATAACATAATGGTTTAAAACAGTTTAATAGGACTCACTATTCATAGCGTATACAATCGAGTATAGGTCACTAGATACTTACAGTAGCTCTGGTAAAACAAATTGACCAGCTCGTGGGTGAGCAATAAACCGGGTAAGTCTCTGAGCAAACGTTTCAGGAAAGCAACTAGATCATGAACAGAACATTTTTCTAACAGCTGATCAGCTTCTTCGTGCTTGACATAGAAAAACTTCTCGACAGCACCGCACAGTTTATCGACTTTTGCCTTAGGAGCTGCCATACGCAACAGACCTTGCTCACCTAATCCACGTTTCTCCAATTGTCCAAGGACCTTCTGAACGATCAAAGGAACTTGAACGCGGCGGTTGGCGATAGCTTCATCGCGGTCCACTAGCGTAGACAACGAAACACCAAAAATTGTACCTTCTGGTAAAACAGTAATAATCAATAAAAAATAATTAAACAAAACTTGTAATATTTTTCCGAATTTGTTTTAATTACCTTCTCTTCTTTTGCGTTTATGTGGTTTTCCTTTATGAAACGGTATACCAGCACTATCAAACATGGAGGAAAGTTCGAGGAATAAGAGAGGGCGTAGTTTAGCCAAATCTTCGTCACTTAGAGAGTCTGGCCAAGTCCTCCCAGTGTTTTCGTCAACGGAAGAACAGGATCTCTGTAAGTAGTTAAAAAAAATTAAAACATTTTTTTTTTTTTTTAGTATTATTTTATTAGGTATTTATATTTATTATGTGTTATAGTTCAAAGGTAGCGTGTATATAAAATATAATTTATAGACATACCTCCATTTGGTAATTGTTATTTTGCCACATTTGTTCGAATCCCACGTACTGGGAACTATCCCGGTGATTATCGTTTGATTCGTATAAACAACCGTGACTGCGGGTCAGGCTAGATTGAGGCACTACTAAATCCATGCTGCATAAACGTCAAAATGAAATTGAACATTAAAGTAGTTATATAAATAGAAAAATAGATTCATCATACTTAGGAGAACCGACATGTTCGTCAGAAGAACTTGAGTATAAATGGAGTGGATCGCTACCGCTACGATTTCTGTCTTTGACCATAGGTAACGGTCGTTGTTCGAATTTGTAGCCACGTACGGTGCCAAGTCTTTGAAAACCAACCATTGTAATACCATCTGTAATGATAACAATCGATTTTATTAAATAATTTTTTAAGCACTCAAAATCTATATTAAAACATAGTTAGGTATTAGAGTTTATTATGAAATAGGTATTGTTACTATTAATTGTATTTTTTTACGGTTTAAAAGTAAAAGTAAAATAAAAGTAGAAAAAGAAAAGTGGCGAGATTTTGATAATTGTCTTTAGTAGCTAATGGTTGACAAAATATCATCATAATACTATTTTCACGAGGTTTAAATCGGAGTTAAAACATTTAAATTACACGATTTAAGTAATAGTAATATAAATATATAATAAGTAAAATTAGATAGGTACTTAATAGGTAAAACTGTGAAATTATTTAATTTACAATTTACGATATACCTAAATTATAATAATTATATTCATAAGGGAAATCGGGTGATGATTATGTATTTATGTGACTCGGTAGATTCGTATTTCTTTAAATATTACTGTGCAATGGACTTTTTAGTTTTTACTAAATAAAATAAACGAATCCTAATAATTTATTTATTTATTTAAGCTTACCATACGGACGTGAGCCTAATTTACATTTAATATTGATACAATTAAAATTACAGTTACAGGTGAGATATAACAGTGAAATAAAATCGTTAAAAGTACTTGGTTAGGTTTGTAATAGAAAATAAGGGGGTCAGAATTGGCAAATAAACATACAGCGCCGATGTGGTTCATTTAAATAATAATTAGTTAAGAGGAAGTAGGTAAATTAAAAGTGGCATGTTGACGAGTGAAGCGAGGAGGGACATTTAAAGGAATTAAATATAATGTATTAATATGCAAACAATACAATATTATAATAGCAATGAGAAAATTATTGTAATACATTTTAATCACAAGGTATTCTTCACATTGGTAAAAAACACTTGAAGCGTTTTATACCATTTTGAGATAAACCTAGGGGGGAAGGTATTTGACCTCAAAGTCGGACCGACCTTAGTAAAAAGGGACTCTTTTGGAGCTTTTAGGTTATTTGGTATCTGAGTCCAAGAACATTAATGTTTATCGACACACAGTAATTTGTTACTTGGCACTTAAAATAATTTAATTATTCCGGGATAAATATTGAATAAAAAAATATTCAAATAATCGAGTAAAATTATCAGTGCTTGCAATATTTTATTTAATAACTAAAACTATATTTTTAATTAATACTGTAATGACTATTTAATTATAATACATCACTTGTAAATTAAATACTGTTCTTCAACTTAATTCATTATTATTACTCGATCTAATATTAGAAGGTTACGAGTGTTAAAATAATTTTTTTATTGAGTAGATCCACGTTAAAATTAAAATATATTAATGTAATTTGCATTGATTGTACTTTTATTGTTACTATATTTGAATATATTTTGATAATATTTAAAAATGTTCAACATTAAGTTTATTGTTTATGCTTGGTACACGCCATACACCAATTCATAGAGTTGGCTTTTTGAATGACTTGCAGAATAAAGCATAATAATTTCTAACCTAACCTAGTAATAAGAAGTGAAATGTATATTCCCTCAAAATCCTTTAAATATGATGTTTATGTCCTTTAAAAATTCAAAATATTCTTTTAACATTATACGAAAATAAATCATTAAGCTTTTTCAGTTTAAATTTATATAATTAATTTGGTTTGCAATAACAGTTTTAATTTATTGTGTTTAATTTTGTTTACAATAACAATGGAGTTGGTGCCTACAAATAATATGTAATATTATTATTAATTATCGTCTTCGGAAAAATATTTCCAAAAAATAAAAATGTTGTTTTTATTCTAAAATATTCTTCCACGTAATGATTATTCTCTATATGAATTTTGTGCAAAATAAATTTTTCTATGAATTCTATGATTCATGAATTGTAAATATATCTTACTTCCATTAACTGCATACACCAGAAACAAATGTGTAGTCATAAAAATCCGACCTCTACTTATAACGATAGGTACTCAGTAACTTTATAAATTATCACTTTGATGATTATGTAACAGTTAAATATACGATATACACACCACTTTCAGAAGCGACGATACCATTATTGCTTCGATTGCTTCTGCGAAATATGTCTCTTGACGGTAAAACTGGCGCACTGGGCATTCGGCGGACATCTTTTTTTGAATACGCAACTGTCAGTTCATGATTAGGATCCGTATATCTGAAAAAATATTACGTTAATGTGTTTTGAGTGTATATAACCTATGTGTTGTAAATGTTAGTTTGTAACTAATCGTATTTAAATTTTTGTCTGCTTATATTAGCCTATATAATATACTATACGAGTAGCAAATGTTGATACCTACATTAAATATTTGATATTATAATATAAAACAGCGAAATATTTTTTTGTTGAATAGATCGAAATATAAAATTATATAAAAGGCTAGGGTTGCTATACTTTATTTTAAGTACTTAGTAGGGACAAATATTTCTCTATGAATCCACGGCCAACCACTGGTTTTCATACACTATGTAATCGTAGTTTGAATACCACACGAAATGGGCAGCACTACGACATATTAATATGTAGGTAAGGTAAAAACGAATTCAACGTTACAATCGGAATGATGATTAACTGACAAAATTATCAATTATTAACGATAAGTGATAATAAGAATTGTTCTGGAGAACAGAAACAATGTATTTATTCATCAGTAATTGTCGTTACCGAGCTGGAAAAATAATTTTAAAATGGATTTTGTAATCCCATAAAATAATCAACTAGATTATGTTATCATCTATTTATAATATTGTTTTTCTTCTATAGACATTTTTAGTAAAAGACGAAATGTTAACATAAATTATTGAAGTTTGATACTGGCATAGTTGGCCGTCTCAAACACTTAATCGGTTCAACGGGACGCTATATTAAACTGTTTATTCAAAACTAGTAAACAAACTAGCCCCGGCCAAACTGGAAAGTATAACAGCCCTATATAAGGTCGTATTAGCGCCGACGCGTATAGGTGTGAAGTAACAGATTCGGATCGACCGGTCAAACGAATAATAAAAAAACGAGTCAGTGTATATCCTCGTCCGCGTCTAATTGTATTAGGTATTATTAATACAGGACGATGAGTGCATGGTTTCAAGGTGGTATTATATACCATCAGTGAGGTTTCCCGAGAAAACACGTACTACTTATTATACCTATACGCGTATACCGGAGCACGTCATATTTTTAATTACTCGCAATATCCTTGACCTATCGAATGGTCTGGTTCATTAAATAATATTCAAAGAACATTTTTATCATAGCACTGTAAAAGAATTCCACCCATATCGATAGCCGGGATATCAAACAAACAGTTTCACTCTTTATATGTGCGTGTGAGCTTCGTTGAGTGAACATTTATTATGCAGTACACAGCTGGTACGTAATTATTAAAAACAAAAACGTACTTACAGAAGAATTGTGTTGTGGGTTTGGTTGGTTTTTCAGGTAATAATTACATATAAAGATATCAAACGAAAAACCTCCGTGTAACCCACACACACATAGTAGAACTCCACCGAAAATATAAAACCTATTGTGATAATAATAATATATAATATTATATTTATATATATATATATATATATATATATAAAATCGAGTTCGCTAAAACAAACGAAACAAAACGTGACTAGCTTTCGTTTTGCGGTGGTTAATTCATAAGCTATTGTTTGGTCGTGTCCGTGGCTTATTAATGCTAACCTTGACTGGTGGGAAAATTCAACGCGGAGAGTAAAAATAATAATAAATGAGTACTTATACGCATGGAGTACCTATAGCGCGAGAGAGACCGTTTACGGGAGCGAGCGGACGCTTAATTACGAGAGTGGAGAGAGCCTTGGAACGGCAGGAAACATTACAAATTGTACAAAAAATGATATATTATATTACATTATACTTGCCGACGGAAAAAAAAACAGTTAAAATTAAACTAAACCACAGTCGTTAATGTACACACTCGAGTACTCTATAGAAGGAAGGAGACGAGGCGTATAAATAACAACGGAAACCCGTGTATTCCGCAAAACGCATTATTATCATCAATGAAAGTGGATTAAAATACGTATAGATAGTCGCATGTAAAAGCAAAAGTGCATTAGCCCCGTCAATGCACATTCATCTAAATGTATTTTTCCAAAAAATACATACGTTTCTCGCCTGTTAGTAGGTACAGAATGTTGAATTTGATTTTTTTTTTTTCTAAGAGAGAAATTTATTATTAAATAATAACAAAAATTACTTACACCTTTAAGATGAGTTTGTGGTGGTATAGGGAGTGTACGTGAGATTAAATTATTTTGCATTTAATACAAATTATTAATTAAATATATGTAGTAAGTAAACGTAGATATAACAATATATAGTTTTATAGAACTACCATAAAATAAAATACCTATAAAACATATTGACTTATTTCAGTAATGTTACTAAACAAAACATAATTAATATACATTTCTCGATATTAGTATTATTATCAAGAATTTTGTTTATAACAATCGGCAAAGTTAAAATTAACAGGATCAAGATAATTTATGAACTTTTGACCAAAATTTGTATTAGTGTATATCAGTGATATAATATCACTTTAATATTAAATAATCTATCTCCACTCAAGGGCTTATCATTCTATTTAATAAAGAAAAACTGAGAGCTTTTTTTTTTTATAGAAATTCAAGCAGAAGTATGATAAATTCCTTATGGCTTATAGTTTGAATAAGTGGAACCTATGAGATTGTTCTTCCTTAAACATAAACGTATTATATTATTTTGCTATACTCTTAAAGGTTTAAGAATATTTTTAGAAGTACCCCATATTACCATACCATATTGCAGTATATATTGGTACTATGATAATTTTTGGACAGTTATAATTTTATACGTTTGAACATGTATGTAAAGTGATTTTATCAAACGGTGGTACAATATTATTTATTGAAAAAACTATAAACATTGTTTTGTTAATGTTTTAAAGATAATTTTTAATATTTAACCACTTTATTACTTTATTAAAATTCAGTTCTATTTTTTTGTATTAGACTTTCTTTATTTGTACCAGAAAATAGCATGCGTCATCCACATATAAAACTATTTTTCCATCAACATTCATATCACACTGATTATATATAAACATAATAAACAAAATAGGAACCTAATACCTAAGATGATATCTTTTCCCTTAAGTTTATTCTTTCTTGCCAGATCCATCTATTTTTATTATTATTATTATTATTATTTAAGATAGCTACAATTTTACCATATTTTATATAGTTACATCAACAATTAGTAGAAATCATATTGACCAACATTATTGCAAAAACTAATAGACAACAACTTATCGCTGTTTATGAAAATGTATATAAGTAGTTGAAATGTATATGTACTATTGTGTAGGACCTACTCATAAGTCAGGAAAAGATAAAATTGAAAATAATTTGCAAATGCCAATCAGTATTCGCAAGATTACACCGTCCCCGCGCCAATACTTAAAGACTTAAAGTAATGGTATACTTAATATCTATGTATTAGATTTTCCAACTGAATTATTATTATTTTATTTTGGGCTCGGCGAACGTCATAGTTGGTATACACGTAAAACAGTCAGTAATTTAAATGCACCCAGCATTTTTGTATCTAAAACATTCGGTTACAATATTATAAACATATTACATATACGATATATATATATATGTATATATCGTATGTTCGAGTAAGTATTTTACTTTTATAATCGGACATATTGCGTACAATAGTAATAATAATACAATATGGTATATCTAAACTGTAAATGTACAATAATAAAATTTGTCGAGATTAATATTATGATTTAGTCGGCAATGGCATACTAACGAAAAGAAAAGCAGTCCGAACGCGCGGTGCAGCCCTATAGGAGGTCGTCGTTGCTCTCACCAGTTATCTCCACTATATTATATATATATATATATAAAGGACATTGGTAGGTACACATATATAATATATATATTATATAGTTGTTTATCGCTAGTCGATCAGTCGACGCCGTGGCCAGTATGTGTATATAATATGTAATAATAATAAACGCGCTAAACTGCTTAAGACGATTGGCCACGGTCAGCCACCTCGCGGTCATACGCCGAGGTTTATTATTTGGTTTTCGAACACGCAAATAATAATAAAATAAAACAAATAAATTACCCTGTTTTCAGCAACAGGGTTCTTAATTTCGCGTTTCTTTGTTTAAGGGGACAAACTATATTGCACGTGTAATTATATATATTATTATTACAGTTAAGATTTGCCACTATGGGGACAATGTTTTTAGTTTTAAATTAATTTATCAGGTAGGTGCCCAAGTAGGAATACTGAATATCACTCAATCATTAAAATATAATTATGACTTTCAGATTTTGTTTGTAACATAATCATCAACACAAAAATAAATCGATTTTTTTTTACATAGTTTATTGTATTTTAATATTATATTTATTGATTTAAATAAAGTCGAATTAGTGCAAAATACTTTATCGAAAATATGTATAATAATAATATTTGTAAATTAAAAAATATACAGTTCCGCAGCATTAGTAATGATTTGACCAGAAGTAGTATAGCCACGGTGGAAGTGGGACAAGCAACCGCACCTCTTCATAATTGCTGTATCATATATTTAAATTTAAAATACTCATGCGATAACTCTTAAGTTATTAATGATTAATTTTGCGATTAACATTGACTGAGGAGGAATTACGACGGACTTACTATATTTAGTAAATATAAAAAAATCTGAAATATCACAGGACCAAAATGTCTTCAAGTATTTTGCGGAAAAAGTTTTCACATGTATTCAGCTATATTAGATTGGAGAAAATAATTATTAAAAACCCAGGGTACTCACGTATATAGCAGATCTCAACGAGTTCTACATCATTAGTAGGTTGTAAACTTTTATAAGGTGTCAACTAACTTCTAAGAATATTTTATAATTTATTAATATTACTATTATCAATACGGCAAGTTGAATTTGAACTAATTTTTGATCATTGACAAAATGATGAATTTAGTCAATATTTTAATTTCAAACGTTTATAAAAAAAAAAGTTGTACCCGTGTATTTTATATTATTTTAAAATGCTATAAGAATCATTTATGAGGAAATCTTGTATACATTTTCAAGTTCTTTGACCGAGAAAAATTGACTTCCCTCTCTTGTCAATGTTGATCATTAAATTGTACGTTTCTGATATTAACATAATGCGTCAGTGATGAAACAATGTCTTTTGAGCACAATTTTAAATGCGTTCTCCTAGACTACAATATAACCCGTAGAATCATTTTTTTATTTACTTTGGTATTAGTACCTATGTTACTTTGTATATAATACTTTAATACACATTACACATGTAATAGAGTTGAACGTGTAATCGTAGATGTACATAAAATAACAGCAGATTATTATATATACTTATGACATGTGTACTTTATATTAAAAGTATATATATCAGAATCACATCATAGTAAATCTTGGTATTAAAAGATTTTATTTACATATGTGTTTAACTTAATTTTAAATTTGAATATGAACCTTGAGAAATATAAACATAAAATATCATTGTATAAGTATATATTATATGAGTTCTCTGTTATAAATTACGTAAAATATGCTAAGGTGGAACATTTTATTTGTATGATTTTATTTATATTTTATTATAAATTATAATTGAAAAACAACGTTTCCTGGCAGTGAAATCTTATAAACTATAAATTAACCACATGACGTTAATACATGCAAAAGAAAGAAAGGTAAAAGAAAATTAAGATTACAGAAGGAAAATTAATTCAGGTCTTTGTCTGTTGTAGATTTTAACATTTAAAAATATAAGATTGACAACATTTTGCAGTGTTGTATAAAATATATACAGGCGATCTAAGCTTACTAATCTAATGAATGTAGGAAATTGTAAAATTGTAGATAGATCAGATTTTTATAGTTTAAAATGTATTTGAATGTAACTACAAACGAATATCGTAAAAAGTTATAAAATATAATTAAATGCATGATCCGTATTTTTAATTGAGAACCTAGGTATATCTTTAAATTATACCTATTTCATTGTTTTAAAATTTTTAAAAAAAAAGATCAATTTTGTATAAGAATCATAAGTCGATTAAATAATATTTATAATAATAATTACCTTTTAGGTTTTTACGAGGTTATATAATATATTATGTATACAATAACATAATTTTATAAAATTAATTTCTGTATGTGCAAGAATTTTGATTGGGAAATAATGAATGCATGACAACAAATTTCATTTTAATCGAATAGTTTAGTTGATTTTATTTTTACCATAATAATATGAAAAGTTGAATTTTTATTTTAAAGTGAACACTATACAAATGTTGGTAAGCCGTTGCTGTTGGTAAAAAATTTCTTTTTCTTTTAAATTAATTTTAAATGACATTTTTTAATGAACGATTATTGTTAATAATGAAAATTTTACTCGTGATTTTTTTTTATATGTTTCACTATGAAAAAAAATGCAAACAAAATAAATTATATATCTCAATGGTTTTGGATGTGACATCGTAGACATTGATACGGTTTTATGGGAATCGATCATTTTTTTTTTACTTCATTTTTGACACGCATTAATGCGAGTGTGCATAGATTGTATGATGTGCATCAGTATGTCCAATGCCGACAGCCAACTACTGTGGTAAAATATAACGATGCATAATCAGTATATAGGTATACGGCAGAAGGTGGACTGTATTAAAAGTGTTAAAATATTATTATTGTCCTTTTTTTTTTGCAAATGGTAATTATGCCTTCATTGTGTTTGATCAATGATCATATTATATTATATTACACTGTTCTAGGGTATTATATGTTCGCTTATACATGTACAATGACATGACGTGACGGACACGCGGTTATTGTGCGTACTAGCCAGCAAAACCGAACAGTGGAAGTGAATTAAAACGAGAGGGGATGAATATATAATATGTATATTATTATTTATTATATATGTGATATTTGAGTATAAAGAATTTCACTAGAAGTGTCAATTTTCAATATTATATCCAAATACTTAGGTGCATATTACATAGTATTGAACAATGAATATTATGTATTACCTATCTATATTATTATATTTTTTATATTTATTATTACTTATACATAGAAAATGTTATAATTTTTTTATTAATTGTGATTAGTTATAATGGCTTATATATCTATATGTTTTAATTGAAATCAAACTATTGTACATAACAATAACATAATATCTTAATTAATAATAATTACAATTTAAATTTGAGGTCATAATTTTAAATCAGATATTACTGATGTTATTTTTGTAATGGATTTAAACGATTTATACTACATCATCAAAGAATAATATACAATATGTTTATAAAAAAAAAATTAAAAATTGAACGTAGGTGACCGTTAATATCTATATAATTATATTGTGTTAGGCTTATGTATGTTTCTTGGCTAGCTAAAGGCTTCTCGTTTATCTATAAAATAAATGGGTAGCTCTAAAATTGAAGTTTGGTGACCGCTAGTGTATATAATTAGTGGCAAGCGCGGGAGGGGATGATTTTATATAATACATTTTTTTTGTTACTGTTTATGACATCCTTCTACCTCTTCTCTTTCCAAATTCCTAGGCACGTCATTCTTTACAGTACACGATGTAATGGGAAGCATATGTAAACGTTGTATTTATAGCTTGTGACTGTGAAGCGTGTGGGTAACACACGCACTCATCTGCGATACAACAGGGATAATAAAATATTGGACCATCATCAGTTACTACTCAAGTGTTAATTCCTGTGACCCACGACTAGATTACCAACACCGGTTTTAAATGATTATTTTGTCGTCCTGCCGTATCTTATTATTATTTACACGAATGCACGATTTAGGCGATTTATGTCAGATTGCTCGAGAAGTGCTATCAGAATTGGGTTATAAAAAAAAACTTCCGTTGTCCGATGATTTGAGAAAACCCAACGAAATGTGGTCCATGGGATATATCATATTGTTGTAGGCGTAAATCGAAAATAAGCGTTTTGCCATTTTTTTCTAGTTTAAACGAAATGCCAGCAATATTGTTATACTGCGTGTATGAAATGCTATACAAATAAAATATTACTTTACAATTATTATCAAATGTATTTATAAGAACCGAGCATATACAATTATGTTTTAAATTTGGTTTAAGCTACTTTGGATTTTTTTTAAAAGTAGCAGTTAGATATTGTAGTATTTTAAAACGTAGATATATGTACATTGTATAAAGTTCTTTGAGAATTCAGTATTTTTATTGGCCCATTTATTATTTTTTTTTGCGAAGAAAAAGATTGCAAAATAGTTACCAGTTATCGTCATTCAACAACTATAAGATAAAATTACATTTTACTAGAAAGCCAATAAAATTCGTATTAAAAATGTTTAGAGCTATTAAATATTAGGCATTTGAATATTTTATATAATGTTGAAAAATAAATCTATATTTTAAAACTATATGCAGTTTGTAATAAATTCAAGCACTCCTATCTCCGAGGATCTAAATTCAGTTTTTTAGCACTTATATTGATTTTTGATTAGGCATATATTATGATTTATGAATATTAATTTTTGTTTAAAACGTTTAGCGGTTACCCACATGTGTGCTATAATTATTTTTTTAGCTGCACGCATATTCTCTATGTAGCGTATATTTTAGTGAATAATAAACATCATGCCCAACCTCAGGCTAAATATATAATTAACTCGTATGCAATAAATTATTAAATGTACCGTATAGTGCAGATTGGTAATTAAATATTTAAGTCAAAATGAAAAAAATAAAGCATCGGATAAAATTATGCGAACAAAGGATATAAACGATTGATATGCACAACATATTCGTTAAAAATTATAACCGTTTCGTCGTGGGAGTTATTTTGGTATCCATATATTATATGGTATAATATATGTTATATATAATACTATATAGCCATAGGGGTTCATAAAATCTTTAAATCGAAATAATCGTAGTCTAGTGAATCCGATATGAATTAAGCAGAATGTTCGAGATACATCTTCACAATCGAAATATAAAAAAAAAAACTCATGTTAATAAAATATAATGAGTAATGACTGTACTACCTACTGTAATACCTATAAGTACGTTGTCCGCGTTAAACGGGGATTATGCTACTACATAAGCTGAGTGATTGTAGCCGATTTGTTGGTACGTAAGTACTACAAATAAAACTTTAATCTATACGATATTGTTCAATTGTACAACAGAGCTGCAGGAATAATATAAATAAATAAATATGTATAACATGTTTATACAGAGATTATTGCTAAGACACGATTGTCAAGAATCGATTAAATTCATTTATTTGATCGTATAATCTATTTTGTTTTATTATGTGTGATTAATGAACCGCGAACACAAAGCAAGACTATGACAAAACATTTTATGAAACCGTATTTGCATATTATATAATTCACATACCTAATAGATTAATAATACTATGTGCGCTTAAAGATAATATTAATAGGTATAATCAATTTTGTGTTAATGACTTCTGTTTTCATTAGATATCACTTATTACGCATATTTTTACCGATATTGTTGTCCAACAATTAGTAATTAATTCCATTGTAAAGTTATTTTACCAATGTATACGTTATTTTTATTACTTTTTAACAATCTACATAGGTGTTACTACTATTTGTTTTACATACGTTTTTACATTCGTCAAGTGTTGTGCAATATTTCTTGCGATTCCCATACAGGGGTCAGTAACCCAAAAGCGAAAAATTGTCTACTCACTTAGGTAATGGCGTAGGTACTGCTATTTCTGTTTGAGACCATGACATAGGTGGACTATTTGAATCCGAATCTGGTGTTGCGCTTCTCGATCTGGAACTGGAACTCAAACTCTGAAATATTGGATAACACATGTCAGACACTATAATTCTAGTTGTACATATAAGAAAGACTAAGAAATATTACTCGAAAATAATTTACAGTAGGTACATTTCCAAGGAATTTTATCACAATCATATTCAACTTGAGGTATGAATTACATTCGATAAACAGTTTGACAAGAACATAATAAAAAAAAATATTGTTTAATCGTCTAATGATCTGATCGCTGAAAAATCGGCAATCGGCACATAACCATAGATAATGGATTTGACATAGGTAGGCGGTACTCATTAAAAATCACAGATTTCTATATTATTTAGAGATCTGTGGTTAAAACCAAACGCTTGAAAATCCCACGGATATCATAATAGTGACTGTGTGGTTCAACGTAGTTACGTATATATAGTTCATGATAATCATAATAACGAGTGATATTATGTATGTATATGTGTTGCCTATAGTGAATAGGACATACAATACAATTAGTTAAAATCATACGCTCGATATATCCGATATCTCTATAATTAAAAATTAATTTAAGTTTAAATCTGTCATATATTAGCCAATGACTGTCGTTTTACAACTGTAAAATGTTAATTTATAAATGCATAATACATTTATATCATATTATTTAAATGACTTAACAAATAATAATATTAATATAAAATATATCTAAAGTATATAATGTATTAATTTTTAAATCTGTGTTCATTATATTATTCTCTTTATCTATTAGTCAAATATTTTTATTTTGATTACTAGCATAGCGGTTGCTGGTTATAACCAAAATTCTTCGGGTACGTTACCTATATGTTACCAAAATTTAGTGCTTCCCATCCTTTAAAAATTTTCTATTTATCTATGCATAACAACGTGTGAATATTAAAATGCATTCGTCGTTGCGCAACTTTAATATAATTTTCGAATACCTGCTGCTTGCGTTATAAATTATAATAAATATTATTTCTAACTACGATCGATGAGTATTACACATGAATTTTGAAATAAATAATAACCAGGGCAAACATCTATAGATATATACAAATATAATATAAAAATGTAATGCACACACACAAACTTATGTATAGAATAAAATGTTATTGTGTATTTGTGTACACGCATATACCTGATATAATTATTTGAAATAAACTACAGATATTTGTATTTTTATTATTATTATTTTTTAAGAATTTCATTATCATAACATATTGTGCTGGTTTTTTTTTTTTTGGATATATTATTATTTTCTTTGTGCGTATAACTCCAATTATAGACACCGCCTAAATGTATAAAGCAATTGAGACTCGGCTTATTCGAAATTGTAACACGCCACTGTTTCATTAGATTATTTTTTAGATACATAAAACGTAAACACAAAATACACAATGTTTAAATTCGTATAAATAATTTAGAGATACACGAATAACAAAATGTGAAACAATGACATTAACATTTTAGGCATTCAATACTATTATTGTCATTATGATTAAATTCTCTGCTTTGTAGTCTAACCTGATGAATTATTGAATTTCCAGAATTTCCTTAATCCTTTAGTCACGAATAGAATATCAGACACCAGTATTTTACATAATGATATAATATACGAGATAATAATTTACGGATCAAATAAGAATTAACGCCATTAAAAAAAAAAAAATCATAAATTAATGTGTCAGTAAGTACTTACTGTAACGCCTATAGATGTTCACATAAAAATGTAATTTATACTTAAAGTCTCAACTATAACCAACAGTGAAATATGGTACCGTATTTCTTAATATATACGCATTTGTACCTCATACTTATAATCGTATGTAAAAAATGTCTGACGATTAGTATTAGATTGATGAATAGCAACAATAGTTAGTATTCAAGTATTTTATATTTCAAGACTATTTTGTACATCGATAAACAATATAAGAACGACAGCTTTTAGTTAAAAATCATTTATAGTTCTAATCCCAAACTATAAATACCACTAATAATATTGAACAATAATTGTTGAACACATCTACTAGTTTTCTTCACTGAATACTCAAACTTACTTCAAAGTCGCGGAAAACGTCTCTTATATCAGGTTTTTTGTGTCTTGCCTTTAGCTGTCTACCCCTTTGTCTAACTGTATGATTGAGTGAATGCACCCTCAGCCTGACAGCGTCTGCTTGTCTGGTGGAGAGATGCCTAATCGCCGGTTCAAGTTCCGAATCAGGAACTTCGCACCCGTTCTCGAACGATTCAGTCAGGAACGACAGACCAGCGGATGATAGCCAATCGGCTTCCACGGCGCCTTCCGGTAAATGAGTGACGGCGAATTCTTGTTCTGGTGGACATTCTTCGTCCAGGTAACTATCAAGTTGTCTTGTTTCCTGGATGATCTTATACTCGTTCCAATAGTCTTCGAAGTCTTGACTCACGTCAGTCTCCATAACCTAAAAAGCAATTAAACAATTTGATTAGTATTTTAAGTATATAGGTATACATGATACATAAATATAACTACAATATATGTAGATATAATCATGTATGAACATTTATAATAATATTTAATATTAGGTAGTGTTTAATTTGAACCTCATCGGCGTGAGGAGTGTTTAACTTTCAAATCTTTGTATACAAGGTGATTCATCAAGTGTATGCGTTATTTTATGATTTTACGGACTTTCTATTATTCTAACACATACAAACCAATTCTCAATGAATCACCCTGCATGTGCATATAAATATAGATTAAACTTCGTTAATTGCTATAAAAATACCATTATACATTTAAGGAGTTATTAAGGGTTAATAATATATATTATTATACATATCAGAAAAATGAAAATCAAATAGAGTATTTAGAAAATTTGAACATGTTGTAAAATTGTAAAGTAACTTTTATTTATTTTTAAATTAATGATAATTATGATACATTTTATTATAGCCTACGGCGGATTCTGGTTTTAAGTTGTACAGTAAAATAATTAATAGAATAAATTATGAATATATTATATTCATCTCTTGTATTTTATTAGTATCAATTAAAACACTTATTACATTTTTTATTATTTGAAACTTCAATAAGTCACAGTTTTATTTTTGTAATTTTGTAATAGTTTTGAGTATAAATTTAATTAAAATGTAGTATGGTTATTTAATTTTAAAATATTTAATGCGGTTTAGAAAATGTAACACAGATAAGTTATTTATATATTTTTTGAGATTAAATTTATTGAAGTTAAAATCTTCAAATATAATTTAAAAATCATAAGGTATAAATATTTTAGATAATATTTAACTATGAACAGTTTTAACATAAATCATTATTTACATAACCACGGGGCCATCAGTCAGGCTGAGAAAGTTGCTAAACTCGTATGGTATGTTACAAATAACTTCAAATTCATATTATCAGATAACCCATATTCATTTGATGTTATAGTAGTTGAAAATATATAAATTGAATTAAATTATTCTCCTTGGGTAATTATTACAACCATTCATCTCTTAACTCTCCATATCACTAATTATGAATAAAGAAAAACATTTATCTAGTTATGGTAGGTATATTAATTTAACGGTAAAAAATGAATTTACTTTACGCGCCGGAACTATTTGATAGTGAGTAACACACTGAGTTTCATTGAACACAAAAAAGCTATGAACGCATCAGCTGCATGTGCACGTTTAACTAGTGCCGTACGATTAAAATTTCAGAAAAATCATGTTCAACGACTTAACTTTATATTTATTATTATTATATACCTATTTGGTTCTCGATGTCAACGCTAAACTGCATATTACGCAATGTAATTCACAGTGCGTAAAGTATGTACAATGCACATTGCTTGTACAAATGGCTAATTGGATTCGTTCACAGTATGCATATAGGGATCATAATATGCAGACGAAGAAGCCCTTCGAATAGTTTTGAAAAACATACAAAACTATTTACCATACACGTGGTATATACCTAAATATCTAATACGATATAATAAATTAATAACGTAACATATAATTTGTTGTGTAGCGAATATAAACAGATACTGTCATTACACGTGAATTTTGTATACTCAGAGTAGAATATTTACCTACGTTCTACAGAAAAATAAATGATTTATCTAAATTTTAAATTTTTAGAACAAATGCCAATGGATAGTGTTATTATCAAAAAATGTAAATCTACAGTATTTCTCAATTCATATACGTTTTAAATAATATTAACACGTGATTAAAAAATTCTTTGAGTTTTCTGAGGCTTATACAGCTTGGTTTACTATAAAGTGATTACCTTTGTATGCTGTATATTTTATTGTCGGATATATTGTACGCACAGCTAACCGGAGGGAGGAGAACTTCGATTGCTTTCCGTAAAGTTACTTGACTGAGGGAGCATCTACTGCGAAATGACAACCACAACAGAGGCATGATATTTTATTTTAATCATATCTAGCGATAATTATGAAGGGAGACCAGGAAAAACGGACGATAGATAAACTTTATGTGTACATATAGTAACCTAACTATTGTTTCAAAAACTGATTTTCAATATAATCATAAATTAACTTTTTAAGTTTATTTTTTATAATTCAATTAATAATATATAAATATTTTATAAAGTGAAATTTTATTCATTTTGCCCTAGTATTTGGTAAATAAATAATTTATATTCATAAATTTAAAGCAAACAAATTAAAAATCAATTATTAATCAAAAAACAACATTTTAAAATTAAATATTCAATTTTTTAAAATAGTCATAATCATAAAATAATAAGCTAAGTTTAAAACAGTTAATTTATAAATATTATTAAAAAAGCTTAAATTTCTATATTTTATTTTTTTTACGATTTCGTATATTTTCGGTTCACCAATTTTTGGCGAATGTAAACGTGCAAGTGATATTAAATCATTATCCTACATTGATGAGTTATAGTGCTACCAATTTATATGCCCAATAATATTTAATCCTTAATATTGAAAAAGTAATCATTCACTCATTTTATTTTACCCAGGTCTCCTCTACAACATTACTATATTATATGATGGCCACCTATGGCATATTTGTGTATGGTAATTATATTACCAGGGCGGGTTTGTTGATCTCTATATTATAATATACTCGGTGATAGGCGCACAACGAGGTGCCCATACTGTGCAAAAAAATTGAATTCTGATCGAGTTTCCCTCGAGGGGGATAGTATGCGCAATAATACGAATTCGGTGCAGTACAAACGCATAGCAATAAGATGGCCAGGAAACACCAGAATTTTTTATTAGTTACTTGTATAGATGGTATTGTTTTAGAATCAGCTGTGAAAGAGTCGATTGATCGGATTTGTGAAATGTATTGTTATTGTTTATTTGCCTGTGGAATTATTACACTGTTTATACAATTACTATTTTAATGCGTCATCACCTAACCACCTTATTAGTTTGAATAATAAATAATAAAAATGTAATTCTCCTAGTTTGTACATAGCATTCAAAATTTAAATATATAATAAAATGAAATGAATCTATAAGGATTTGTATTATTACTTTTTACTAAACACAAAATTTAAAATAATAAAGCACGTAAGTTCAACTACTGAAAGTGTATTATACTTATACTTATAAATGAAATTTATTTACTAAAATAAATTAATAAATTATAATTGTGCAAGTTTACTATAGTTTGTGACTGAGGATAATATATTAGTGGCGTGGTGAAAGAGGTTTCATAGTGAACATTTTTCGAGGTGGGTGGTTAGGTACTTATTATAACTTATAATACAACATAAAAATTATATTCAGTCATAATAATTCAATCTTTTAAGGGGATTAAGGGTGGTCGATTCTGAAATATATGTTGTGCATTATACTTTATAAATGTTTACGGTGAACTTCACGCTACTGCGTACAATTACTTTCAAATTTATTATTATAATATTATTCTTTATTTGTGGTTATATTTTCACAATCCGAAATATATTAAGAAAGTTATAAACACTTAATGTAAAAATAATTACTAAAAGTATTTTACGTGGTGTTTAATAGAAAATTGGCTGCTGCATTAACTTATAGTATTCTGTTGATAATGATATTGTTTTTATTAAAAATTCATTTTTATAATTAATGGGAAATAAAGAATAAAGTTTAGATTTATCTAATACAACAACTATAGAAATGTATGGATATAAGTTAACTATCGGTTATAATAACATAAATATTAATATACCATTTAAATATTATAGTATAATTTAATTGATATATATTTAAACTCAATTACTTTTAGTAATAAATTCATAGAATGAAAGAAATGTTCGAGTACCTCTATCAATATTTTCAAAACTATATTGTATAATATAAATATAATATAGATATTATTCTAAATGATTTCTGGTTCTAGTTCAATTATTATTCTAAAACGGAGTATAATCCATAAAAATAGCTACGCATATTAAACGAATGAATTATTAAATACATCTTAGATGATAGAAGATGTAAAGGTATCATCATTATGTCAGAGTCACGTATAAATTATTTCTCCTTTCACCCTTAAACTAATAATGGGATCGTTATAATTTACAATTCTTCCATCAGCCATACTGCTCATACTATATGTTTAATTTACTTCACAGTACGTGGGGGTAATATAATCTGTTGCAGGTTTAGCCAAAAGCGCACACATATAACTTCATCTTTAATTATGTGATTTTTTTTTACTATACATAATACACAGAAATAATGAATTAAAAGTTTTTAAAAATGTGGCAGTCAATTAAACTTTTTTTATATTTTTAGTCTATACCTTAAAAATACTTGTTTTGTTAACCAAGAAAACATAATTTGAAAAAATACAATTGAATAAATCTAAGAATAACCAAGTTTACATAAACTTGAAAGTTGAAATATATAGTTTTCAAACAATAAAACCAGAATGTCATTATTTGGAAAATAAAATGCTCATAGTACCAATTAAAATTCTTATTTTCTAATCTAACCTATAAAAGTCTATATAGTTGTTCAAGTTTAATTAATGAAAAAACGGGATAATCAATCTGCTATATATAGTAGCTAATTTCTAGTAAACTTTGCCCAGAGTAGGTCATTGTAATGAATGTGTACAATTTGAATTCAATAATAAATTATTGCAAACGAAAAACAATTCTGAGCGGAAATGGTGAGTCAATTCTTATTTTAAGGTTGTTTTATAATTTATTAAAACTAATATAAGTAATATAGTAAGTTAAATGATTTTTGCAATAGCATTGCATATCTTATATATAACAATTATTATAATATTATATGATATGAATTATTGTTATTATATCATAAAGCAATATTGTTGTAGGTATAGAACTGTGAAATAGGTTTGTTGTATAAACAACTCAAAGTCAGTCTAAATATTTTCATAATTTTTTAGTTGTTGTAAGACATATTATAAGAAACATTCTATTAAATTTTTAAGCTTTTTGCAGATAAACAAAAATAATAATTACATAAATAAAAAAAATAAAAGAGTCGAAAATTAAAGTCATTTAAATAAATGTAAATTACACAAAAATTGCTAAAATATTTAAAAAAAATTATATAGAATCTCGGAAATGGTAGTAAAAGTATTTTGTAGAAATGTCAAGCTTTCTATAGTGGTTTATTTTTAACTAGGTACAACAAAAAAAAAAAAAATAAATTTTGTCAACTTTTTCGTAAAAATTCCAGTTTTTCCCAATCTTTTTTTTTTCACTATTTTTTGAAAATATTAGACTTTTCAACTCGTCAAAATATTTACTAGATCCCATATGATGTAAGAAACTATATTCAAAGTGGAAAAATGAGGTTTTTTTACTGTTCCTGATAATTATTTTTTTTGGCAATTTCTTTTCTTTCTTTTTTTTGTTTTTATTTAATTGCATAAATAAAGTATTAAAACGTAATTATTAAATAAATAGTCCAAGCACAATAAAATACCTTATATTACTGGAATGAAATTAATCAGTGATGACTCGTGAATGAGCGGTATAAGTATTATTATTAATTACCAGTATAATCCCAATGAATATTTTATCATCATAAGATGTTTAGCGTGTAATTACAGTAGTCTAAAATACATTTTCTTCTGGTAAATCAGAAAGCTTTATGGCTGTAACCTATTATAAAGGTTCATACTTGAGACATTGTCTATTAGCGCAAATCATCTGACGAAATTTATATTGGGTTCAATGAAATTGTTGCTATAACACAGTAAAGTATTAACTAAGTTGCTAGGTATTATTTTCAGGTACCTTATTTTAAAACCACTTGGTGTCTATTGAACAATTTTTACATAAGGGACATCATAGAAAACAACTTGCAATTTAAATTTACTTTAATATCAGAAAGTAGTAAACATATTTGATGTAACAAAAACTAGTAGTAAGACAGACTGACACAGATTCTTAAAATTTGTATAACCACGCGTATAGGATAAACGAGATAGAAGTCGAAAAAATTATTTCTACTCGAAGATACGAGAACAAATCGATTTACAAACCAGTTTTACGAAGTATAAAAACATTTCGTTCACTTGTTTACCGTTGAGAATACTAGATATACAATAATGGTTGTTGTAAGTATCATTACAATAAATTATTTTTCAATTTTTATAAAAAAATAAAAAAAAATGTATCAAAGAAAATTACATTAACTGTAAGATAAAATATCTAACAAGTTTTAAAGTAAACTGTGATGTTATATAGTGATTGCAAATCGCGATTTAGCATTAAAAGTGAAAATCACAACATGGTTAAGGTTTAATTGATATAATTTAACACCATTATGAAAATTAAGCTAGTTTCTTAGAAATAACTCATGTTATAATAATAATAATAATGGTAATAAGATAATTACAGTGTATAGTTTTAAGTACATCATACGTAAATCTGCAGTATATAAGCTGCATTGCATTTAAGCACGAATATAATTTAAATCGCATGAGGTACTCAGCGTTTTATACATAATAATATATACACCATATACACTCATGTACACGCATGCACATAGCATATAGGTAGATCTAAAGTTTAAGAGCAGTTTAAAATCATGATATTAAAAAAAAAAAAAAAACTATAAAATTGTTTAACCTACATTTTGTTTGCTACAACCATAATACGCTTAGTAATATTATACGTATAACAATTTACATAATATACATTTTTATTTCGTACTCTGTTTGTAAATATATGAAAAAAAATTCAAAAAACTTAAATTATTTATTTATTTAAAAAAATGTTTATTGTGTACATTTATATATAAATAATAATAATATGATAACCTTTTTTTTTAAAAAAAAAAAAGAATAATTCTATTTGAATAAAACTACGCGATTGTGTTGACTACATCGAAAACAGACTACACATTAATAGATCCGCGTATACGTTTATCCGTTATGCAATTTAAATGACATCAGCTAAATATTGCAACGCACGCGTTTACTTCGCGGGATTAACAATGAAAACAATATCACAATTGTTGTTTAAAGCGTAAACGTAGGTAGTTTAATTTACGGACGGATGATTAGAAGATAGTGATTATGTGTATGTATATATTAAAAAAATATACGTATAGTATAAAAGTGATGTTACTATTAAGACAGCCCTATTAGCTGCATCAGGATGTGTAACAAAAATAAATCGATAATTGTTCACCTATAAATAATATAGACTAAAAACTGTACATTTTTAATCAAATCAATAATTTAATCTAACTGTATTATTGTTTATTACATCCATGACCGATCTTGAAAAAATAATGTATTGAGAAAAAATTGAAATTTTACTTTAAAGCTTACGATTCTACTAGGAATTCAATAACAATTTAATTTTGTTTTTTAATTAACCTAAATAATTGAATATTTTTTTGGTCCACCGAAGTGCGTATATATATGACATGAAATGCGTATATTGTGTTCTTATAATATTATTGTTAGCAATCGACTTGGTTAGCTTATAATTCGTTCCAAATGTTTATTAACATAAACGACGCTCGTAAAAACACTGCTTGGAATAAATAGTATTTTAAATATTAATTAATTTATGAACGTTCTAGAAGTTCTTAGGTGAACCATACGCTTTATGCGTATAAGGGTTTACCTATTTACTACAATAAAAGTAGCAATATCAACAGATTGTAGACCTACCAAATTATTTAACATTTTAAATATCTAACATACGTGTAATAATCCTAACCGATCTGATATGCTAATTTTTGACTGTGGTTCCGGTATGTGGTCTACCGGATGCTATAACAATTACAAATTAAATACAACGTATTAACGTGTAAACGGGTATATCGGATATAACCAACTCTTAATTACGAACGGATACATTTTATACTAGTGAGATAAGCCACATCACTGGAAAACTTTATAGATCCGATAAATCAAATACGCGTCGAAGGTCTTCGGTAACAATAATTTTCAAAAATGATGCGTGGATTAACTGAGAGTTTCTGGAAACCTAAAAGACATTCAAAGGCGACTGTGTAAATAAATATTGTTGGAGAGGTATGAATAACATAAAGGTCTCTTTCGCGATACGTTTCATTGAAGAAATTTATGTTACCATTGGTATGGGTATTATGGTATATTATATAGTAATTATAGAAAAGAGCATAATATTAAAGTATTTAAAAAAATTAAATGATGGTAGATAGCATACTATTTAACGAGGTAGCTTTAAAATTGTTTTCCTACATAAATTATAAATAAATAACAAATTTTATTCTAAAATTATTTAATATTGTTTACTTATATCATTGAGTAATAATATAATAGTATAACCGCATGAATGTATGATGCATACCGGAACAACGGCTATGTTTTCAAAACTTATTTGCCTACAACTTCGCGATAGATGTTTATTTGTCGATTCGACAATAATAATAATATTGTCATATTTTGTCATCGACAGTGGCGTAAATACACTAGAAATACAGGATTAGTATTACATATACGCAGAACGCAGTATATTTAATGTTATATTAGGTATTTATTGGCACACTTGTCTTATAAACCCGCGCATGTGATGAATAATATACGTAATACGGTAATTATTCGCCGAGTGCTTATAATATGCATTTCCGTTATCAGTTTATGTACACATCACGTACCTACTTATATCGTATTTTTAAGTTGAGACATTATAATATATAATGACGGCGGCAAAGGAGGGTGTGTTGTTGCGGCGCGTACATTTGTAAGCAAAACCGTCGCCGCCGGAGCGAAGTGGTGGCCGGTGGTCCGGTGTTTATGTCGGCGGTGGGATAGCGACGAGGTGATGGGTGGAAGGAAAAAAGGAGCAATATCAGTGTTTTTGGATAGCGGCAGCGAACACGTTTGCCTTGAGATGGACCCAGCGAGAAAACGACCGGATGAAAACGGCATATGTGTGCCGGTCCCCCCTCCCTTCCTTGCCACTTAGCAACATCAATCATTCCCCGGACGCGAAAATACCCACGTTGCCGATTCTACTATATCGATATATTTTATTATTTACTACCAAGGCAGCTATATAGGTGTACGCATATTATAATATTATATTGTATTATATACTTCGATGTATACAATAAATATAAAATATAATAATATCATTAAACATAAATAATACAATAGGTAACATATATTATTATCATCATCATGGGCACGCATACGAACGCGACGTATTCAGTGCCATAGAACTGTCGCTGACGGAAACACTATCGTTTGAATATTATGATATTGACGATTATTAATAATTGTTGTTATAATATTATTATTTATTATCGACGTCCGGAAGTCGCGTGGTCGATCGGCAACACGAATTTATATCGATCGCTTTTGTTTCGAGCGTGCTGTTGGCTGGCGACCTCCCCGGCCGCGCGACAGCTCTTCGCCTGCCAAATCTCATTATATTAATATTATGTTCATGGACATTACAACAAACGCCTACCACGCGCCGAGTGCATATCAAAGCAAACGATATGGCTTATAAGTTGTGCACATATTACACTGCAGTTGTACACGATAATATACATACATATTATTATTGTTGTATGTGCGCAACACGTCGTGTAGGTATACTATACACGTTGTATACTCATGGAGGCGCGTAGGTACTCGATGCTCATTAAGGGACACCGCCGAGTCGGTTCGTTCGTTTTATTATCTCCATTATTATTGTTGTTATCGTTTTGTGTTTTTGTATAATACATTTATTATTTACTTGTTACCCGCCAACGCCGACCATTAATCGTTGTACACTCGCCATGTCGAAACACGGTCCGGTGACGACATTTTTTTGTCCTGTGTACTCTTTGCCGGAGAGTGTTTCAAAAAATTAATTGACTGGTAACTGGTTGCGATGTATATATAAAATATATCATGTAATAAACCGTGTACCGTATCAGCATAACGCGAATATGTATTAAATATATGGTATAAAGATACGCTATAAGAATATGCACACTCGGAGAAACGCGCTAATTATCGTATAATATCGTATATAATATCATATACAACACAGGCTGATTATTTTTGGCTATAAGCACCAATTTCATCAGTATAATTGAATAATTAAATTAAACGTTGCCTAGTGCATTATTTATTACATAATTTAATTTTAGATAAGATTAGCTAAGACTTTTATAGTCAAGGGATGGTACACCTTGTACGTTTGCTTCATTATTTACTATGCTTATCTATAAAAATTTTAAAACCTATTTATGGAAAGGGCTTTAATGTAATCATTTAAGGCGCAGGTAAAAACATACAAAGTAAGATTGAAGGTTGTTTATAACAAAATCTTTAATATTTTTCTAAGGTTTTCGAAATATTATTAAACATGCATTCGTAGGACTCAGTTTACATGTTCCTTGTATTGTGAAATTATTTATTATGGTAGAAGATTTAAATTCAGTTATATAACTTTCAATTTTGCTACGCGTCTGGAAGCTTTAAAAATACATTTTTAACTGTGATAATTAATTAATTAAATTAAAAAATTAAATTATTATAGTTTCTCCAACGAAAAATTTATTTATTTTTCTTATAACTATAATACAATTTATTCAACAAAAATATGAAGTTCATAGTTATTACTATGAAAGAAATGAAGCCCACTATTATTAGTTTTAAGAATAACATTATATATTTCTGTAAAAATCATTAAAATGTAATTATATTTATAGATATATAGACCAATTGACATTCAGTTTGTGCATTATATTTATAAAACAAATTTTAAAGTATGTTGATTTTGGAAAATATTTCTATGTGCTAACTCTTTAAGTTTATTAGTTGATCTATGCTTAAACAAATTATGAGGAAAAATTTAAATCATACTCCCAACCTAAGTTTAATGATATTCCTTAAATTTTAAATATATTAATATTTTCATTACCCGTTAATAAGTTATGAATTACTCAAGAATTATTTTCCATCGATATAATTTATATTTTAAACTATATAATACTTGAAATGGAATGCGATAATACAAAAGTTTTAAAAAGTAAATAATATTATCTTACCTTCATTAGATTCAACTTAATTGATGGAATATTGAAGTCGAGCCTCTAAAATAATGATTAGTGACAGCAAGACAAAAATCAAAACTTTTCATGAATACGTTTATGATTCCCAAAATGATCCATAACTGGTTTATTTTCCCGCATCGTCAACTATAAATAAATAAATTGTAAATTATATTAATATTTTGTTTTGAGAATAATTCTTATTTAAATCTAAATAATAACTATTTTTTCATAATGTTATTATTGTTAAAGATAATATTTTTTGACTAAATTTTCACCGTTAACATTTTATTTATTATAGGCACTGTATTCTTATTAAATTGTAATATTTAAATGGTTGTATTAATAAAGTGTAAATAGACACACACCAATTCTTATAAAATTCGTATGTAGTGATGCACTGATACTGAGGTAACGTACGTGATCTTTTAATTTGTTGTTTTTAAAGATAATGTGGCAGCAGAGCTTTAAACTATAATAAAACGCATTACTCTAATTGGATAGACTTTTTCTGGGTGGCAAATAGAGATGATGACTTAATTTGCCATCACACGACGAGAAAAGGATAATGATTACTATAAAAATAACGAAAGGAAAATGTAATATCCATCCCTTAAAAAAAATCAAATTGATTACCTATATAACGAAGAACTATATAATTATATTAGGTTTTAAACAAATTGATAAACGAGATTATTTTATTGAGATTATAATACATACTCTATAGATAGAAAATTAAATTAAATTTAAAGAATAATCAAGTCTATATTCTTTAATAGATATTAAAAAAAAAATCGGTTAAGTGCGATAAAATCAAGTTTGAGTACATCTATTCGTCGAAATAAATTACGATAACTCACCAACGAACGAGTAGTAAAAATGGGAATCTATTTTAGTTGAAATTAAAATAAAAAACAAAAACGTTATAGAAAACGTATTACTAAATTATTATATAAAATGTAAAATTCAGAACTGTATATTTAAGTTTAATACAGATATGTAGGCTAAACTGGGATAGGCACCAGATATTGGTATTATATCTATTATATAACGAGATAAGGCCACAATTTTAACATTGTAAAAACTAAAAACGTTCTAAATATGTATGCATTTATAATAATGATATATATATGTAACGTCGCGCCAAACTTTTACATAATAATATTATACGCAAAGACGAAGACACGAATTCGAATATTGCGAGAGAGACACAGCAAACATAATCGAAAACCATAACGCTGTGAGCTAGCAATATGTATAATGCGCGTTGTGTCGAATAAAATAATATAATATAATATAGTAAATTGCATCATACTGCAGTACATTAATGTTATAATCTCATTGGCTGAATCTTCGTAATTAATAATAATAATGCTATCGTACACGAAAAGTACACATTTTATATGGACCGTTTAACGCGCTTTTGAAATAACACAAAAAATTAAACCGAAACGCCTTCACCTTTTCTCTATTCGTCTGTCCGCGAGACCGACGACTGCACTCGGTCCACGCGGACGAGAGGAAAAGTAAATAATATGTGTACGAAACACGTGTATAATATAATAATAATAAAAAATAATAAATAAATAATATAATAATACGAGATAAACATGGTGTGCCGTTTTAGGTATAATGTATGCGAGCGCACGGCGTCTGCAACACACACACACACCACACACGTTTGTCCGCGGAAATTTCTCCGGTTTCACGGTAATCCCGCGGAGAGTGAGCGCGCGATCAGCGCTATGCGAAAAACCGCAGTAACAAAATCACGTATATAATAATATTATGTTATACTCGTCTGTGCAAACAATAGAGGAAAAAAAGAAAAATCACGAATCGTACATCATGGTACAATCATATTATATTTATAGTATTTATAGGTACAACATAATATAACACGGTTTGTAAATTGTCGAAAAAAATATAATAATAGTAAAAACACCGACAGAAATGTGATCGATCATAACTAAAAAATTATTATGCGCTATTACTATTATTATTATTATTATTATTGTTATTATTATTATTATTACTACCACAGGCATGTAAAGGATATAATATTATTTTTATGTCTGTGATTATACTATACACACGTCATGTACGTAAGGCGCGGCGGCAGCGGTGAGGTTTTCGCGACTCGACGTTTATGTGGAACAACCACACACGAGGCATTATATAGAAAATCGAAAGTCAGCAGCGCGCGGCGATCAAAAGATTCTTCTGTAATACGGTGTCGATTCGGACATTTGGCCTGCGGTGTGTGAGTGTGTGCGCGTACACCCATTACCCCGATGAATTAAATATTATTATTATTATTTTAAGGACGACAAAATTCGACGAATCCGCGACCAATGCCGATGTCCCCGGAGGCGGATTTCGCAAAACGCAGCACACACATAATAATAATATATTACATGATATCTGTGCACACTGCACTAGTGTACTGTACTCACAAAAACGATACAATTGTGTGTGTGTGAAAGAGTACAACACGTAGGCAGGTGTATTATACGTATATTTTATGTCTCGGTAGTTCGTATAATATTATAATATATAATACAATAATAGCCACCTGTGAGATCCGAATATTCCGTTCGATTAAATATGAATTATTATTATTATTATTATTATTATTTAAAAGTTATGACGTATAATAGGTAGTAAAACCATCACGCGTATACCGACAATACTGTATTCGGTCACCACGGGTCGACAACTTATTATACACAGGTATTTACTGTTATTATTATTAATTATGATTATAATACAGATACAAGTATACGTTTTCGGGTCATCGTAGACTGTCTCCTCTTTCGTAAGGCTTTCAATATTTATACTGTAGATGGTTAAAAATAATGATTTAAACACCAAAACGTAATATACTAAAATTGTATAAATTACAAAATGGTGTATTTCGCAATGATCGA
Organism: Rhopalosiphum maidis; assembly: GCF_003676215.2. Classification (NCBI taxonomy): domain Eukaryota; kingdom Metazoa; phylum Arthropoda; class Insecta; order Hemiptera; family Aphididae; genus Rhopalosiphum; species Rhopalosiphum maidis. The sequence goes on from NC_040877.1 coordinate 57,627,300, forward strand.
ATATTAATATGTAACCAACGAGAAATACATCACGAATCATACCGTTTCGAGTAACAACGAAACATCGCCTTTGAATATTTACGAATATTGGTACCTAAATTACATTAAAATCTAACGTATATCATCAGAAACTCACTTGTAAATATTGTTAAATTGGCCATCTGAATTTTCTTTAGACGTCCACTTGTGTCTTATTTTCGACATCGCGTTTAATTTTCAAAATTAATTAGATTTAGAAAATATAAATAGTTAAATATATTACATTTAACGATTATACTGAGGTAAAATCGAGTGTGATATATTGTAAATAATTTTATATATTATAGGTACTTAATATATTAACATATATAACATAGAAAGAGAAATGTATTATGGTGTGTGGATTTTACATTTTTTATGGTACCAAACTACAAACAACACGAACCAAAGACTGACGACCTTATATAGGTACCGCAAGTATATGTAATTTCCAAACCATAGATTTATCTAAGCTCTTTGATTAGATAATTAATTAATACCAATAATTTCAAATTAATATATATCGATGTAACAGAGTTCATTGCCATTGTAATAATTGCGTTCATCAATTGATTATTGTTTATTACCCTCTTGACTCATAATTACGTTATGGCTAGAGTAACGACACTACAACAAGTCATTCATTATTTAATTTTCTATTATATAGTATAACTTGTACAAAACAAAAAGTATATACAAGTATACAATAAGTCATGGACCGTGATTAGGATTATGTATTATACATAGATTCATTACATACGTAGGTACGCTATAGCGTTGTACAAAATTAAAATCCCTTACACTAACATGTAATAATTTATAATATTCGCTAATAATATTTTTTATACACGCGTTTGGTATTTAATAGTGCAAGTTTAACTAAATACATTAGAAGTCATAAACCGCTAACTGCAGTTTGTTAAAAAAAAATGATTGCATTGTTTTTCAAATACCATTTTAAGAGTTAGTTATTAATCACGTCGTAACTAAAATAATTAAATATTTATATAAGTAGTAAAAACCAAAAATATTTTTATCGTGGTGATTGATGTTTAGTTTTGTCATATTTTGTAGTAAATAGTAATTACATTTTTCATTTATGTGTATTGTATAATATACTTCAATACTTTATAGATAAATAATAATCAATTCGGCATTCGACATGATAATTAATGGTTTTATTTATTCAGCACAAAAGTACATGAGATGGTTACTTATTTTGATTTGTAAAAAACAAGTTTGCGCATTTAAAAAAAATACGACGCATAACGTTTAAAAATTAATTAATTAAAGAATGATTACTATATGTATAATATAATATAGTATACATATGTACATAGTACATATATATACATTGTATATAATAAAATAATAAATCGTATGATAAATAAATGTTTAGCATCTATGTATAATATTGCAGTGTTTATAATTATGCTGTTTTGAAGTCGATGATTGTTTGAATAAAGTATCAAAATGAAAAGTTGTAAATCTTTTTTTTAATTTTATTGTAATTTAGATTCCGTAAGTAGAAAAGTTATGTATTGGTTTTAAAATTATATTTTTTTTTTTGAAGACTATAAAAATATACTAAATAGTAAATTTACGAAGGTAATATAACACGTTAAAACATTTTATTATAAATTATTATATTTTCATACATAAATTCGTCAAACAAATATAGTTAAATCATAAAAATTAACATTAATCTTTTTGCATACAGTGTTATGAAATAATTTTGAAAATAAAAAATCAAATTTATGGACATCATCATATTAATTAAGTATAAAATAAACGAATAGGGAACTGTAAGTTTTTTCCGAAAAGGAGACCACTATGTACTAATAAGGTACAGACGTTTTCACGACCTATACGATAGAATTCAGTGTTTCCCAACTTCTTTTACTCACGGAACCTTTGCAGGAGCTTGAACGTTTTGTGGAACCCCCATATAATTTTTGAAGCTTTTCTATGTTCAAATCATAATTCAAATCAAAAATATTATTAATCAATTTATATTTTCCCAAATTTCTCACGAAACCCTTGGCACTGGCTGACGGAATCCTTAAGTTCCGCGGAACACCAGTTGAGGAACACTACGATAGATTATCGTGGCCGCTGTTGCATTTATATATTATATATTTTACACCTGTTGAAAATACTCGCGGTATAGATGTCCTATTAGATATGATTAGATGACGCTGTCGCGATGACTAATCGAAATAATGATAAATACATTCGATACGGTTCAACATTTTATTAATCGTACTATATTTTATCCATTACGTTTTTGTTCGCTATAAAATATTATTATTTATTAGCCACAGTTTAATGTCGTGAAACGCTTTTTTCCACCATATTCTATTATGTTATATATAGATATATTATAGGTACATATACCGCTACTATTATATTATACTATAACGATTCGGATTTCATATTATGTTTATTTTTATGTTGCAGCAGCAATAGTGATGCATTTAATATTGGCGACTGGCGTTCGATGAAAACCGTAAAACAATCGCACGGAGATGACATATTATAAGTAGCCATATTACGGGACTAGGTATCTGTAGGCGAGAATAATACATCAGCTGACTTCGCACAATGTCTACTAATATACTATACTGGAAAAGCGACTGCGATGACATACAAAATTATGTCGTCGAACAAAATAAACGTGATATATATCGTTATTGTGTTGCTAAGTGCAGTAAGACTAAATGAAAAATCGCAAATGTCCATTATTTTGTAGACATCTTTTGATGAGCTGCGTTGGTGTACTTTATACTTTTATAGAGTTGTAGGTAATATAGGTAAATTACAGTACACACAGTAAGGAACGGGTCATTGGGAAGAGGTTTGGGGAATAGGAAGAGGAGTTGACTGTTTCGGAGGGTAATTTGATAAATTACCGCCAACAATTATATAAAAATCAATAAAATACTTTTTCACGGTTAAACAAAAAAGATAAAGAAAAAAAAGCATAGTGGCAGTAAGACGTTTCCGGCGAAAGATAAAGACTGACTCAACAGAATGATATGCCTAACGTAATTAATAAGTAGTTGTACTAGTTATATCTATAACTTGCAAACAACTGCTATATCATAAAAAATCCCAGATCATTGGTCAGTATTAAGTGTTGTTTTGTTTCATTCGAGCCACAGTTTTTTTGTTATTGTCGTTGATTATAAAGTCGTAGAGTTCAAAAACTCAAAATGTTGGTACATTTGGCGTCCTCTATTGTATGTCGTTTATTTTCAAACGTACACAAGTTTAAGCGCACTACGCCACTACGATAATATTAATATATATTATTACATACTACATACAAAAATACAAAATCTAATCTCAACACGTCACAATATATAACTTATTATTTAGATTTATAAATCAATTTATAATAGTTATTTATAATTGTTTTTAAATTCATAAATGCAGTAAGTAAATTATTTTGATTTAAATATACAATCAAAACACTATATAGGAGGAAATGCAAAATAATATTAAAAAAAGAAAACAGTTTATTGTTATAAATAAAATTAAAACAACGGGATGGAGGAAGAGTTGTTCTATTTTATTTGACATCCGAACGATGTGGGATTGGGGTAGTTCATTTATTGTATACAATATATATTTAATAATAATAAGCTTGTAATACACACAGAGGCCCGTATTTAGATTTTTTCCACCAACATCTATAAAAAAACTTTACACAATAAGTTCTTTGTGTACCTATAAAAAAAATATAAATTTACCAAACTGTTGATATTGCTTTATGAGATTGCACCATTATCGACGTTACGATACTGGGGTTTAAAAATGAGTTAACTGCTGGTACACTGCTTTAGTAACACTGAATGATACCTCAAATTCCATTTTTTAAACGTGTTACGTAGAAAAAAATTGGTCGCGGACCAATTGTCCGTTTAATACCGATACACAGAAACGCAATGACGACGCTGCTGATAATAATGTAATAAAATATAATATTTTACCTACGAGTATAGTATTGCGTAGTGAATACTGATCGTTATAATATTAATTGTAGGTACGTCATTATTATAATATAACGGTTATCGTTGCACGCCGAACGATAATTTTACCGTGTGTGTTCATTTTTCTACTCCGCGGGCGCAAAAAAAATGTATACACTTTTACGGCGGGTCTGAAGCACGTGATCCGAAGAGTGCACGACATATATAACACTACTACAACAGAGCTTTAATACGTACTCGACACGAGTGGTATAGGCACTCATTACGATGAGCCGTTTTCATAGCGTCATCGCAATGGAGACATGTAGTAATACGGGATAAAACCAAACCGGTCACAAGCACACTATAAATGCGTTATCGCGTAAAAAGTACAATAAATTCGCATGATATGAATTTATCTCTCGCGGATCATAGGGGCTTTGCATGTTTGCGCGTGCCGCGAGTTTAACGACGCATTTGTTTTTCCGCAAACGTACGTCATCATCTTTTATTGCGCGGATGTCGAAGACGACCGTCGTCGTGGAGAATTAGTCATCAGAACGTGCGCGTTTAACGGACGACCGATTACATATACGTAGGTATAATGTTTTGTATCTTGTAGGTATATATAACAGACGTCTGTCAGATAGTCGTCGTACAGAGTATATACCTACCTATAATATACGCTGCGGATTCAAATAATCGTGATGATTTATATACATACATACGCACATGAGCAATTATTATTATTATTACTATTATGTTGTGTTTTGTACATAACACAATGGCGAAATGACGATAAAACGCATTTTGTACGAGGTGAGGACGGGCTATATAGGAGTATATTATAATATTATTAACGGACGAGCAGTGAATCCGTCGTAAATTCGTAACCGCACATTACAGTACAATGAATTATGAATTATGATGTTATGTAATTGAGTCGTTTAGAATTGGTGAAATGACGATGTGCGTTTGAAAAACTTCAAGCTAAATATATTGTGTGTATATATTATATATATGTGTGTGTGTGTGTGTGTGTGTGTGTGTGTGTGTGCGTGTATAATGTATACATACACATTGGTTAAAGATGATTAATGTAAAACAAAATTAAGTTCAGAGGTCGAATAACGATTTCGCAGACAGTGTATGTTGACTTTATATAGTCAGTTAGTAGGTACATATGATATTAGTAAAGATATAATATGTGTAGCATGTGTAATAAAGTGCTTAAATTGCAAAAAAAAAAAAAATATCTATAAGTATTACGAAAATATAGGTAACTGCGCCCAAACAACGTTTATTTTTAATAAACTGCACTCTTCAATGCTACGATATACAATGATTTCTAAATCCAGAAAGTGTACCAGAATATTTCGTAAATAATTTAATGAAATAAAAACAAAGAATGACACGATTTGCGAATTATTTAGTATATATATAACTGTAAGTGAAAAAGCTCAATCTCCGCCTGAATTATGGGCTCTAGAAACCCTATTAGAGTATGCCCTAAAGTACTGTAATTCAGAAACATTTGATGAGATATGCTAAAATAAAGTTATAAGACGTAAGAACCAAGAAGTAGACAAAAGACACTTCATTTAGAATAGTAAAATGTGTTGATACGAAGAAAATTTTAAAACAAAATAACAATAATATGATAAACGTTGTTAAGTCAACACCAATGGCCTAATACTACATTTGATTTACGTTATAAATTTAGGATGGAGCTAACAATTACGCTCGTCTACCACGAGATCCACAATTTTATTTTTATAATACCTACTAATATACCTTGCGTGCACTGCACTTGATGGTCAATTCTAATTTTGTAAGATTTTTGTCTACGCCAAACGTTCTAGTTGTTGGCTTATATTATATAATGTTCCGGATATAGTATATACCTACACAACAATATTTATAAAGTAGGAAGATGAGATAACACTGCGGTACAGTATTCTCCCCTCTACCAACACCACCCTGAAGCGTAGTTATGATAGTTATATAATATAATAAGCGATTTTTATTCGTGTGGCGGTGGTCTATGTTTTTATGATAGGTCGTGATTACACGCGATTTTGTTGCATCCGTCTGGCAACCAGTAGTGCCGGGTGCCCGAAAAGTCGTGACTGGCCCCGTGGAAGGACGAGATGGTTGTCATAATAATTTTCCTGACGCACACTGCACACATACATACATATGCGGATGGACCGCGAACCGCAATGCAAGACAAAAGCTTGTGTGAATACGTTTATATATTATATATTAGCTAACAATCCGATTTAAACAACACGAAAACGATAATTTGGCAAGTTTGGGTGAATATTTTGGTTACGCATACGTACAAATAAACAGTCACGTCACGATTAAAACATAAACCACCTCCAATATAGGGTTTAATTGATTTTTAACAGATTTAAAATTAAAATAATATTATACCTACGTCTTGCATGACTATTTTCTGATTACAGTAAGAAACAGCTGATGTATACGGAATACGGATATCTAGCTGTGTTATTTATTGTTATATTGTTTAACCTAACTTATGTTTCGTAAATAAGTATGTATAAATGTTTTTCGATCGTATATATGGTCGAAGGTTTTTTTCATTAAATACATTTTATAAAATATATTTTTTGAAACTTTTGATATTCTTGATTGATATAGTGATGGAAAAGGATCGTAATGTAAAAATCAAAATATTAGTTTAAAATTGTATGTTTAATAAACAATAAGTTGGATAACATATTTTATATATCCTATATCATTGATATATATATCTATATGTTAGTTAACATGACCAAAATCAAAACCAACATTTTAAGATGTTGTATAATATTGTTATAAAATACAGAATGGAAAATTACCAACAAAGTTTATTTTACATTAAAAAAAAAGACTATCTGGGTAGTGGGTATATAACAAGGCTGTATACATAAGGAGTATTTAATCGTAAAATAATAAAGCTTTAGAAAAAATATTATTATTTAATGTTATGCTTTTAATATAAATAGAGACTTCAATGAGAGAGACATTTTTTGTGTAAACAATATTTGTTTGAACACATCTGATTTAATTACATTAGATATTAATTTTTGTACAATTTTATCGAACAAAATAATACATAAAACCTAATTTTGATAACATGATAAGTTAAAATTTTTTTTTTTTATTTTTTTTTTTTAGCTAATTAGCTTATAATAAATAATATATCTATATTTATCTATACATATATATATATAATTTATCATACAAATTATAATCATCTAAGATTTACCTTGAAACTTGTTGAGTTGGCCTCGAATTATTTTATTTATTGATTAATTTGTGTAAAATACATTACACAACAATAATATAGTTAATTTATAAATTGTATTATTCATTGTAGATCATTAATAGTTTTTTTACAATTTTCATAACTCCGACGTACTATAATACATTAATATGTCATAATATAATATAAATACTATACTATATAAGACATATACAAATCAGTGCAACTAGTGCAAGGTTAATTTATATTCATTTAAAATATTCTTTCGCCGTGTTTTGAATATAACTATAATTTATATCTTATATGTATGAAAATTATTCAAAATGTATATAGGTGTACGTCTTATGGTCAAACCACTTCAATGTTTTAACAGAGTATGCAATCCAGCAAAATTAATTTCACATGATGGTTTCCTCATAATAAAAAAAATATTGGCCATTGATCAACTAATTATTACAAGCATGGATACGTATAAATCACGCACATCCAGCATGTGAATTAAGTGTGTATGGGATTTCGAAAATATTAATATTAGCAATGTTTTATGGATATTATACTTAAGAAATCTTGTTTTAAAAAATATATATGACAAAATTTGAAGGTGACCGATATATAATACATTTTAAATTTTAATATATTATGTACAAGTGCATGACCCGATTAAGCGCAATAATAGTTTACTGAGAAAACATATTGACAATTGTATTGTTAACGATACATATTTTGATTACCACAGCTGACCGGTGTACGACATATTAAGAGATTTGCATTTATACTCTGACAATGACAAATAAAACTTCGTCGTAGATAATAAATTCATAATTAATTTCATTCATTGTAGTCGCATTTGTAGTTTCACAACCAATATTCTTATCTTCTTTTCTCTCGGCACACAATAAAATAGACGATATATTTTTTTTACTTCTTCTACCGTCTAGGTAGCTGGTACAGGCAGGAACATTGTTCTGGCGTACAATGGAAAACCAATTTTGTAGACTTCAATAATCTATTTGAACTCGTGGATAAACAACAAATATAAATATGCCGTCAAATTTTCAACGGGGAAAAAATATGAAAATATAAACAATAATCATTTCTTAATTATTGATATGAACTCGATCGCAAACGGAAAACTTTCAATTTTTGATTGCAAATTTAACATAATTGCCGGTTTTTCAAACACCGAAGGTATAAAACTATAAACACATCAATACAATAACGAATCCGTCGAGATACGATGATGAATATATCGTCCTACTTTCGTCTTTCCTGCTGCTGCATCGATAAATATAATTACACACTGTTGGATCGCACCAGTCAAAAATTTTCTAAACCGTTTCCAAATCGTGCCATATATTTTTTACGCATAATGAACTTTTTTCATCTTTTTTGATCTTAAAGGACATAAATATCTAATATTATTATTATTATATACACAGAATTCAAGTATTCACCGAAAATTTTGTACCACTTCAGCCAACGGATTAAGCGTAGAAACCATAGTTGACATATATTATACATATTATATCAGGACCTATATTCCGCGCTGTATAATGTATTATTTATTTATTTATTAACGGCTTGAAATTATCACGACGCACGCGGCAAAAGATAGTTTCGAAACAAAAGCGTTGAACCACATGTTAATAAATGACAAAAAAATAATACGAAAATCGTTATCGTTTAGACACTATACTAGACGTGCCACGTGTGGAGTTCAACTAAAGTTTGGGAGTTGGGTACTGCAATAACTGAGAAACCATAAAGTCTGAGTCTACGTGTAAACATTTACGTACATATCCGGCGCCAATGACTCGTAGCTTCGTGAGTAATTCACTAATGCGAAATGCGATTGGACTCGATTAGCCGAATATGGTCAGAAATATCGTAGGTATTCTAAATTATCATGTAAACATATTGCGCCATACATTATACATAGGTAATTTAATGTAGAAATATGTAACAATTTAATAGGTATATATATATATTGTATATTATACAAGGTGATTCTTTTGAAGGCAAATACTAATTTTATAGTTTAGTACCAATATTTTTTACAATTTTTACATCATTTGAAGACATTGCTTCAGACAAAATCTTTGAAAAAAAAATGTCTAACTATCATTTGTTATCGTTAATATTTTTAATCTCCATACTTTTATATATTTGGATCACTTAATACATTTTTAGTTTAATATTTATGAAGTACAATATATTTTATGAAAATTTGTCTAAGTTATGAATGTTATGATACTTTCTTTACTTACAGTATTTAAATTTAGATGATCGAAGTAGAGTGGAATTGGGGTTTTGGGCCCCACTAGATGTTAGTTCAACACTGCTCAATTTAACTTGAAATACTAATTAACTATCGTTAAAAATTCGATTTTTAAGTATTGAAATCTTCGAGTTTTAATTGAAAATATGAAATTAATACAGACGTTGGAATGCAAAAAGTGAAACAGAATATAAAAATTACTATGATAAAAAATATGATTGAAAAAAACTAACTTAATAATGGTGATTCGAGGAGCTATTAAAATTGATGAGTATGGTGGTTTTATGTTGGAGGGGTGGAATTCATGGTAAATAAAAAACGGATGTAAGAAAGAAACAAAAATAAGTCAAATTTTACTTGGGCTTGTAGTTGAGAGAATAGTTATAAGGACAATATTTTAAAAATGATCTACACGAAGAGGGTTATGATAAAATTCAATAATTGATAGATAATATTTGTTGTCCTACTAATTTGTGACAGATGAACCACGGTCAGTGTCGGGTAAGACAAATAATTTTATGTTTACGGAAAAGGGGGTCGAAACAAGTTTTTTAAACGAAAGTTTCTTGAGTTTTTTGAGTGCTTAACGAATAATTAAAGGAATGTAATCGATTTACAATATATAATACGTCATCAATCAAAATCGTTGAATTCTTGTAGACTATATTAAAGTGCGTATGCCGCGTTCACCAACATATCGTATTATATTCTTACATCGAAATATCGAATACATTCAATATCCGTCGACGATCGTGCGGTTTGTACATAATATAATACGTTTATCGCTGTCGAACAAATCACTTTCATAATATATATTGTACACAATAATAAAGCGATGAAAAAAAATGTACCAAATGAGTATTTATTTTCTTTCTTCTGCAGCCAAACAGACGACGCAGTAAATAACAGTTGAAAATATGGTCTCGATTTAACGGTATAAATGCTAAACGATTCTCCAGCCCCATTTTAATCGACGTCGACAATTACGATACGCTTGCCTATATTATAAAATCAATAATAATTGAAAATATTCCTATCCACTTTTTACGTACTGTATGCATTGTATGCGTCGAAAGATGTGTTCGTTTCTAATCGAAATTAACATTTAAACGGTCGTTGCAATCATGTTTAAGTATCCATAATAATGTTAATATTATGTTTACTCGATTGATATTATTATCATTATCTATCACGCAACAATGCGCATTATACATATACAATATACATACAATATTTATTTAATATGAGCAATACGAGTTTATGTTGTTTCGAAACGTTAAGGTGCGGCGTTCAACGTACAACAATATATAGGTAATATATACCTACTGCCTATATTATAATATTTTATGGGATAAATAAAACTCAATTCAATTGCTTTTATTATAACAGTGTTACTTTATACGGTAGTAACTATTTTGTTTTTAAAAATGTTTATATAAATGCGTATTAAAAAATGTGCGTTGTATAATATTAATTTTTATAGAATATTAATTTTTTTATACTTATATGAATCCTTCGAGTGTGTGTATGTTTCATTGGCGAGTTAAAAAAAATTGTGCCTAATACAGAATAAAAAATACTGACAAATACAACATTATTGTTTGTTATTTGCGCGGGAATAATATTATTATTATAGTGAAGTGATGATGTACCTACATGATTGCACGATCAATAATTAGCCAGTTGTGATGGTTATTGCGAAATTTGAAGAAATAAAATATTTGTTATGTTTCCATATTGGACTCGATATCACAATAATACCGACTTGTGTTAACGACGTGCGGTTTATTTTCTTCAACAATTTCTGTGGATATGTATGCCTAGAGGTATGTGATGGTATGTATCCGACTGACCGTGGCTCGGCATGATATGCAACTGGAATTATTCATCGTCATCGTTATTAAATATTATGTTTAAACGTCGATTGCGAAATAGACGCAAGGTGAGAAACAATGGACGTTTGAAAATAAATGCATAGCGCGTAAACATATCATAATCTTGGTCGTATATACCGTTTGTACGGCGTGAATAAAAAGCCAAATGGAAATAGTGTCTTGCATTATTACGTAGGCACTCTATACGTGTATAAGTGTACGCATATACGGCGAAGTCTTATTGCGTACTGAACCAGATGCAGAACATTTTAATCTATACTAATATGCCTTTATTAAAACACCTTAGATCACTATTTATGTCTGCCGAAATTTTAAAAATGAATAAATACATGCACAACAATCCATCTCAAAATTCAACGATCGAGGACGTAATCGCTGTAAGATCAATACATTCTCGGCACTTCACCAGGAATCTAAAAATCGAAGATATCACTATTTAGTATTTTCTGATTGTCATATGCGTAGGTATACTTAATATATTGTTGTAATGTAGTTATTGTTATTGTTACACCTCTTACACCTATATAATGTAAATTGTGAAACGTGTAATGTTATTGTTCTTTTTGTACATACGTATAGCTTGGCGGTTAATGTTATTTCAAACAACTTGTTTAATTTTAAACTAAACTAAAAAGAGAGGGTAAGAGAGTACAATAAGAATATTGTGACCAGACAATTTTGCAAATGAGCATTTTGGCATCGACAGTTTAAAAATTGAAATAACTTCCGACTAAATCACGTCTGTGTAACACACAATAGTCTTTGGTTTATTTTAAATACCTGGCCATAAAAGCCTTTGTACGAATTGGTATACATGAAAGAATATATTTCTCTATAGAATAACTTACGAATAATTGATCAAGTATTTTCAAAAAAAACTAAACAGTTTAAGGATCGGAGACAATTGGAATAAGTGTCAAAAGATATACAATCTTAACACATTGAAATATCAAAATCAACACATACCCTTACAGGACTACAGGAGTCACTGCAGTCCTTTGTTATATTAAATTACGAGTATATGCATATGCCTACTTCAAATTTTTATTTTCGAAAATTTGAATTAATTCACATGTTTAAAGTAAAAGATTGGGTATCTATTCTTGATGAATCAACCTGTATAACTGAGGAAAATCAAATGTTATAACACTTAATAATACATACATAATACGTTTAATACAATTGAATTAACTTTGATAATTAATGACTGTGGTCAATTTTTTTTCGTCTGTAATAAAAATATAAAGGTACTTGTTCTCATGATTATGTAAAACATGACGCAATTTAATTATGAGTAAATAAGTAATGACTGATGGCGAGCACTTTTGGCCGGAAAAACTGAAACGCTCCGAGTAAATGCGCATTATCAACGCGTTATTAATATGTTTTTCCTGTGGACTACCTATCAAAACCAATTTGGCGTTGAAGTGCTCCCGAACTGGTAAACTATTATACTATTTGGTATATTGAAACCAAAAGTAGGTCGTGAAAAACGAATTTTTTAACATCACTGTGTATAATATAAGTGCACATAATCGAAAAATATAAAAGACCTAGATATTCCATAGACCGAGGCAGAAAAATTCACATTCGTTATTTATACATAGGACATACGAACGAGGAAGGAAAAAAATTGAAAAAATCAGTAATTACCACCATCCGTAGTCGTTGCCAACACAGTATAATCGTGTCAACTTATTATAGCGACGTAATAGGAGGAAAACATTTATTACAATGTATGTATGTTCGTAAATAAGTAAGTAAGTAAGTATATGTTCTCCGCGAGTGGTGTATGCAACATTATCTGTAGATACAGCCTACTTCTGTAAAGCACAGTAAACACGAAAAACGTTGCAATTTTATATGACTAAAGTTCGTTTTGAAATTAAAAGTTATTTCACTGTGGTGTTCCGTACCATTGGATTCAGATGTATATTATATTGTATTTTATTGCCACATTTACATTTCACTTTTATATATCTACAGATTATAGTTTGGCATTGTCAATTTCTATTATTTATATGCATTGAAACAGTGTTTGCGTGAAAAAAAAATAATAATTCGACGATTAAAAATAATCACTTCATGGCAATTACACCACATAGACTTTGGCAGGTCCGTGAATTCGGTGCGTAAAATTCGTTTTTGAGGACAATCCTTTAATAGGATACATTATATTATATTAAAGTTGTTAATCACAAAATATACAGTCTAGTACAGCCGGAATAAAATAATAATTATGTGCATAAAATATTCCGTGTCTGTATCGAAAAACGCTCAGTGGAACGTTCGTTTTTAAACAACCTATATTTTTCATGTATAGTCCATTGGGGTACTCTCCCCAATTGTTGTTGTAATTTCTGTGCTCAGCTTTTTTATTAATTGTTCCACTATTTCTCGGATCAGAATTAAACTAAAAATTCCGTCATTTTATTTAATATAAATTATCTAACTTCTAATAACATACGCATCTAATTATTAAAATCCTTCAAATGTTGTCTTTAATAGTTTATATACGATTTTAATGATTCTCGTTTAATAAAAAAAAGAAGTAAATATTGCCAAAATTATTAAACTATTCCCAATGAAATTATTATTGAGAACCTATACAGTTTTTCTTCTATTACATACTATATTATATCACATACTTCTTTATACATTAAAATGCGTATTGAACATATTCTTAATCCTTAAATAATTATTTGTAAAGTTTTTCATAAATGATAATATAATATTAATAAGCAGGCCGTATGGCTAATAATATATGTTAAGTGTGTTTAATTTACAATTGTCGTTGATATTAGTTATTAACATAATTATATATATTATTCCTATCCAATACTTTAGTAGTCATTTAGCTTTTAGATAAAATGAATATATAACGGTATACATTTAAATATCAGTAATTTCTAACGAATGAATTATGATAATTAGTAAAGTAAATAGGTAAACAGCTATTTTAATGTATTATGTATGAATTAATTCATTTTTTACTGCTCTGTCAAATGTATAAAATTTAAAGATACGACAAAAAGATCTTATGTTAACTACGTTTGAAATAAATTGAATATTAATTTCAAGTGCAAATTACAAAACTATAAAGAAGATATATTTTTAGAAAAAATAAACTAATGTATTAAATTATCCTATCAACTGAATACGTTGGATACAGATGCAAAATATTAAGAAGAGTGTGCCGCATGCCTAGCATAATATAATAATAATACGGTAAAATATCACATTAAATATAAATCGTCAAAGGACTAAAGCATTTGCCAGTGCACTGGCTTAATGGGTGAAAACAGAGAGGATAATATAAAATCGTACGAAATAATTTTCGGGCCGTGAACCAGTTAATGCAACTGTAATATAATTTTAGCATACATTCAATAATATTCCATTAATTTTATTTGTAATGAGCGATATACGGACTATTTGCACTAATATTTTTTTCTAAAACGAATTCGATTGTATTATAACGTTGCAAAAATGTAGGCGATGGAGATTATATATTGTCAGTTTTTTTCCGCAAGCAAGATTAGAAAAATGGATAAAATATTAATTTCTACAATAATTTAACATGATTTTTTAAAAACAGCGACATCTTTTAAAAAATTAAAACAAGTACTTCTGCTAAAAACTTAAAATATTTATTTTAGATATTATTCTTAAAATATGCAGCAATCACACGTATTGTATAGATAAGTTAATATTTAAAAATCAAATTTGTGGAACTATAGTTAAAGTTGTCATTTATATTTAAAATGAATTATGGTATCCAACGAATTTACATTTTACAATAAACATAATTCACAGTGATATCTATATTAATGCATTATAAATCAACTTAAGTTGTAATTGTCATGCCTCTAAGAGATACGTGTGACTATATTATTTATACATCCCATTTTCCATATTTTTATGGCTGTTCAGATATCTTACACTAAAATATTTATGTAGTTACATATTTTATTATTGTACGATTATTTTAATAAAAAAAATCTGTTTTTTTGAGTATATATCACTTAATACGAATAAACGCATCACAGGCTCACGTTAGGCGATACAAATATTTTAATTGAATCAAATGGAATACGTAAAATATCGCACCCACATGTTGTTGTAGTGTATTGTGTATGGTGTGTGTGATGGGTAGCGGACACATGGATAATAATAAGCCACAAAAATCGTTATTATAAATATGTCATGTTCAAACAATTATTCTGATTGTAATAATGATTGTAATATTTTTATCAACGGCACAAGGTATTTCGCATGATAGTACGTGCGTAATATCGATGATTTTCAGTAAGTACGGGAAGTACAATACCGTTCCGGCGTTACATTGATTAGCGCACAGAAATCGTTCGATTTACATAATATTTTTACACCAGAATTGGTTTAATTTCACTTTTTACACGTTTGTTCGTTTGCCGGGTTTTCGAGAAACGACACGAAATTATGATAAACAGTAAAAAATGTTCACCGATCTTCACGAACTCGTAAATTTGTACCCAAATTATTAACAATATAGTTAGAATTTGTTTCCTTCGTATTTTTCGATTCTCGAATTTTGGAGGTCTATTATTTCGTCATCCTTGTCACTTCCTTGGGATGTTTTAAGCATATGACAATTTACTCGAGTAATTTCGGGTACCAAACTATAAATATGCCGCATTTACTCTGGTATCACTGTGAAATGTGTATTTTGTTCACATTTTTTCTCTATTGTTTTTACCTCCGATCGTCAGCGTCTTATGAGTTATGACCACGACGTGAAACACGCTTATAATAACATGACCGCAGATAATAATAATATAATATTTTATTATTGTCTGTATATAATATATTGTATCGTAAAAAATCGTTTTTACTTTTGTTTTTTCACAATAATTACCATAATTTCCCATACATTATTATAATGTTAGTGCGCTGTCGGAGATTTTCGAATTTTAAAAACATTAGTGCTGAAAATAACGATTTTTTAGTAATAATATCAAGATATTGTGTGAAATCGAATAAATCGATATAAACTATACTAAAAAATGTTTTATGAGTTCATAAATAGGATAGATCATAACCGATTAGCCGTAAATAAATAGGGACATATATTATTTAGTCATTAATTTTAAAATAAACTAATATACACACATATATATATATTAATATTTTAAAATCAATGATTTAGTTTAATATTAATAATATTATTTTTATGTTAATAAAAATACCGATTATTTTTAATGTTTCAAATAATAAAATTACGCGCAAATGAACAAACCGCAAGGTCGTATTGACAGTTTGGAAAGCGAAAATCCTGTTAAATCATAACTGAAAAAGAAAATGTATATCACTATTGTAAAGTGGCAACCGACAAATTACGAAACACATATTATGTTATTGATTAACGAATTCGATCAGTGTTTAAATACGTTGCACAAATTGCTTAATATTAAATGTATAATGTCATGGTGATTGACCATCTAGTATTCTAGTCCTAGTTTTGAATCAATAAGCCTAGTGTTTAATAACGACACAATTGAATAAATATTATAAAATAAAAATAAATAATAATAAATATGTTTGTATAGAAATGCATATTATACCCAACAATGTCAAATATATAATGAATAATAAGTATTAGAATATACATAATATAGGTGTATATATTAAATATATTTATAATATGAATTAAAAACAAATGGTTATCCTCATATTTTATTTATAGGTTGTACATTTTTATAAACGTAACAAATATTTTCTACAAAAATACATATCTACTTGGATAGTATTTGGAGTTTTATTTAAAAGTATCAAATTTCTTTGAAAATATGTTATTTGTTACACTGATCAAGAATAGAATAAAGTTTTATTTTATGATGTATAATTTTTTTGTGTTCAATGGTATACCTAATTCAGATATTTATTTTTGAAATATTGAATGCTTTTATTTTAGTAGGTATATTTATTATTTAGTATTGGTAAAAGGTCCATGGTCTACGATAGCTAACAAAAAAATCTAAAACAAACAATAACGATATTTAATATGAATGTATATTATACTTATTAAATATAATGTAATAAGAATCTTATTATCAAACGCATATCTGTTTTTATTTTAGTTAAATTGCATAGTTATATAACATACCTACATGTTAAAAATGTTGTAATATTATGTAGTAAATTTGTAATTATATTTAAGGTATAAGAAATTTTGAATTAAATTGCACACTTTATTAATATTAATAATGAAGAAATATTTTTTGCGGTTTAAATTAAGCTATTGTTAATTTATGAGCAATAAATCTTAAGTAGTTTTAATATTTTTATTGACTATCTACATCTTTTATCAATTTGATAAAATGTGTATAGCTTAGATTTATAAAACAAAATTAAAATATTTAATTTATATAATTACACCAATCTTACTATTAAAAAATATATGAAGTAACAAGTTAATATAGTTAAAATGTTTACAGTTGTAGTAATATTACAAAAATGACATAAGTTAATGATTAAATAGTACATTGTCTATTACATATATTTTTAAACTAGGACAATTATAGGTACTAAATAACATAAAGCATGTATTTTAAAAATGTATTGAATATGCCCTACTAAAAAACTCGTAACCGTTTCTTCGTATGTTTATAATAATGAAATTATCAAGCTAATTTTGTATTAAGTTATAATATTATATTTATAGAAAAAAATACGGATGTAATAAAATAAAATAGGTAATATCAGAAAACGATTAGATAAAAGTAAAAATAATATTAAGTTCTCTAGTCGTGCGTATGATTTTCCCGCAATTAGGTAATAGATAAGTAAAGTTCAAATAACGTTCAAGATAAATGGAATATCAATAATTTTAAATAATCATGTATAAATATAACTATAGTTTACCACGGTAGAGCGCATACGAGAAGATAATTATACAGTCATTCATTCTAAATACTTTTATGAAGTACCTATGTTACCTTATTGTTACTCAAGAATGGCTCAAAAACTCTGATTAATAATTGAAAACATTAATGGCCAGTATAAAACACCACCTAGTTTACGTATAAATGCAACGTAATCTCATGATTACCGCACCACTGCAGATATTGTGTTACAATAAAACGGTATAATATAAATATATATAAACATTTCATAGATTTGACTTGTGTTAACTGTAGTTTGTCAAAAACATAGAATAATCATTAAACGGTTTTGTGAAAAATATAAACGAATACTGAATAGTATAATATGGAAAATAGTGACACGGCGACTGCAGTACTGCACACGTGCACGAGCGTATTATGTAGGTACACTGCATAATGTACGTATTTTATGGATGGTATACTAACGTACCATTATGATGTATATATTATACAGACCTAACAGCTAACGCAATTGATGCGTCACGAAAAATGACAATATTCTATGTGTAATCACTGGAAAATGTTTGGTTATCTATTTCGATTAAATACTAGATGCACGTGAGGTATTTATTTTACTTGATTTATATATGAAACCTTATTACTCACATGCGGCTGATGAATAATATCACTCATCATAAGACACAAATGTATTGAATGAAAACCACTCCACCCTAATGTTTTACGTGTTCACGAGGGTCAATCACACACTTGTAATGATATACCGTATGAGAAAAAAAAAACATTAACAACGATGATGTCGTCGGAATGTAAAAAACCGGCCTAGACGTTTAATTCCTGTTAAAAAAACCCCTTTCCATGAATACCCACACGAAAAATCAGACGATGAGCAATAGGTACTCATTGGTGTGTTATAACACCGAAAACGAGTATACCTACAACCTATATAAAATATACATATGATGGCCATTTGGACTAAGATCAAGCTGATAGATCTTTACGTGTTCAGACGACTTCAGATTTTTGTCTATACGCTATAAATAATTCGACTATATGTTAGTCTCGCTTGACAATCATTTCTATGTATTATATTTTATCAGATACTCAAACGAAAAACACTCACTTTAAATCTATACAAATATAATATACCACAATAATCATGTACCTAGTATTTTTTTATGGAATGATTTTCATACTTAAAAATTAAATAACAAAAAAAATGTATTATGGTGGTTTGTAAAAAAACAAATTTTCTTAAAATTTTTAGACGTTATGATGATGAATAGTAGTCTATGTTGAATTTATTATAACACGTACATACATAACTGATCGAGTTCTTGCGTCAGGTTATATTATGATGTGTGACAACCGAAATTCGGCCACGGCGGCGGTGAACAAAACCATTGTCCGCCGCCGTGGTACTCTCATCGGATACGGTCACGTATCAATGTGTTCAACGCTGTCCAACTCGTCATCCCCAAGAACTCCTATAGGTACAGTAAAACCTTAAGCGGGAAGTGCAGTGTCCTATAGACCCAGACAACAACTAGACGATTATTATTTCTAAGCGTTAAGTAATTTTCCGGATGATGAGTAAAATTGTATGTATAAGTTGACTGTTGAGTGACTATCAAAATTAAAAGGGAATATGGTAAATCAATAACGGTATGCGTTTTCGATTTATTTCCTATGCCAAATTAGTATACTATTATACGCGTGACAAGAAAAATTTATGAAAATTACACTATACAATGTGCATAAAAACCAAATGTCAACTAGAATTTCGGTAAACTATAAAAATCAAGTGCTTAATGTGTTCTATAATGCATTATAAATTATAATACACATATGTATTGTGCTAGGACCTGTCTTACCTATACAAAGGCCTGTGAAAACAATTAAAAAACTATTAAATAAATACTTCATATTTTGTCACATAAGTTACATAACATAAGTACGTTACTCTGCAATTTGAATAATTTAAGTATGAGCCGTTTTAAATAGTCGTTTTTTTTATCATATTACACGAGACACAATAATAATATAAATTGTATCCTTGAATTTTTTTATTACGTAAAGTAATTTAGTTCGACCAAAATTGCATATTATTATATTTTATAGGTAATAAGTATGATTGTTCTTAAATACAAAATTGCTCAAAACCTAAATGTGATAATGCAAGAACATTAAGCGTACGCCGTATATTTATAATTTCAAAATGACTTGCAATTGATTTGAATAATGAAAAAATGAAAAATGTATCATAATATATATAAAAAATTGAAAAATAAAATATAAATGTTGATATTAGTATATAGAGTCGACATTTTTTATCACTTGAAATTAAAAAAAAAATGATATTGTAAATATGTTACAAACTTTAACAATTCTGGAAACGTACCAATATTTGGAATAATAAATACCAGCGGGTTAGGGTCAAGACCACATCCAAACAGTCGTCAAACATGTTCATGAAAACGATGTTTTTTTTTTTATATGTAAAATAGACTGATGAAGTATAGTTTGACCTCTGGAATTTCGAATGCGTTACCAAACAAATTAAACAGATTTATTTTTGAATAAAATATGTGAATAGCACATATAAACATAACTTCGATAAAGAATAATTCTCTATTTTTTAATGTGAAAGTAATAATAATATAGTCAATATATTTGAGTTTAATATTATGACAATGAGATGACGAATAATAATAAGTAATATTATTATATTATACATTTTTTAAAAATTGTTATTATTTACCTAGTTAAAATAAAATTTACTATGCCATAAATAGATACTATATAGTATATATTATAAAATCAATAGCTATATTTACTATTGTATGCAAAACTGTAGTAAAGAATATTTTGAAATTGTATTTATAAATAATGATATATTTTATTTATAGTAATACTTTTAAAATAGGTTGATAAAAAAAAAATGTGTAATATTAAATGAATTAATTTTTTTTAAATTTAAAATACAAAAATGTATGTAAGATAAGTAAATTCTATGGAAGGAATGAGGAGACGTGAATGTGGAAGTCACCTTATAGCGTTACCCCAGAAATATGTATATTAATATATAGTACAACTGAATATTATTTATTTATCTTATTTTACAGGTTAAGGCCAAGCTCTTTGACAAAATAAAAATTATATGTTTATATGTTATTATGTCATTATTTTTCTTCAAAAAATACATTGGTAACTTAAGTATTTAAACTTTGAATACTTGCTTTAAATGTTTATTCATTATTTACCTAAAATATAACTATTAACAAATAATAAAAAAATAATTAAATATTTTATCATTTCTATATAGCACATCAACACGACCATTGTATACAGTATACTTAATTTAAATTTAATATTCACGAAATTACTAAAAAATTAAATGACATATAAAATGAATAACCCAAAATTAAAAATTAAATATTCAATACAAATCAATATTTAAACAAAATTATAAGTATTTAAGATACAATTTAAAATGTAATTTTACAACAATGTGCCATACTAATATATTATATAGCATAAAACATGTTTTCATTAAATTAAAATAGTATTTACTAATTTAAAATGATCAATATATTAATCATAGGTATACAATTCTACTTAATGAAACTTAATTCACACTGTAATTCACTTTTATACGATGGAAAATTGACAACCATGAACTCGTGATTAAATATATTGATAATATGTGAGATATGATAATCTTTGTGTTCTAGTCACTTAGTATACAGTTTCCCTAGTGTTAGTACTTACTTATTTTGAAAGGTGACGTGATACTTAGAATTCAAACAGTTTTATACGTAAAAATGTTTAAATAAATTCCATTTTATGCGGTTAAAATAATAATTAAGGACTTAATGAACATCCGTTAAGTATTCGAGCTAATGCGAATTACTATTTTCAGAACAAAACGAAACTCGATGGTGAATAATCGATTTAGAAAATAAAATACCCTGCCGATCTACATAATAAACTAGACAAGCAACTAAATTGTGGTTAAATCGTTCGTTACCTCTGTAACCACAATAATGTTTCATTTTTCATGCTGATCCCCAATCTTATTGTGGGTAGATTTAACCAATTATAGTGTCATAAATCACAATTCAAGAAATTAGTTCACTAGATCACCCAATTTCTTCTTAATCATTTTTACTAGATAATAATCTGAAATGTGTCGTTACTGCAATACTGCAGGAAACATATTTTTCTTTAGAAAAATTTTCTAAAAAAACCGAAAATGATGGATCATTTTAACAGTGTGTATATAATATAATGCATTATCACGTTTAAGTCAAAATATGCTTGTTTTGTGATACCTACTTAAATCGATGTACCGTAACACGTCAAGTAGCATGCGTTATTGGGAGTTTAAATATTTGTTAGCGATTAAATAAAGTTTTATGGTTAGTTTTTTTTTATGGCGGCTATTGTGACTGAATTGGACAGGCGTTTTAATAGTTTATCAAAGTGCTCTTATGCGAAGTTCGTAATTTGATGAATAATGTGAGAAAAATGTTGTTGATCATCTGTTAACGATAATTTTATTATATGTAAACTATATTGATAGCGATTGATAACTGAATTCTGTAGTCAGTAATAAAATAGAACATTTTAATGTGAAAAATAAAAATAAATTTTATACTCAGATGGGTTTTTTAACTTTAATGAAATATTTTAAATATTTATTTATTATTTAAATAAATTCTTATAAAAATTAATTACAAATAAAAGTCTACACATTTCGTATTGTTATTTGTTTACTAATATCTTATTTGCACTATTGCATATTATACATTTCCATTTGAAGAAAAATTATAATCAATTTTTATTTAATTACATAGATTTTTAATTTGTTTTATATACATATATTCATATCTAAATTTGGCTTGTAGCATTCAAAATTATTATCACGTCTAAAGGGAATACCTAAAGAACAATAACTGTACCCTTCACTTACTTGCTAGCTATTATAAAAATAAAAGATTGATCATCCAGCTAAACGTGTGTGTGTGACACAATTTTATGATTATAGAAGCTAAGAACGCGGTGTGTATTGTCTGCAAGTTCGTGCCTTGTATTGCAAATGTATTCGGTCTCCTATATTATACGCCGAAACACAGTGAAAATACTAATTCTAATATAGATGATGATATTAAGTACAAACTATAATTAAATTACAATTTCTAGTTTTTACTGAGAAATCAAGAAGAAAATGTTTGAATAGGTGTAAAGCAATTTTTGTAGTTTGATTTAGATTGCTTAATTCTAACATGAGCATTAAGTACAAAATTACAATAAATTAAAATTATAAAAATTACATCGTTAGGTCAAAAAATATTCCTCAGATAAGGGTTAATATACATACAAAATAACAAAAATGATTTATTGAGACGAAGACAAAATAAAAAGAAAGTTTAATCAGAATATGGTAAATCGTACAATAATGAATGAGTAAAAATATCGATATCAAAAATAAAAAATAACTAGAGGAGAAGTATAATTTCCTTTGTTCTATAAGTAATGATTTATTTGACCTTGAAAATCATCTATTACTTCAATTTATGATCTATAATAATAATTTCAAGATCAAGCCCTCGGCATATTTGTATTAAACCTCAGGGCCAAGAGGTAAGCAGTGAATGAAACGTCTCTTTTATTAAATAATAAAAGACTCGGGTAAAATAAGACGGACTATTATGGTTGACAAGAGTCCATAGAGAAAGTGTAGAAAAATTAATATAATAAAAGATCTTATTTTATTATTTTAGTGAAAAAATTAAAAATTCGTAATATCTTTTCAAAAATGAGTAATCAATGTTTGAAAAATATTCAAAAAAACTTAAATATAATATTGATTAAATGTTATGTTATACAAAATAAATAATTTTTTTAAATCTTACAATTTTATAAACAGTTTTAAATTTTTTCATATGTTAATAAACATATGGACTATTATTATTGATAGGTATATTAATTGGATATTTTTTTTTTTATTTATTTATAAGTAATGAAAAATCAGTAGGTAGGTATACCTAGCAAATATGTAAAAGAAAAACAATCCTAACTAGAGTTCGATTTAGATAAAAAAAAATTTGAATAACCATTCATCAAAAACAAATTATTGTTCATAAATAATATATCAGTAACTTGTATGTTTTCTGTGGGTCTTTGCAAAGTTATAAAAAATTGCTAGAAAAATATAAAACTGAATTATTTCCTTTTTATTACCACGTGGAAAATTTGAATTCAATTTGTCACGTAGATGTGGTTTATTCTAGGGGCTACGTTATAATTCTTATTGTCCCTTTTTTACTGCCTCAAAAAAAGATTAATCAAGTCGTATACAACCGACAATTTTTCTCAGACATACATATTTGTCTGTATTAAAATAACATTTGTTGTAACACACTGATTAAGTGCATAATCCATACTCTACAAGTCAGTAGATAGTAGTTGCATCATCATTAGGATACACAATGATGAAGATTAATCTGATTTTTAAGATAGTTAGATACTTTCGCTTACGAGGAGATGTTGTATGGAAAATGTAAGCAGTGCACGAATAATTTTATGTAATATCAGCAGAGTATCAGGAAAACATTAAAAATATTTGACACTAAGAGAATATAATTTAATTCAAAAATGTTTATCTAAATTAAATAAATATTATTATAAAATGACATTAGCATTAAGTAAATAGGTAATAGAAATTATTATTTATTTTATAAAATTTATTGGTATGAAAAACGTTTCCGCAATTCATACCTTTTTTTGTACGGTATTCGAAGACCCATTATATTTGTTTCCTTTATATAGCAATATTAATATTTAATAAAATACAAAAAATGAATAAAATATTATTAATTAATATTGATGTTAATAGTCATTAATTTATATAAACACAATCCATCTGGCATCTATTTCTATTATATAAGTAATAATAATATTGTACACGATATTATTCTAGTTCACATTATCGATACAAATTCTTATTAAAGGCTTATTTTTCATTAAAAAAAAAAATATTTTTAATAAAATACCATTTATTTTTTTCAATCATTTACTTGAAGATTATGAATTATAAGCACGAAACTGTGCAAATACAGTTGTCATACTATATGTCAGATACCTACTATAGTATAACAATGACATTCCTTTGAAATATTTTAGTTTAATTATTGACACGGTACGCAACCTTACATTAAAATAATACCAGTCAAGAGTTGATGATAACGTATAGGTAGCCAAATGTATATATACATTTCTCATATAACTGGCGATTGATTATAAACTCCGCTGTAACAATCTTGTTTTAGTATAAAGTTGCTGAGAAAACAATATGTTTCTAAACAATTTAATGAAAAATATGTGTTAGAAACGTATGTTACAATTTTTTATGCACAATGAAATTTAAAAAATATTTAGATTAGTTTTAAGCTATTTATATCATAAACTTATTCACAATTTACTCCATTTTATCTGGTATCCATAGATATATTGACTAATCACTAAAATCACTAAGAAATACGCTTATTAATAATAGAAAAATAAATTACTAATAGCAATATAATATAATAAAATATCTCTAAGAATATAGACTGACCATCTCTACACAAAATCGTTTTTCGTGTGTAATGATTTATTATTGAATTTAAATTTAACTCAATACTATAAAGCATTATGGAAAATAAAACTGTACAGACTAACTATATAATAATTTCATACTTTAAGTATTTATGAAGTGTATATTATGTATCCATATCACGACTCGCTATTGTCAAAGGATTTTTCGATTAAATTATTTAGATCTTATACGAAATACAATCTTATAAAGTGAACATTCAATATAACTATATTATAATATACTAATATAGTATTATATATTACCAATAATTATTAATTATGAATTGTGATCAAACTATTTTTTCATTATGACTTTAAATGATTATTTTGTTATTCAATAAAGATAAATAATAAATTTATATATCACTTTTAACTTTAAAGTATTTAAATTTCTAATGTAAAGTAAACAGTTTCACTTTAAAATATAATTAGATAAATCCTTGAAATTAATTTATTGACTATAGACACTTAGATATGCATTTGTCAACAAAACCGTATCGACTTCTTGAACATAAACTAAACAATTGAACATAAAATAATGAACTAATGAAGAGTCCTTCGCATAATTGTACGAAATAACCGCTTTGATGTAACCAATTTAACAAATCAAAAGAAATATTGATTTATTGAGGTTTTTTAAGCTTAGGTATAACCTTCAGAGTAGTTCGGTATTGATACAAATTAATTTTGAAGTGGGTAGTTACCTACGTAGTGTATGAAAAGACAAGTATTGATTAATTAAAAGTGGTTATTAGTTTATCACTCATTTCCTTATTTAAAAAGTAAAAGATCGGAAAAAAACGTCAACAAAACAATTCCTGGAAAAGACCAAAAATGTTTTGTATTAATTACTATATTATGCTGTAATTAAAATAAAAGTACTTATATAATATTTGTTTTCAATCCACGAAAAAAGGTGAAATCAGTTCCATGTGACAAATTTCAGTAATAAAACTAAATTAGAATATCTATAATACTGAAGAAACTTTTTTTTATTTACATCCGTCATTTAGTTACCGTTCCGTGCAATTGAACTAAAATATATACTGTTTTATTCTCTTTCAGTGAGTAATCAATGTAGTAATTTATATGTCCGTTTCGGGGGTGGATATTAGGAATATATTAAACTTGATATTTTATAAATTTATATGTATATTATATTTAATTTATTTATATTTCATATATTTTGATTTTATATTTATATTATATATATATATATATTAAAACTCCAACAATATATGTTAAACAATTATTTTCGAAAGAAACTATAAATACGAAGTGATTTATATATATACAGTATTAATTAACACAAAAAATAATTTACAACATAATATTATTATAATCTTCAATGATGAATTAACTATGAACAAATTATTTTATAGTTTTTTATTTAAGACAATTACAACCATCAAACCGTTATTTTTGATTTTTTATCGTTATAATTTTCTAACTCGTAAGTTCCGTATTTTAGCCTTTAGGAAATGTCGAAAGTGATTGATGATTGTACAAAATAAAGTAGGTACCTAAATAATAATTATACCACAATAATATAATTTTAAATTAAATTAAATATATATGTATACATTTAAATATCTAAATAAAAAAATAAAAATAAAAATATTCAAACAGATTAGTTATAAATATTAAAGCATTATCGCTAATGTTATTGTTAAATTTTAGAATTTTAATAGTTAATAACATTCATGAAAATTGTAATTGAAAATCGAGTTGAAAAATATCATTTCTATTTCCGACCGGTTTCTTTAATAAGATAAATATTTCGCAGAAAAATAAATTATAATTTCATATACCAACCTAATCGAATAATGTGAATTCAATGTACTTTTTTCATGTATAGCACTTTTTAATAATAATAAATACAATTATGGTAAAAGTACTACAATAACAGGTCATTAATGATTTTACAAATCCTTGACCCAGTTGAACGTGTAAGAAATATATATATATATATATGAATTGCGGATCAAACTCATCATCTTTTAACTCCATTGACTAGTTCTAGTTAATTAATAGTACCTATAGAATTCCTCCATGTTACCACTTCACTTAATAGATAAGATAATCGAATAGAAAAAAAGAGAGAGAATGAAATTACTAGCGATAGTCAGATAGTGTAAAGGAGGGGTCGAGATTTTAGCGGTTTGCATATATATAACTTTAAGGTCAGCCAACAGGTTACAAGGTGAATTCCACTCGTATATGCATAACATACATAATATACATATATATTATACATACATATTATAGTACCCACCTAATGATTATAAAAATAACAACACCGGTTAGATTTCAGACTAGCAGAATATAAGAACCGTATGCACTGAATAAAATCGGATAACTGAACCAGAATGCAGACGTTTAAGTCTCTCGTCACCTACGTATTGTTCTATTGACAAATTATCAGTTAATTAATTTGAATCAAACAAATACCCACAACAACATTAAAATTCTTAGGTTTTGTATGATTATAAACAAAAAAAAAAACGTAATAAAAATCTTGAAAACTATACACAGTTTGATATACCTATCAGCACAAAATAATACATTTTATTTAACTATAATTACATGTATAAATGTATATTTTTCTCAAAAAATTGTCATTTAAATAATTTATCCATAATAATTAGTTCATTTTCTAGCTCCAAATTCGTGTGTAATTAAGTTCTAAGAAGGTGAAAAATATTAAGTGCCTACTGTCTATCCTACCAATAAGAAATATATGTCTGTGCGGATATTAATGTTATTTTAAACAATTTCACGCTATGCGCGTACTCGGTAGGTGTAAAAAGTCTCAAATATTAAATCAAGAAAATCATCTGTTGTTAACCTACTCTACTATATAATATATTGTATAGAAGGTACAAAAAATTCAAAAAAAAAAAAAATTTACATGCAGTGGGCGCTTAACATGTATAATATGCATCTACAGTCTACATTTACAAAGAGATTACTTATTAGTTATTTTGATTAAAATATGTATTTGCTATATTTATTGGACTAAAAAAAAAACCATATTAATATAAAAATCTGTTATTCACCTACTTTGACCTTTTATAAATAGTATATTATCACTTTAAATTACCATTATAATCATATACACAACAATAATATTTGTTTTAACTATGATTTTAGAACAAACCAAAAAAATCATTAAGCTTAAACACATAGATTCAACGAGGTATATCAAATAAACTACCCAGCACTAATCGAATTAACCACATAACCTCCTCTTATATAAATATTTTTAAAAACTTAAAAAAAAATTAAAATTCATTCAATCCCTAACTGAATAACTTTTAACTATGAAAATATGTACATGCTTTATGTAAACAACATATTACGTTCAAAGAAGATCCATTATCATCCACTTAAACACACACACACACATACATATATCTAGTATATATAATCTATATCTATATTATTTTTGATAAACAATAATATTTTCGACTAAAAGTGGTAATAATGATAAGTGGAAGGCAGGAAAAAATATTATTTATAACCTTATTATAGTAACATAGACCATTATTGCTTCGAATTTGACTTCATTTTATAAAATAGGTACTCACTATGTTACAATTATATTCAAGTAAACTTATCCAGTATCTCTCTTATTAATTATATTACGTGTGTACAGTTACCTATTTTAGTTAACATTTTTCTAAGAATCAATATTTTTTTATTAAACTATTAAATCAATTAAAATGTCGATTAAATATATCAAAAACCATTAATAGAAAAAAACCTCTTTGTAATAAATATCACAACAATTTTTTGCATTCAATAACTAAATGGTAAACTTGAACGTATCATATACACAATTATTGAAAGTGTATAATGTGTAACGACTCGATTGTCAACATTCATGTAACTTCAATGTAAGCATATCGAATTACATTCAATGCCTGTGCGGCAATTTCAAGGGTAATTATTTGTACATTATTCCTTGGCGGGGACAGTGAGTTAATTAAAATATATTTGTGTAAATGTTCAGGAAAATACATATAAATATTGAATATAGGCAAAAATACGACGATTATATTATACAATTGTAAGTTCTTTTAAAATAAAAAAACTATGTATAGTGTCATAATGAGTTAACACGATTTTAATATAAATTATTGATTTGTACCTACTTGACAATATTATTATTATTATAGTTATAAATATAAATGCAGGCTATTTATTTTACAGAAAAACTTATTTATAGTTAGATATACTAGAGGCACACCGTCAGTTTTAAAAGTAGGTAACAATAATGGTCTAACCTTAACCAATAACCATAGATGTAATTGACAAAGGTATTGGTTTTCGCGGTTAAGCCAATTATGATATAGGTACCTGATAAGTGCATTACGTATTTAAATATACAATATGCATATATCGATGTGTGCCGCTAATTTAGTGAAATGAGAAATAACGTATAAATAAATCAATAAACGTTATATAGGTATACGTACTCACTTGTTATACGGTGCGGGACACAGCGAACCCGCTGGTCTTTCAACCGGTCACCTTTTACGCATTTGAATTCAAACAAGGGATGGGAAAATTGCAGTTTCAGATCATTCAAAGAGAAAATTAAAAAAAAAAAACACAAACCCAAACGCAAACGAGGTATTACGTAAAACAAAATGTGATAACGGCAGATAAAAACAATCGGAAAACGAACTCTTAACGAACGGAACGCGCGCGCGCTCGACGACACAATCGAAACACAACCAACAAGTACTCGGTACGGAATGCGGCCACCGACTAAGCGGCAAGCGCGTAATGTTATGTGGTGTGTGGCATGTGTACCGTCGCCGTCGCCGTCGCCACCACCTCATCCGTTGCCGTTCAACAGGTTAAGATATATTCAGGTTAAGATGGGCACAGCCCACGGGAGTTCGGGCGACGGGTCCGGACGAAAACCACGAGGAAAAAAAAATCATATACGCATACCTATTACGATTTAGGTAGGTATAATATTATTATATGTGTGCCTGTTTATACCTGTATAATATGTTATAAAGGATCCTTATTTACGCTGCGAGTGAAAAACGAGTTTGGGGAAAAAAAATCTGAAACGAAAGAGAGAAAACTGTAAGACACAATAGCAAAACAGCCCTACACTATTTGTCGATAAAATAATGTGTACAGGTGAGGGTTATTTTTGTTGAGTTATTATAAAATACGTCTTATATGATAATAGCGGCCGGCTGCGCTCGGGTAGGACCCATATATAATTTATTATATATATATATTATTTATAATAATAGAATTGTTGTGTACAATATATTTATGTATGCGATTGCTGGTCGAGGGGAAAGAGGGTAATAGGTAATAACTAATAATTGCAGTACCCATGAAACGAGACACGAGTATAATATGTCAGACTTTTACGCTCTACCTATATTATACTGATTGAACATTTTTTATACTCATTATTAACTATTGTGTATGGTATGTATCATAATTAACAGGGTAAGGACAATGATAAAATTGTCCCTAAATGTTTTTTTAATAAAATGGAAAATTTATTATTTATGAGTCTTGGCTCATTGAAAAATGATCCCAATAAAACAACGCAACGATAAATATTTTGATACCTAATATCATTTTATTTTTAAAATTGTTAAAAACTTAATATGGTCATATGGGACACTTTTTTGTTCCCATAATTTATCTGCTGTTGTTTTTCATCACTCATGTCGGCTGTCACCAACCTAACTGAATCTAAACAATATTATATTTTCAAATTAAACAGTACAAATGAGCATAGAAAGTGAACGTTCTCTGCGCTCTGCCTGGTCACGGTTAGTAGATTGCATATACGAATTGCGGGATTGAGGATACTCGACTGACCAATTAGTGATAGGTAACCATATTTTTATATTTTATATTAAAACCAATACGTACTTAAAAATTGAATTCAAGTTATCATTATAATCAAAAGATAAAAGTTTGTGAAAGTAAACAATTTTAGGACTTTTATAACCAAAACGCGTTTTTTGAAAAAACATTTATCTAAACCGTTTAAATGTTTATATTTTAAAGTTTAAACTATTAGAATTAAGGTTTATATTAAAATAATTAGCGGTACAATTTAACGTTATAAACAATGATCTAAGTATGTCTTGTCATGTATGTATGATCTCACTTGAAAACAAAAATATGTAGTTATTATATAGATATAATAAAATTACATCATTATAATCTTACAAACTGCATGGCCATACGTCAAGACTATTTTCTCAGTTCTATTTAATTTGATACAGCTATAGTGTTCAATCTTTTGTTTGCATCTATCAGTTACTATTATTGCAAAGTCGTAATTTGGAAGTCAAAAATAAAGAGAATAAAAAATGTGTTAATCAATTTTATAAAAATGTGTATAGGTACACACAACTAAACATAGATAAATGATAATACCACCAATCATTAAGTATATATTTAATTGTACATAAAAGGAGCTACAAACGTTTTTCTTTTTATAGTTATAATGGTCATTGTTCATGACTACATAATAGAAAACGTTATCACAAAGAGCAAAAAAAAACAATAAAATATTAATAGCTGTAAGTGCTGAGTGCTGACATACTAAAATAAAAAAAAATAGATTCTTATGTAATTTTAAATTGTACTTAAATTTAAGAAACAATGATTGAATAATCATAAATGATTTGATTAATTAACTTGAATAATTAATTAAAAATATTTTAATGCGTTACTCTAATTACAAGACAACTAATTTGTCGAGCACAAATTAATAAAATTCTCATCTCACTATATGAATACAATTAAATAATAACTTTTTTTTTACAATAACTTACTAGTCTATTTGGTTCATTGTATTTTTAATAGATTTTTTAAAATAATTAAACTTTTTTCAAGTGTACCTACAAATACCTAATATTAACAGTTAGCATTATGACAGTGTAAAACATAATATGCTCGATGCTAGAGTGTTAGATTTATAAAGTATTGGGTATTTGGGTCTTATAAGTTGCAAAAGATAATATTTTTAGTTACATGATGACCTTACAGTAATATTTAGTGATTCGGGTATCTGCCAAATATAAATATAAAATTAATAATTTGTTTGATACTCGTTAACTACAGGTGCGCAAATAAATTTTTGGGTGAACGAACGTATTGAAATTGTACCTGAACAGCGGTTGAAGTCCCGACTGCAATCAATGTGCTTAAATTTTATGATTTTTATAATTTAAAAAGTTATTTCTTGGATTAAAATACCACACTTAATCACTAAAAAGTAAAAATGATAATATATATTATAATATATTATATGCGTTTTTTTTTAAATTGTGTCTACATTTATAATTATAGTGTTTATTTGAGAGTTAGATGGTAGTTGTTGTTTTAATTTAATGATCACGTGCTCATTAAATTGTTTCAAATTGGGTGGAAATCATTTTTACTGATAAGATCTCTAGTTATTTTAAAGACCATCTGAACATTTGAAACAATTTCAAAGAGGTAAAATTAAATATAGAGATAGTTTTGTTTTAAAATTCCAAGTTGACTAAGAACAAAATACATTTTGATAGGTGAAGTTAAACCTACTACCTAGTATTACTAGGTAAATGATGGCTGTATATTGTATAATTGTCAACTGATATATATTTCTTACTACTTGTGTCCTCGTGTAGAAAGAATTTACCAGCATATATAGTTGCTTTGAGATTTTATATATTTCGGTTCGGCTTCAATATGAACTACTCATGTAAATCTTTACAATTATAAATATTCAAGTCTTAACTATAAAATTCTATATTTTATAAATTTTCAATTTTAAAACAATTTGCACATCTTTGTGATTTAACTAATTTTTGTCAAAATTTGAATATAAAGTGTTTATAAAAGTACCTAAATTGTACAAATCTATTTTAAATATTTGTACATATATATAAGAACAACGTACATGGAATCTTATATTAAACTTTTAAGCTTTTTATCGACATTTATAAAACTATAACTTAAAAAAAAATCAAAAATTCAAATAACTACAATTATCTATTTGTTTTTGAGTTATTCCAAAAAAACAAAATTGATTTTGTCAAAAACTGTATTTGCGTAAAAATTCCTGTTTTTTTTTTTAATTTTTAATTTTTATATATTCCAGTTTATTAAAAAACAATTGGAATTTTTAATTTTGACTTCTTTTAAAATAACTTATAAGATACTGCAGTATTCTTACTTTTAAAGTTAAATATTGAAAAATTGTTCGATAACTTATCGTATATAGTAAATTAATACATATTGATGAAATGATGACAAACAAATATAATAACAAATACACTTAATTTTAAAATCAATAGATACATTGATTATTGCTCAGATACTATTATAAACAAACGTGACTCATACGCAGAACATTTTATAATTCAAAATAATTAAATAAATGAAAAATATAACAATATTGATAATGGGAATGGAACAAAGTAGCATAGAATTTTAAATAAAAAAAAAAACCAAAACAAAATGTATGAATTTATAAAAAAAAAATGGCCCAAAAAGAGGACGACCCACCTCCCAAAAAGTATAACACAAAGAAACAACAATACTAAATATAAGAAGAAAAATATACATCGAACAAGACGACAGAATACACGAGGTGGGGGAGAGGAGAAGTAAACATGTGACAGTGTAATCAGTGTAAGATACGACGAGAGCTGTAGCTAAGCCACCGGTTTCACTTTAGCAACGTTCTCGCGAACGGTCTCGCGCGGGCGGACGAGTGTCGTCCTGAGTAAGTTTATGGTCAGGCGCGCGATGTCGTGCGTTTCGAAGGTACAGATGACGATTCTGGTGACGAAAGGCGAAGATCGAAATATGTAGCGAGCGGTGAAGAATCGATGCTGCGGAATCGGCGGCGACCGAAGCGAAATTCGGTTGACGGGATTGCCGTGGGACGAAAAAGTGAATCAGTAGACCGTGCGGTGACGCGGTACCGATATAACTCTCGGTAAATTTCGCGCTGGCGTTCCGTTGACCGTGTCTGCAGCCGGACCCGGAAACATCGATAAGATCCGGCGCTGCTGATGACATCCGCATCATTAGCTCTTATTATCACTCACTCCGGGGCAAAGTCTCTGCCACTAACGTAGTTGAATATCATCGAGGCGGATTCGTTGTTCGCGTCGGTACAGCTAGCTGCCGTGTTGTCCTCCGTCGTTTTGCGCGACCAAAGCGCCAGACTGTCGATACGCTTGCAAAAACTCATCGCGCCGCGGGTTACCTGACGGCCGACAACGTGCTTGGCTGAAATACTGTCAGACACCGTTCATACTTTTTCCCGTATTCCCCTGCGATCCTTACGTCGCAGTCGTCCTGTTCTATGTTTTCGGCTAAGTTAGTGAGAGATGTATGATAGGCTCGCGGACGCTACCTATTCGCATCAGGCGCAACTTTATTAGTTATTAGTGTTATTACCTGCGAGATTCCTCAAATTTTTGTCTTACAATTAACAAATGATTTCTTTGTTTCACCTGAATGCAATACAATCTCGAATTTTCACATAAAAGTTTACGCGAATGCGACGATAACAGTTTTAATAAATTATAATAATTTAATTATTCGTTTCAAATGCGGTTAGGTTAGAGACGTATTTAGGCATTTTGCGCCCCAGGTAAGAAAAACATAGGTACCGTATCTATTATTTCAAAATGCTTTCCAAAATTTAAAATTTACCTAAAAATTTAGCGACCGAGGCCCAAGCCCTCTCTGCCCCCCTAAATACGTCTCTGGATTATATCCATATTAAGTATGAAAACAAAATTAGTTTTTTAAACATAATCAAAAAAAAAATAAGTAGTTGATATGAGAAGAAAATGAATAATTTAGTATTTCGATTTTTGTATAGGTACTAACAAAATAATATTAACGATTATTTGTCCTTAAATTCGTATTTATTTATTTTACTTAATTTTAGTGCTCTTTAAGACAATTCAACAATACTTTTATATTCGAATAAAATATGTAAGAATATTGTATAACTGAAATGATTACGTGAACATTGTCGTCTATGGTCCATGTCCCATAATAAAGGTAATCAATTTTATGACACGCTCTGTCAACTGTTAGAAAATTCTTCAACCATGATAATTAATATTGTTATATAAAAAATATAAACAACGTCATAAACTCATAACGCGCGAAGTTCATACCTTACATAGCTATATGGTAAAGAAAAACAGCAATAAGACAATACTTCTGATCGATAACCATTATGATTTTATTTAAGATTTAAGATTTGATGAATAAATTTACTTAAAATACTACCCGCTTGTCAATAAAAAATAATAAGTATTGGCATTGTAAATTAATCATGTATAGCCGTATAGGTATAGACTACCTATAACTATAGATATAAATATATAATGATGCTAAAAAGAAAACTTTGACCTCCAACAGTTTTTTCCGTGCCGTCCGTTTCTCATTTGTTATTGCGTTGTCGTTAAAAAGTGCGTTAAGTGTTATGTTATCTATAGTACGACGATATTCTGGCGAAAATAATCTTTTGTATACCTTTCTATTTAGATTATTATAGTACTATCTCTAGTGCCCAATTAAAATTTAATAATTCAGAAACTAATCATTCAAATCAGCAAACGTAAACTATTCAAAACGACGCGGAAAAATCTGTGGCGTATAGCATGAAACTTATAGTGACCTTAGGCCTTTAGAGGTGAAACCTCTTTAAACACATACATAAAATGATTAAACAGTGATGCTATACATATTTTTTCGTTTTTTAAATTAAATTGTTTTCAATATAAATAAATCTAATTTAAATTTTAAAAATATGTTCAGTGTTGACTCTCAATTTTGATACACCTTTGGAGCCCCGACCGAGGAAAATAGTAAATTGCGCCTATCAAATCGCGCTTAAAGTATTTTGATTATTTTGTAGTAGTATTATTTTTATGATATCTTATTAACTGATTAAATTAAAAAATCCTAGTAGTTTTCAAAGTAATCGTGAACATTTTTTTAGAGAAAACCGGGTATTTTTATTCAAAACTAATTTTTAGAAAAATCAATTTACTTATTTTGTTATAATTCAAAAACGAATAATCTTAAGTTCCAAATTTGTATATTTAGCTAGGTATTAATTGACAATTTTAATTTTTTTAGTATTTTTTTCCAATAAATATCGTTAACAATTTTTTTTTTTTGCTTGGTCAAAAAGCTTCAAAATTTAATATAAGATTAAATACTTATTACGTTATTTTATTATATTTATTATTATTAATATTTAATATGATATTTTTATAACTGTTTAAAAATATTAATGATTTTCTTAATAACTATCTGAAATTCAAATTTTTAACCAAAATTCATCAAAATTACGAAAATTTGCAAATTATTTCGTAGTTAAATATTTATTAAATGCTTAATTTTTATAGCTAAATCTTGAAGATTAAACACCGTGTTTCTCATAAATAGCTTATACTGGTACAATAAATTATTAAGACTACGTAAATAAAATACTTTTTAATAAATATTTTAAGTTCAATTTTGGACGTAGTTTTATATCCATAAACGAATAATAATGATTTGGATTTTATTATTTATAATTCGAATTTATTCTTTTGCGGGAATTTGAAACATTTATGTATCATATTATATTTTATATACGCAATGACATTTTTAAAATATTTAAAATAATCGTATATTATTGCCTATTTATACCACAAACTTAACGATGTTGGTATTAACTGAAAATGTAATAATAAAATATATTATACTAGCTGAATAACCCCGCTTTGCTCGTGTATTAAACAATCGATTCTTATATAAATTGGTTTTTTTTATTATAATTAAATTTTTTAAAGCCTAGTCACGTAATACATAATATTTTTTATAATTTAACTTAATTCATGATATTTATAACTAAAATGACAAATAAAATTAATGAGAGTGATTTATTCATAGACTCATTTAGTACACCCTTGTGAAAAAAATCGTTAAATTATTTAAATAATACTCTAAAAACCCGTAATCTTTAAATACAAACCCCCCTATCCCTCCCCTCGGACAAAAAGAAATGAAAAATCAAGCGATGTGGTGACACTCAGAAGAGTATTTGAAACATCTCTGTGAAAAAAAATTGGAAAAAAGTTAAATATTGTTGTCACAAAATTGGAACATAAAAATGGCCTGTTCTTTTATATATACAAAGATTATAAATAGATAGTAAGTAATTTAATAATTAAAATTAATAACATAATAAATTCATTGCCGGTTTGAGTAAGACTTACTCTTATAGCCTTTCCAAATACATAGATAATCTATCTATAGGTATATCATAAATCTGTGATAGATTTAATATATATATTGATAAGTCAATCTGCTGTATTTACCTAATAGGTATCGAGTGTAATTCATTATTGAATAGGTACACAGAAGTCTTAAATTTGTATTCAATAATAAATAATTCTACACAATTATCAGTTCTGAGCAGTAACAGTATGTCATTATTACATTTTATATTTATCTAGTAGTAATTATTATTATGTATTTATACCTAGTTATATATTTTTAAATTACAAAAAAAAGAGAAGAAGAAATATATAATAACTTATTGGTCATTCTTAATCAATCATAATATTACAACTGATCATAAATTGCAATTAAGTATATTTTTTTTTACTTTATATTGATATTTAAATATTACTTTTATCAATATAATGCACAAATGAGAATTTTGCTTATTGTATAATAAAACATTTTATAAGATTGAATGATGGGGGATTCTTTCAGAGGATATAGTTTCTCTCCTACCTTCTCTCAAACAATGAATTTAAATAGTATATGTAAAAGACAAACACAACTGGTTAGATTAGATAAGGTTTATTAAAACCAAAATTATTTACAATAGATGATCATAGTTAAAAGGTTTTTTTATAGGTACTTTATAAGAAAAATGCCTAACAAAATAAAATGGTATATTAGAAGAGAACAGTTTCAGTTAAAGATATTTTACACTTTATAAATGTGCACAAATTATTAAAAAATATTAAATGCTTGTACAATTTCCAAATCTACATAAATTAAATAATAATATCTTTGTATCTTAAAGATTTAAGAATAAGGTTGCAAGGTTGTTATATATATATTTTAAAACCATAACTATTAATTTTCAGAACTTCTATTGTAGTTATTATCATAACTATATCTATAATTTGAAAAGTTCATAATTTTTATTATAAATTATAGTAAATCTACTAAAAAGATTACAATGATTCAAAAGGTACCCAAAACTAACTCAACATTATTTCAATTAAATATTGTTTATATATTATATTATCAAGAGAATTATAAAACAATTTTGTTTAGAAAATACTGTAAGTTTTTAATAATTCATCAATATTACATTTAGTTATAAATATTAAATACAACAAAAAAAATAAATACATTAAAAAATAAAACTGATTTTACAATTAATAGTCAATTGGGGAACATATAATTTATTTTTGTGCATGAAAAATGCATCGACTAGATATAAAATAATTCATCACATAGTGAATACCGTGAATATTTAAAACATTAACCAAATTTCATTGATGATTAATCTTTCTTTTTTGTATCTGCTTTATCATCTTTGGTATTTTTGAATGCTTTAGTAGTATAATCAAATATACCTCCAAAGAATATAGCACATATCAAGTTTTCAAATGGTAACATTGGCTCATGTATACCCAAAATCATTGAAGAAAACACCTTGAAAAGAATAAGATACATTATTTAAAATTGTTAATTAATTGTATATATTATAAATGTACAAGATGATCCACTAACTATAAATATGTACTTAATCTTGAAACTATTAAATTTGGTTAGGTTTTTATGCATATTATTAACCAAGCAATGACGTTAATATAAGTTTTTAAGAACCATAACACAGGGTACATTGACAATTGACATATATATGTTTTTACCCACAGATATTTTTTCTTTATTTTATAAGATTTTATTTTACAAACAAATTTATGTATTATACACCCATATTTATGTCATCATTAAAAATATAATGATAAAAATGAGACGTAAATATTATATTTTATATTTTATTTTTCCAATTTAAAATTTTAAATTTACTCACTAAGTTATGTCAATGTACATTCTATACTTGACACTATAAAAGAAATTTATAAATACATAATATAAAAAAAAAAATGTTATTATTATTAATTTTCTAAAATTACTTCTACTCTCTTGAACAAGAAAAATTATAATTTAAATTTTTACAATGATTAATATAGTTTATTGTTTGAAATTGAAATAAAAAACACAAATAGAAATATCCAGTGGATATTGATACATATAATATCAAACAAACTGGATGATTAACAATTGATTAAGTTTTACTATTATTATTATTATTATTATTATTATTAATAGACATTAATTATTCAATTCTAAATAAAAAGAAGATAATCAATTAATTTAAAAATACTATATTTAACTTTTCTATTTCTGTACTTAATATGATAAAATTAAATAACAGTTTGTTTAACTAATGCAACAATATTCTGAGAATTATCTTTTAAATGAATAAACTAAATGTATGGTAAGCAATTGAAATTAAATGTTAATGCAAATTGTTGTAATAAATACAAAATAAATGACAAAACGAAAAAAAAACTTTTTATAGTTGGTGTATTATCTTATATAGAAATTATTGAGATAATATACAGGACGTCTCATGAAAATTTAACCATTGTGATCTCTCTTGAATTAATGGAGATATCATAATTATGTTTTTTTTAAAGACTCTCAAGGACAAGGACTATAAGTATTTTATATTTTAATTTAATTTAATGTTTTGGTTAAGTCAAAAAAATAATTTTTTCAAATAAATCAAAGATAGCACTTTTGTAAATTTTATTTTTCTGTAAGTGTTGACATTTTAACATTTTATTTTTATTAGCATCATGATTTTTAATATTTTTTTTTTAGTTTTGAGAATATTTTTGTATTATTATATGGTTAGGTTTGACTCTCAAGCCACATATTTGACAAAACTGGCACTTATATAGTATAAAATAATTCACAATTTTTCTCGAACTAGATAAAACATTAAAAATCATGAGATTAATGAAAATATAATATTAAAATGTCAAAACTTAAGAAAAATAAACTACAAAATGGCTATCTTTGATTTTTTTTAAATAATTAAATAAAAAATGATTTTTTTTTAACTTTTTTACCAAAACATTAAATTAAATTAAAATATGAAATACCTACTTGTAGTCCTTGTCTCTGTGTGTCTTAAAAAAATATATAATTATGATATCTCCATTATTTTAGGATATCACAATGGGTAAATCCTCATGGGACACCCTATAGATCTAAAGATTTCTAAGATCTAGTTATTATTTTAGGTACAAAGGCTTGTTTTACATGGACAAGTATTGTACACGATATGTTGGAATTTTTACTTCTCACAGCAAAAAGGGGAAATCTTGCATGAGAATTTAAAACAAAGTAAATTGAATTGCACAGTGACATAGTGTGTAGGTTGTGATTTGTGATCATGTTAATCATGCCTTATATTTTTAAGATAAATTTAGATAAAACAGTTTCAGATGTTTTATTTAATCTAATTTGGATATTATTTATAGATTAATATTTAAAATGTATTTAACAAACCTTAAAGTATATGAAGAAACCGATGACAAAAACATAAACAAAAGCATGTGGAGCTGATATCAAATCACTTTTAATATCAAGTACAAACACCACCGATGCTATAATGCATGCTTTAGTAGTACTGAAAGAAATAAATCTAATATAATACAATTTTAAAAATAACACAAATCTGTTTTACATACAAACTTGGTTGTAATGTTTCAATCGATGTGGGTGTCCACACTCCTCGTAGTAGTCTTTCAATAATTTTTGTAAACGAAGCACCATTTCCTGGAGTTAATAAATGGTATGTACAATGTTGTTTAACAAAGTTATAACATGAGTATATTAATAAATAATAAGTTTTAATACCTTTAAGGGTTCCGATTAAAATCATTATGATGTAGGCGTTGGGATAGAGTTTAGCTGCATGCAATACACCATCATGTACCTTCTTGCAACTAGAAATAACATATTGTTACAAGAATACAATAAGATTAAAGCAAATACATACCGATATATTTCTTTCATAACAGAAAACACTAATTTCACAGGAAGAAATTTTGCAATACTGTATCCAATATCAAATGGTGTGTAAAAAACTAGATACCTAGGAAAATCAATACAAGACAGATAATGATTACAGATCAGATTGATTATTATTTATAATAGTTAATTACCATACGGCTGAAGCAATTACAAGTTGTTGAGTATTTTTGAGTGGTGCTAGCGGGGGTTCACCGAGGAGCATAGCGCTCAGCATGCCTCCAGCAAATACGACCAGCATTGTAGACAACCAACAGGAAATGGGATGCTTGCGTGAAAACGCCAGTGCTCCTGTGGAGTATGACACATGCACACACAAAAGTAAGTAATGATATTTACTGATTTAAAACACTTATTCTACTTTACCTGGACCGAGGTCGTCACGAACGTGGAGTGCACAGAGCACGCTATGGGCCACGTCGAAATACGGGTACATCTTCCATTTGGTCACTTGGCTGGCAAACTCCAAAAACGATTCGGCGTCCATGGTCCGTCCTATATTACCACATAAAATATATTATATTATTATAACCTGCATATATCTCTCGATCTATATTACAATAATACAGCTGTACACAGTTATGGTGATCTCCAACGGGGTACCTACTAAAAATTATGACAGGCTCTGTGCGGTACACTGTCGGCGTTTACCGGGTGAATTATCTATCATTAAACGGGCAGACCTGCCAGCGGACTGTGAGATAATTATAGCAACATGCCCCGGCGAGTAGAGCGTGTCCGCCGTCCCGTTGGTGTATAAATAAAACGCGCGACAAACGACGATGGCTACCGTGCGCGCTACGGACGGACGCTCGCCGTTGTCAGTGTCGCGAAGACGTTCGTTCAGACGTTGTGCGTTATATTATATATTAATGTTTAAAAAATAACTCACGTCGTCTCCTCCAAATGCAGCTTTCGACAGCCGAAAGTCGTAAATATAAAATAATGATTAGTGACTCAGTGCACACTGGTACCACCACCAAAGAACACTGTCAAGTTTAACACTAAACTTTAGTGTTCACCAAAGGGCATAGACGCCTTGACAAGCATACTATCATGAACCATCTTATATAATAAATCTTTTTTTCACTCATTTCATTGTTTGCTGATGTCTCTTGTTTGTTTTTTAAGAAGCAACATATTTTATATATTTATTAGATAATACCTCCATAGAACACTTATGGTTGCGTGTTTAACTACGTTATCACTAAACGGTTGCCGCCAACAGTGAACAGATAACAACCACAGAATATTCCGTGTAACAACTACGCTAACTCGTACTGAGTACTGACAATTAATACGTAACATGCAATTAACTTTTTATTGGGCGTTGTTGACTGATTATGATAATTGTTGACTGGTCACTGTTTCACTAGCTTTTGACAGTCTGACACTTAGGTAATTTTTCTGCTGCTGAATACTCCCGTGTTTTAATCTGTGTATTAATATAATTATAAAACTGAAGAGTTTATTGGTTTTTTTTTTTTTGTTTGAACGCGCTAATCTCTAGGACTACCAGTAAGATTTGAAAAATCATTTTTGCATTTGATAGCCCAATTGTCCCCACTCAGTATTTATTTTGACGTATTTAGAAATTGTTATAAAGAGGTGATGAGGCATTTAAAGGCCATACTATATTACTATCCTTTAAGGTTTCTAATACTTACTCACTAATTAGTGTACAGTTAAACAGTACATGGTACATACCATTTCAGGGCTATTCCTTGGGCAAGGCAAGTGGGGCCCTCACCCCGGGCCTTGCGCTCTCACTACAATTGAACAGGCCCCGCTTTCATTGATACAATACAATGAAAAAAAATCAGTTGAGCAAAAAAAAGTTTACATCATTTTTTTTTCATGTAAAATTGTAAAAGAAAATGTCACCAACTTAGCTATAATATCTATGGAAAAATAAATTGCTGACATTAAAATATGATGATATCATTGACCAATCCGCAGATTTAAAAAGTAGAAAAGTAAATTTTTAACACATTTTTATATTGTACATTTGTACCTATTACTATATTTTATATTTATTGTCTTATTTTATCAATATTATTAATTATCATATTAAGTTTGATTATATGACATAATGTTGCGTTATTAATTTATTTACTTATTCATATTGTTGTAGGTGCAATGTACAATGTACCTATTATATTTATTAAGACTGCGTATATTTGAGTTTCAAATTTGGGGAACAATACAGGGTAATTTTTGTATCAATAAATACTCATTATTTTGTCAAGTACCTATTGACTTTTTTTCAAACAGTATGAAATTTTTATTTTTTTACCCTTTTATTTAATAGTAAAACACTATCAACTTTTCATTTTCAAATGACAACTTATATTTAATATGTACTAAATTAATAGGCCTATTTTTTTATGAATTTTAACTTTCAAATTATTATTTATCGTTAATTTTTTTTAGCGAAATATAGCTTTTTAATGTTGGGTGGTTTTTGGTTTTTATAAATTTATAATACATTTTGACTCTTGTTTCATATCATATTTCATATATAATAAACTCATTATCGACGCAGTGATAAGCTTTGTACCTGTAG
This sequence comes from Rhopalosiphum maidis, assembly GCF_003676215.2. Taxonomy (NCBI): domain Eukaryota; kingdom Metazoa; phylum Arthropoda; class Insecta; order Hemiptera; family Aphididae; genus Rhopalosiphum; species Rhopalosiphum maidis. Next base: position 57,672,036 of record NC_040877.1, read on the forward strand.
TTACCAATGCCTCACATCAGCCGTAATAATGTGTACTGTGTAGGACAAACACATAAAAACCTCAAACCACCCAACTTTGAGAAGCTATAACTCACTAACGATTAAATGAAAAATAATAACTTTAACGTTAAAATTCATAAAAAAAATTACCTACCATCTTATGACATTTTAAATATAGGTTGCCATTTGGAAATCAAAAGTTGATAATGATTTCATTATTAAATATAAAGGTGAAATAAAAACGGTATATAGTTATTGAAAATAATAAAACTAAAAATTTTGAAAAAAAAAATTTGAAAAAAGTTAACACTGAAATAATAAGTGTTTAATGATAAAAGAATCATCCTGATGTATATCCAACTGACGCCCAATAACGATATTTTAAGTCCCGCAAATCATCGGGACGTCCCTGTACAGGACCGGCGCAAGGGCAGTGCAATCGGTGCACCTGCACAGGGCCCTGCACAAATTTGGGGCCCCGCGGAAAACAAATCATTACTGAATAAATATTATAATTTAGAAAATATTACATTATTAATGAAAATATTATATTTTAAACTACAGTTGAAATAATAGTTAGGTGATATCTTAGAGAACAGTGCTTGTGTGCTATATTTTTATTTATACTGTACTGGTGATTGACATAACTTATTAATATACTTGTAATAATATTATTATTATTGTATTTATAGTTATAGCTATTATTGTTGATAAAAAATAATTATGGGTATTTTCATGGTGTCGGCTGTACATGCATTGATTAACTGAAGAGTATAAATAGATTATGTTGAATGTTGTCATGTTGATAATATTATTTTGATCTCATTACTTACTTGTGTCTACTGATATTATTGTTTCATTTATGAATTTATGATTTATCTGTCATTTGCGCACACGCATTACAAATGTAGAGACACGCGAATAATATTATAATATATTAATATTTTTAATATTCATACAACTGGCAGTCACTATAGGTAAATAACTTTATTATTATTAATATTATGATTTCATTTATTTAGTTTATACAACAGTAAATAAATGTATTGCATTTTAAATTATTTAAAAAGTATACATTCTTATTATATTTTTGTATGTAATCTGGAGTGTATTTATGTGTTTATGACACTTATTAATATATAATATTGATGGGAGAGTGGTCACCTTCATTTTATGTCAGAATGTTTTAAAAGAATAAAACAAATTAAATTAAAATAATAATAGTATATTTATAATCATTCTGCACGCCCGGCCCAACTCGGCAAAAGAGTGCAGACAGACTACTAGACCACTGATAGACATAAGACATACTAAAAAACATAATTATTATAATCGATCTCTATTGTCATTTGTCGTCGTGGTCGGTCCGAATCGTCGGCCGACGCACTCCGACAACGTACACAAAATAATATAATAAAAATAGATCGAATTATATAAAAAGTCGCCGTGCGTCGTGTAGACCACGAAATTAATTAAGAACTATCTAAGAAGCACTATGTCACAAACAAAACTAACTGGACTTTCAACAATAACCATTGAAAAAGATATAGCTGAAACTATTAATTATGACACACTTATAAATGATTTTGCAAACGAAAAGTCAAGAAAAAGATCGTTCTAAAATATATTCGTGTATTATTATTTAACACTAACAGAGAAGTATTCAAAATATTATGTAGATTAGTTTTAAGCTGTTTATGCCATAAACTTATTAACACCTGTAGTGACGGCTCTTCGGGGGTCTTTGAGACGGCGACTCACCATAAAAAAGTAGTAAAGCAATAAAAAAGTTTGAAGATAATTGTAGTATAATTTAATATTTTTATCTATTTTGAAAATAATTATGATGGTTTTCGATATTAATATTGATTATTGATAATATTATAATATTTTATATTATATTCTTACATTAATAATGAGAATACGGGTGTCATTCAATAATAATACGGACGAAAAAATATCGATAACAACAACTAATTACTAATTTATGCGATACCAATGACAGAAACTTTGAATGAGTCTAGCCTCAATGTACTGAACAACATCTATACAATTTACCCCACCCTCCGCCTTATCGTGCATATACAATTTTGTATAAGTACACAATTGAGTCTCTCGAACGGCAGACTCCCGAACAAATTTAAATCTCTGGTTAATAATAATAATACAGTATATGATCCATGAATATGGGGATCTATCATATTAATCTATCATCTATGGCAATCATCAATCTCGCTATTTGTCGGAGACGATTGACGGTTGTAATAATTTTAACGGAGAAAAAAATTGTCGTACTAATCGTTAAACCGTACTTTAATACACACATATGCCGTTCTGTTCAGCTTATTTTTATGAAATATCTCAATATCTTCAATTTGAAACGCAGTAAAGACGGATGAGGAAAGGTGTTCCTGGATCGTCGATGTGGTTACTGAACGTATTGTCATTAAATATGACATAACTAAGTTTCACAAAAAAAAAAATCGATGTTTACGTGAGTTTGATTTTCTATACTTTTGGAGCTTTAATTTACTTTTTTAGACATAAAATAAATACTTATTGCACCGGACAATTTTCTACCCGCCGGGTGGCGTATACGTATGCATATTTTATTCCCGAACGCACAATGCATAAAATACGTGAGACCGAAAATACATAATCGTCATATTACCAGACTCATTTTATAGAATAATAATTTATATTTATATTAATTGTATAAATAGAATTTTTCATTTTTAACTGGCCGAGTACCCGACTAATATAAGTTTTTCTTATCCCTAACAAAAATAAAAAGTTTTCCAAAAAAACACATTAATATTTTATAATTGTCTGAATTTTGAATTTTTGTGACATTATTAGATATTTATTTCATATTTCTGTGATAACTATTTCTCTTCAACCGATTTTTGTTTTTTGTAGTAATTTAAAAATAAATAACTATAGTTATTTAATAATATTAATAAATGTTAATGTTTGCATTTCTTATAAATATTATAATTTTCAAAATATTTTGACTATACACTTATAGAATAAAATAAACATAACATAATACCATAAATATATTATATATCAATATCGCAAATAAGCTGAGCATATTAATTAGAACTTATCGATTAATTTTAAAATCAGTAAAAATAGTATGAGTATGTATTATTCCTAAACAGGACGGTACCGAAACGGAATTAATTTTATTAATTTTGTAAGTCCTTCTTTATTATACGTAATAAATCATAATTTATTAACTATTTAGTATGTAATATCAGTTTAATGATTAAACTTTTAAATATTTTTAAAATTATTAATCATTTAGTTCAGCCAATTACCGTAAACCGTTAATAACCGTTATAAAATCATAATTTAAAAAAAAATTCAGGATAATATACAATTATTATAATTTTACGTATGAAATTAATTAGATACAAAAAGTTTCGTATGCAAGACAGCTGAAATATATTAATAAATCCTATAAAATCACAAAGAGTTCTATAAAAAAAAAACATTATTATAATATTTATCATCCATGGCAAACGACAATCGTTGTCATTTGTAGGAGACGATTAACAATACCAATAATTTTATTGAACAGTCATCAAACAGCAGCCTTCAGTACATGACAAGTACTCTCATTTTCATAAAATATTTCAATAATTCCATTCCGAAGCGTAAAGAAGACGAATGAAGAAATAAACTAGCTATTTCTCCGGTGGCTGTGCACGTTTGAACTTTAATATGGCACAGCTTGATTTCACCGAAAAGCGTCGAAGGATACTTACGTAGGTTAATTGTCCTATAACTTTGGGGTAGTAATAAATTTACTTTTTATACATAAAATAAATATTTATTGACTTATACAAGCTGTTACCACGATGACAGACCTATATTTTATTTCCGATCGTTCAGTCCAATGATGTGGTCGGCAATCGGCGGATTATTGGTATATACGACCCGTTTTGAATTCTAAAACATTGACATTTTTTTTTTAAATATTTTATTATTTTAAAGTTCTAGGTAATATTTTTTTTTCATTGTAAAAAATTTAAGAATATAAAATTTTTATTTTTATCTGGTCCGAACTGTTTTTAATTTGTGAATGTGGCCTGAGAGTTCAAAAAGGTTACCGACCATACATTAATGATGAAATTGCCAAGAATAAAATAAAGTTGTTAAGTAGGTACAGCTTAGATCCTGGACGTAGCGAAAAATATATAACGATTTTACAATTATGTAGTTTATTTTCTGTTTGTCATGAATTCTTGTAGCAAATATCATCTATTTGGTACTTTAAGTGGTAAATAGTAAAATAAAACAAAAAATTTCAGATCTTGCCATAATATTGGAAAAACAAAAAAACTGAAATAATTACGCTATCTATATCTTTCTATAATTTCAACCCGGAGGACGATTGGCAGCATCAATAAGAAGCTCATCTGATTAACAAGCGTCACAAGGCTGTGTTTGTTTAATACTATAATTTTTTGAACAGTAGTGCCGTATATTATGAATATTTACTTAAATTATATTTAACTTTCATGGTTTTTTTGAAGATAATATACTGTACTACGGTTTTAGGTGTTCTTTTTATTTTAATAATACGTTGATAACTTACCAATTTTTTCAATTTTTTTTCGTATCACATAGCTAGTTCGTCTTTGTGTATGTTTAAATTTATATTTTTTATAGTTATTGTGCTGTTTAATTTTCTTATAAAAGAGATTGAGGAATTTAAAAGGTGGCCACCGAACAAAAAGTTAAACTGCAATATACTATAATCTTCTTAGTTCTTGTTTACATTTTTAATTGATAAATTATGAATATAAAATTTAAAATTAAAATAAAAGAACACTTACACAGATTTCTGAAATATTAAAATTGTTTTTTCTATGAGTTTAAATTGCATTTAATCTGCACATTAGTTGAAGTTTTATAGGAACTAAACATTTAGCTGGATCATGGACTACTCACCGACGATGAATTTGTCATTGAGCTGATGGAAAATGTGTCGGCACTAGGCTTCGTTTCAACCCGGAGGAAGATTGGCAGCATCAATAAGAAACTCATCTTAATATGAACTGTCGAAAGGATTTATTTGTATTATATTATAATATTTAGAATCGTAGTAGGTACACTATACTATATATAAATATATAATATTTATTAGTGAAGAAGAATTTGTCACAAAGCTGAAGGGAAATATGTTGGCTGTAACTCAACCGGAGGAAGATTTGCAGCATTAATAAGAAGCTCATCTTAATATCAATTGTTGCCAGGATGTGTTTCTTTTATAGTATAATTTTTTGAACAGTAGTACAGTGTATTATGAATATTTACTTAAGTTGTATTTAACTTTTATGGTTTTTTTCAGATAATATACTGTATTACGGTTTTAGGTGTTCTTTTATTTTAATTTTAATAATACATCGATAAATTACCAAATTTTTCAATTTTTTTTCTTATCACATAGCTAGTTCGTCTTTGTGTATGTTTAAATTGGTCACCAAATAGAAAGTTAAATGGCACTATACTATAATCTTCTTGTTTAATTTTTTTAACTGATAAATTATGAATATAAAATTTAAAATTAATTTAAATTCAAAAATAAAAGAATACCAACACAGATTTCTCAAACATTAAAATTGTATTTTCTATAAGTTTAAATTACATTTAATGTGCACATTAGTTGAAGTTTTATAGGAACCGAACATTTGGCTGGATCATGGACTATCCACTGACGAAGAATTTGTCATTGAGCTGATGAAAAATGTGTCGACTGTGTATATATATAATATATATACTTAAGTATAAGTATAAGTATAAGTATAAGGATTTAGTACATAGACTTATTAAATTATTTGTAGTATGTATTGTAGTTGTAATGATGTAGTATATAATATATAAGTATTTTATTACTTTACACTTATTTAATACATTTATGTACCTTTTACTGATATTACTATATTATAATAATTTTTATTTAGTTGTCCCCTTACGCGTCTGCGCTCATCTCTCATCCATTCATTCAACACATTGACTATCGCCGGCCGGCAACACATATACATTACCCGTTTTTGTAGCTTGTACAATAGCGAAAATCGTATTTTTATTCCTAGGTTTCCTTATTGAAATAAATTATATAATAGTATTATTAGTATCTACATAGTTTAAGCTGTTGAATATTTTTTTTTATTATTCGAATGCATTTATATGAACAGTGGTGTATTTATGAATTATAGGATAAGGGCAACACATATTTTGCCGCCTCCCTCCCATTAAAAAGAAACTAAAAAACTTCTACGCCGCGCAATGGTGAAACTGTTAATACCATAGAACACCATGTTATATAAATACTATAGTATTATATGCCCCTATGGCACACATTTGTTGTGAAAAATATGAATTATTGACGTCACTACGTCAGTACTTAGTATGTAAAGTACGAAATAAAAATTTGCCGTTCTGGGCAACGGACCCAAAGCCCCTACCTAAATACGCCCCTGCATATGATGCGTTCTCGCTTACGATGTGGATTAGGCTTACTGCGGACACCACATTAAAAAAACGCGCCTCGTAAAGTTATTAAACAATACGGAAAATGGTATTGTACGTCGTTTAATAATAAAGGTAGTGTGGAAAATTACCTAACACTGTTATTCTTATCTTATAGTTACCCTGCATACATTTTTTATTAAATACCAATTAAATAATTATTTATATCAAGAAGCGAGAAATATTAACGTTGTATAAAGTATTACAATAAAATATTTTTGAAAAAAAAATATTCTTTGACTTGTTATAAAAAGACTCCAAGTAGTTATTATATAAGTTCTTATTTTACAAAGACATTAACCAAAGCGGTTCAAGTTTAATATTGCTAACAATATTTTATGTATCTATTACTTTACTTAAAACATTGAATTTACAGATATTTTTATTTACTAATTATTGTGTATTTTATTAATAATTTTATTTTTATTTTATGTAAATTTGAAACTTCATATTTTACTAATTTACTGACTCATTATTGATTACGTAGGTATTTGTGTCTTATAATAAAATACAAATGTTAGCATGTGAATATGTGATTGTACACATTTAGATTTTATTAACCATAGGCTTACAATTCCTCTAAAATCATTATGTTCTTAATATTTTACGCTAACCAGTTTTCAACATAAGTGATTTTTTGTTTTCTTAAAATTCAAAAACGAATAGCCATAAAATTTAAAATGTTTATTAAGTATTTATATTATCATTTTTTCTATAAATGGTATAATGTTCAAATAATTGTAATTCATTTTGAGCTCTTTATAGACAATTATATTTGCGTTCTTTGGGGGGGCATTATTATTATTTATTATTGGTGGATTTTTGTAACAACTAACAAGAGTTATTATTTATTAGTTTATTAATGATAAATAATAATCAACATCCTATCTCTTAGTACTCATTACACACATACGCGATACCTAGGCCGATCATACATGCTTATCGACTATTATATTTATAAATTGTATGGAATAAATTCGATTAACAAGATTAAATTGACATGGACGTTTATGATCGACGCATTAATTAGGTATTGTAGGAACTGCCTATTGTCAGTAACGATTCGGCATTCACATAATTTCATATACTTGTTTTTACTGCATATTAAATTTAAAATATAAGTGTTTACCAAATTTTGTTTACGAACATTTTTTATATTTTTTAGGGCATTAAAGCATGTATTTTGGATTATTTTTGATACTTTCTTAGGTCATCAATATCCTATCTCTAGTGATAACCTAACTAATATTTATGTTCTGTTTAATGTTTTTATTATCTATAGTAATATTTTGTTTCTGAGCAAACAGAGTTTGTAATTACTGATTCATTAACCTACATAAATGTGGATGGTTCTTATTGGCAGAAAAGTTGGCAATAGTTGGCAATAACATTGACATTTTTATTGAATTTGAACAATGGAAAAGACAACCAACAAGTAAAGTTCTTGACAAAATTATATATAATGTATGTAACTGTAAACAAATTATGTTATTTATTTAATCAGACAGATAAAAATTGAATTCAAAAGCAAAAGGAGAAAACATTATTATGTGAATATGAGAACAGTTAAAGAAAATGTTCTGCGTATGGAGATCATATTTTTATTTTTATCATTTTGAAGAACTTTAGAAAAAAAAATATTAATGTGAGTATTCATGTAAATTTTAAACAATATTTTGTGTATGTTTTCTTTTAATGTTAGTTTATTTTATAATATTGAACCCGAGTATCATAAATAATAAATTCAAACAAGAATTTAACTGAAAAAGTTTAAGTATAGCTATTTAGAAATAAGTTAACACATGTTTGTTAATAATTCTGTTATCCTAACAGTAAAATTATATTTTTGAGATCATTTAGACTTAAGTAATTATCAAAAATAATTAATGATTTGTTATGATTTAACTAATACATTAAATTTAGGCGTAGTTGTGTAGAAAAAGTAGTACCTAACAAATATATTATTACAAAATACATATAATCTATATTCTATAGTATATAATTGATTTTTAAATTACTTTAAATATAATTATAAAATTTTTTTAAACATACCTGTATGTCAAAGTAAAATTCATTATAAACAACAATATATTTATATGTTTTTACAAATATTATGTTATACTTCAGGAAGGTATACAAAAAATATAACTATTATTATTAATATAATAAATAATAACTATTTAAATGTATAACACACTATATTTACATTACTTACTATTTTAAACATTACCTATGTATAAAATTATAAAACCAATATTATATACTTTTTGTCTTTTTATGTATCATATAATAATAAAATTGCATTTATCACCTATGTACAACTAATAATAATTTTATAGCTATATAATTAAACTTGAATGTAAAAGTTACAGAGTGGCACAGTTGACATAATCCATGAGGTAATTGAAAAGCAATTGGGCATTCTAATGTTTAAATATCAGAAAGAGGAGGTTACTGCCATGCAATATTGTGATACCAAATTGGTAAGTTTGATTAATATATTAATAACATTGTTGCCCCAGAACTAAGGACAGTACAACAAACTAATCTCATTAAACCATTTATACAAAGTATTTAAGAACAGCGAGTCAGCAAAGATACCTATTAAAATTTTTTTTGGGAAGTACCTACTAGTACTAAGTTGTATGTGAAAAAGAAAAAAATCATTTCTTAGCAGGTCACAGGTAAGTGGATAAAACAGCAGCAAAAATCTAGGAGAACTATAAAAAATAACCTATACCAGTGTTTCTCAACCTGGATAATACCTACATAATTACAGTAATTATATGCATTTTAAAATAAATGATAAATATAACAATATCTTAAACATGATTAAGTTAGTTAATCATGATTTTAAGTAAATAGAGCTTTTAAATATAGATATTAGATATAGGTAGATAATGTTTATTAAAGAAGTAAATATTAAGAAAAATAATATATCATGGGTAGTGGGTATAAATTTTATACTTCTAAATTGATCATGTTAAGATGAACTAGAATGTAGTTAAAAAGGATATGTTTATAAAAAAATAATAATCATTTAATTATCGGTTATTAGTTTTTTATATGTTATCAAATGTAAGACTTTGACAAGATAAATAGCCCACAATTACAAAATGTACAATTTACTGTTTGTAACTAAATAGATGGAACAATTTAAAAAAAAGTTGATGTTTTTATTATTTTATTGTTTTTGACTTTTAATATTTATTTTTTTTGTTTTATATATACAGTGAAAATGCTGAAATTGTGGAGGTAGGAATACCATAAATATCAGATACAAATATTATATAATTCCTATAATAATGTATAAACGTATAATATAATTTTATGGTAACAATATAATATTATAATGAAAAATGTTACTCATCCTTCAAATAAACAACATATAATCAATATAGATATCTTTGGCCGTGATAATCAATCATGCCTATCACAGAATGTTATCAAATATCAGGTGAATATGATAACAACGGCAGCGTTTTAGTTATTTTCTTATCAGTATCATCGTTTATCGCATAATTGATAAATGATAATATTTGCATTTAATATTTATGGCGTATACCGCATTACTGCACGTCTGCACTTGCGCGTGGTTGTCATCTTATACTAATTACATTTCTGTCGTAGCACAACACTAGTAGCACACTTTTCGTTGCCTTTGAGTGTTTCATCCATACTCGTCCCGCTGCTCCACTGTTGACCTTGCTTTCCGACGTCCCTCCCTTCTTTCTCGCTTAGTAGAGTGAAATAATAACAATTAAAAATAAAATTTAACTATAAACATAACTTATCGTACTTCGTCTATTCGTTGACCGTGATCCGTGACCTCTAAGAGGTCGTTCTGTAGGTAATATCTTCAGACTCACGGTTTTAAAATAGAGCGCAACAGCGGACGCTCTTGCAGTTGCTCAATTGATAGCGAAACAGACTATTGACAATACGTTACTGTTCGTCTCCCATCACCCTGCTGAACATGATTAAATAGTCACACGTTAACATATATATATATATATTTAAATTTTCAGTCTTCTTCCCGTGCTTAAAAACTCAAATTGTTGTCAGTTTTAGTTTGATTGTTCACCAGGTAAGGATTTTTTTTTAAATTTTAATAATAATAATAATAATGTTATTATATATTTTTGTTTTTAAGAACATTATGGAGGAAGATCAAAAGAGATTCATAGAACGGGGCTCTCACAAGGGAAAAGGACTTGCTGTTTTCACCAGTGGTGGCGATTCACAAGGTATTGAATAATTTTCAGTTTTTTTAGTTATATATGGATGACTTAAATATTAATTAATAATTATGAAGTAAACCAGAAAATAACCATTCATTTATCTGCAAAAAAATTAGTTGGGTTTTTCGGCATTTTGCTTGTAGCTAGTTTTTCAACTAGAGGATTGAAATAATTTTGAGTAAAAAGTATACTTATTTTATTTTAAACATTTCTGAGTATTGTACATATTAGAAGTATACATATTTAGCTATATTTTAGACTCTCAGAGCTCAATTTAAGTATAACCAATCATTATATTGTGCTGGTTCTTAGAATTATATTTCATTATAATATAGAAAAGTAAAAGTTTTTATTTAAGGTATTGAACTTTATAAATAGTGAAGTAAGTTAAGTTATTCAGAGAAATTTCTCTACCAATAATAAAAAAAAAAAAGAACAATTAATATTTAAAACAATTTTATGCTAAAAGTAGCAATTGTTTTAAGATTAAATTTCTCGCTGTAAAAAAATATAATTTTACTATTATATTACTAAATTTTTCTCAAACTTAGAAATGTATAATTATTTTAGAACACATTTAATATAATACAATCAATGCTGGCTAAGCATAGCCAGATATGTAATTTTTTCAGAAACCCAACTCATAATAATACTAACTAATATTATTTTTCTTGTGTTCAATAATTCTTTAGTTAATTTTTAATTGCTAATTAATATCTTATTTTGCTAAAATTGTAGTAATCGAACAGATTTCTAAAAATTATTTTTATTTTGACAGGTATGAATGCTGCTGTCCGTGCAGTTGTTCGTATGGCTATATACCTTGGCTGCAAGGTTTTTTTCATTAAAGAGGGTTATCAAGGTATGGTGGATGGTGGGGAGAACATAGAAGAAGCTAATTGGTCTTCGGTGTCATCTATAATACATAAGGTGTGTTGACTAAAATTCACATAATTTATGAATTTTTTTTTTGTTAGAAGTTATGTTTATATAACTGTTATACAAATATTGATAGATATTGTGTTCTCATAAATATGTATTATTGTTAGTTCGTGCAGTGTATTTTAAATTAAATACTCGTTTTGAATTTTTATAAATTTGCTAGTATTAGTTAGTTATACAAGTGGTCCAAAAATATATTTTACTGTTACAATTTAATAAAAACAATAATTATCTGAAATAAATATGCTTTCATGTAATAAAATAGAGGGTCAACAAATTCAAATTAACTTATATATTATAAAAATTTTAAGTCATTATACATTTTACAATATGTAATAAGTTAAATGATGAATATTATAACATTTTATATATCTTAAAACAATAGTCTTGTCTGATTTAGAAAATTGCCATATGCTATTGCTGCGTTGATTTGTTGTAATATTATAAATCTAATCGCCATTAAATAAATATACTCCTAGCACTGTTAATTGTTAATTTTTGTATCTCCATCTGTAGCATTTGAATTTTAATAAAACATTGACATGTATATAACTTACTTATATGGTGATTTTATAATATATATAGGTATATTTGTTATTATAAAAATTAACTACATTTATGGCTACTCTTATAACATGACCTCAGTAAACCAAGTAAGGCTGAGTTATGTTACAACTTTGATGATGAGTAAAATGTATATAAAAGGTGACATTATTTTCAAGTTTAATTAATTTGAAATTTTTATTATGTCCCTATCTTTATTAAAATATAGTTCTATTTGTTAGTAGTTAAATATTGTAAAATAGCATTACAAATTTACTGCAAATAATTTTGTTTTAAATTATATTTATATTATTGTTTGATACATCAATCTACTTGAGATGTTTTTTACCTTATTGAGTTATATTATTTCTGACCTTCAAATAACCCCTAGTCTAATTTATAGAACATTACTGAATATATGTATTCTTTATTTATTAATAATTATAGCTTTTAATATTTTATAATTTAGGGTGGTACTGTAATTGGTTCAGCCCGATGTATGGATTTCAAAGAACGAGCTGGACGAGTAAAGGCTGCTTGCAACCTGGTTAAACGAGGAATTACAAATTTGGTAGTAATTGGAGGTGACGGTTCTCTAACAGGAGCCAACCTATTTAGACAAGAATGGTCTAGTCTTCTAGATGAGCTATTGCAGACTTCACAGATTAATAAAGCAGAACGTGAAAAATATGCACATTTAAATATTGTCGGAATGGTTGGTTCTATTGATAATGATTTTTGTGGTACTGACATGACAATTGGTACAGATTCTGCATTACATCGTATCATGGACGCAATTGATGCTATTGTGTCAACAGCCTATTCACATCAGAGAACATTTATTATGGAAGTAATGGGACGTCATTGCGGGTATGATTGTTAATTCTAATTATTAAATAGTTTTAAAACTAGGTATTTTTTTAAGTAAATTGAGAAAACTCCAAAAATTAGGTGATTCTATGACCTTAAGATTTATTAAATATTAGATGGTAGTAATCGCAAAAAAATATCAAAAATTATTGTAATATCTTTTATAGAAAGAAATGCATTTCTTTGAAATTTCTAATATGTAATTCTTGTATAAAGTTTTGAGTTCATTTTAAATAAAAATAAAAAAGTTGTTTAATATTTTAGTTACATCTTAGGTCCTACAATTTATTCACTAAATCAATCATTGTAAATGCTTAATTATTGAATAATAATTATTAGTTTATTGTGATATCTGGTAATTTTGGTGGTCCATTTATTTGTATAAGTCTATTTATTAAAGTCCATCATAAATAATTTGCTAAAGGTTGAAATTAAATGAAATTTTATCAATATAGTTTTTTAATGATTGTTAAAATAATTATGTTATAATAAGCAAGCAATAAAATGGTTTGAAAAATTGTATTATTATAGTTCGGCATTTTGTTTTAATTATGTTGATATTAACATACATTTTATCTTGGACTTTAATTTATCTTGTAATTTGTAGTAGACGGATTTATTTTTTTATAACATTGCTTCGGGCTTTTCTAAATAGACAATGGTTAATCAAAATATTTTGCTATAAGAATTTAGACTTGATTTTCATTTACACCAATTAATGATTTATTATATTTTAATTAATTTAAATGAGTACTTTATTTTGCTATTTTATAATTTAGACTTTTTTTATAAGCTAAAATTGAGTTTATTATTTATCTTTAGTGATACATACATTTTTTTATATCTTTGTTTTAATACATGTTTAGAGTCTGTTTATGCTAAGACATAGTACTAAATATTTTAGTTAGATGAAAGAGAGTACCAAAATACACATTTTAAGACAAATTTAAAATTTGGTACTTGCTTGCAAAATACAACTTATTTTTTATAATAGCAACACCTTTTTTCCATAGATTTGGGTAGAGTATATTTTTGTTAAAAAAGTTTTTTCTTATTACAAAATTGGCTAATGAAGTATAATATTTATGAATAATCTGTTCTTAACTAAATTTTAAATATATTCAACTTATACTTGAAAATTAAAATAATATCTCCTATATTGTTAAATAATTATTTGTAGTCATAACAAGTCATAAATAAAACGCTTATTTGTTTTCGTGATTTACTCTAATTTTTGTCGTTCATACTTTAAAAATAAGATAGCTAAATATTGAGGGTAATGAATATAACAATAATTTAAAACTTAGATTTATTTGTTTTTAATTATTTATTTTAACTACCTAATAAATTTTTCAAAGTTTCCACTTTGATGCGGCAGTGTTTATTTGGTCTTCTCTCTAATTATTTAAACAAAAAAAGTTTAGATTTGAATACTTGAATTCATGTTTGTAATAACTTTTGCGAATTGTGAAGGTAATATAATAATATAAAACCTTATTATATTCAGAAAATGTTTTAATTTTTAAATGTGACAGAGTTATTTTATGTAAGTTCTATATATTATACAGAATGTATTAAGCTTAATACAGTTTTTAATCACAGTGTTATATGATAACCAGATGAAAATCTTGAACAGTCATAGAATCACCTAAGACAGGTTTATTTAGTTTTTAGATTTTTATTCCTTATCAATATATCAGGGATATTAAATTAGTAATCTAGCTAAGTCAATTATTGTATTTTAATAGAAATTAAAGATAGTAGAAGTTTATTTTTAAATACTTTGTTTATTGTAGTTGTGGTTTATATATAATTTGAGTTACCTACTAGCATTGATTATAAATACTAAATAATATTTATAATCAATGCTACTAGTTACTAAATATGATTAAACAAATAGAACTTTTTAATTTTTTTAATTTTATGGATTATACATTATTTTTAATAAGTACATTTTAAATATTTTAATAGGATTTTGTTTTTGAAATTTATAAATTGAGAAGTATCTGTTAAATACATTACTCATGGAAAAAAAATCCTGTAGGCATATATATAAATGTATTTATTTATATAAATATTTACTTAACATTTGAAACTCTAAGTAATTGACTTGGCTTTGATTTTCAATTGTTTGTCTGGTGAAGCTAAATTACCTAATAAATAATAATACTTCTCCATATTAAAACTTGGTCTATCTCTTCTTTTTATAACAAAATAAAAGTGATTGAAGTGTTCTTGTTTCAAGTTTAATAACGCCGCTGTTGCATATAAAGGTACCTTGCACTTGTCACAGCCCTCACTAGTGAAGCTGACTACGTGTTTATACCAGAGATGCCACCACCACGTGATTGGCCGACCAAACTTTGCACCAAATTAGAGCAGGCAAGGACTATACTATAGAAAGAAAAACAATACATGATCATTACCTTAACCTGAAATTCTTGCCAACTTCTTCTTTGACATGTATTTACCAACACACCTTTAAATCTATTAACAACCGCTCGCACATTTTGATTTTATAATTTATATATATATATTATACTAAAGCATGATTATCCCAGTGTTATATTTTATCTGTCTTTGCGCTTAACTATTTTAAATTTTAAGTTTTATTCTTGCCTCATTTGTAGATAAGGTCATAGGAAGCTCACCGCGCAAATTCATTTTATCTATAGAGTATAAAGAAAACTGGTCTGATTTGTTTGTGGCTATGTCGCGGGGTGAAGTGTACAGTAGTGGCAAAACCGTAATATTAATAATAATAATTATAATATAATATTTACATTTACATTTATTTATTCAATAACAATTATAACTACATGCCTATACAAGGTGATTATTGTTTAAGGCAAGGCACTCGTTTTATC
Source organism: Rhopalosiphum maidis (assembly GCF_003676215.2). Classification (NCBI taxonomy): domain Eukaryota; kingdom Metazoa; phylum Arthropoda; class Insecta; order Hemiptera; family Aphididae; genus Rhopalosiphum; species Rhopalosiphum maidis. The sequence goes on from NC_040877.1 coordinate 57,688,042, forward strand.
TTGTTGTTTTAAAAAAAAAAAAAAAAACGATTAAAATATATCTGTTTCATTTTTAACATCTTAATAATTAGCAATGAATTATTCAAGTAATTTTTATGATATTTTAATTTAATATTCTGATAAATAGTATGGTAACTATAAGACATAAACAAGATGCAAAATTGTTAAAAAAATATAGTGTCTTGCATTAAAAAAAAATTTGCTCTGTATAACTTATATATGTATTATATATTCATATACATTATATACATCCATGTATATAGTATAAAAATATGTATACATAAATTATTGTCATGTATAATATAGTGGATGTTTAGAATGTATGGTGGGAGTGTGCTATATTAAAAAAATGTGCAGGTATTTAGCTTTGGTTACGGCATTGGCGGCAGAAGCCGATTTTGTGTTCATTCCAGAATGGCCGCCTCACCAAGATTGGGCGTCGAAAATGTGTAAAAAATTGCTACAGGCAAGACTGACTTCTGTTTTACCAGCATAAAAATATGATGCATGAGTTGTATTAGTCCGCCAGTGTGTTATATATTATCCTTATACATTGCATTAATTATTATATATTATTATACTTTGGTTGTAGCTATATCATGAAATTATTATTAATCAGTGTAATTCCATTAAATTTGGTTTAGAAATTGTACATAATATAGTGTTACAAAACGATCATAGAAAATATATTTTAATTTTTTAAAAGGATTTGGTTACAAATTATTTTAGAAGTGCTGTTGTATAAGTGACTATTTCTTTAAAGGAGAATCCATAAATATTTATTTTAAATTTAAAAAGTACACTGATTATAATATGTTATTTTCGTGAAAGTTTAACCATTGTACATTTTCTATTTTAATGTTGATATCATTTAACTTTACCGTTTTCATTCAAGATAGTTGATTTACTATGTATCTACATTAATTAGTTGAGTTTAGTGTTTACAATTTTTATTTTTATATTTCAAGAATTCAAGCTATTATTTTAAAATGTAGTTCATGTTATATTTTTAACGTGTCAAATGGTAACATTAATTTAACCAATATACTTTATAGTATTTGGCAATTATTTTGACCCAATTTTTATGAATCACATGATTATTTGATGAATAATGATTATTGATCATAATTAATTCATAATTTATTTTATGCAACAATGAATTATTATGTAAGCAACTAGGATTGATTGTGGTGCGTTTTGTCAATTTTGACTTTAGATATAATGTGTAAGACTGTATGAGGAAGAGTAATAATTATTTAAGTGTTCAATGATGCATGTATTAATTTGGACTCTAGAACAAGGATGACAAAGGTTTATAATTTAGCTATAAAAATATTGTTTTTGACTTAAGTTTGTTTGTGTGTTAGCTATGTAAAAAATGCAGTAGGTATACAAATATCAAATATAAAACACACTTACAAAAATGTATTTCTTAAAATATATTGATACATTTTAAAGGATTTTATTATATTTTGTATTTACATCATAAAGTTCTGTTAAACAGATTGTGTGTCGAATGATCAATTGACAATTATTGTTAATTTAAAGTTATAAAACTAAAAGTATCATAATTGTTCGGGATCTTTTATTATAATGTAATAAGATCCGTTACTCGTTTGTCATTTCTAAAATGCTAGTCATCCTTGATCTAGAATTACATTTTACTAACTAGGAGTATTTTTGCTTTGCAACTAATTTATGTTTGGTAATATCTTTTTTTGATTCCAATAGTAACAGGAATTGAGGAAGGTGATCTTTTGTTTATGACGTGTTAAACAAAGCGCTTCAATATAAATTTATATTATAAATATATTCTATTATCTACATACCTACTAAATCTATAGCAAATTGATAAGAATTCTGATTTTCTCGTATTATCACTCTAAAATCCAAAAAAGTATAAATTTAAAATTTTTCGTCTTTCCATTTTGGGTATTATTCAAATGTAGGAAAGTTAATTTAAAGTAGATTTAACAATACATTCAAATCAAATGATTTTAGAGTTCTTATCGTTTAACTAGATCAATTGGTACGTTGAAGATACAACATAATATCTTAATTTTTAATTCCTTTATTGCGTGTGTTGAACAAACACTGACAATTACCATCGCTTTTAAAAGCTTTTTTAATTAATCGCATTAATAATTTTATTGTTGTCAATAGGTATATCACAAGTTAATATTTTTATTACGACTATTTATTTGTTATTTTCATTTAAACGCTTAAAGGTTATAGATCATCACTAAAATGATGATTAAGCTGTCTTGAGATTATCCAAATAATATATTTCTAAAGTTAGTCTAATGATTACTTTTTAATTTTTATGAATTTAATTTAATTGCTTTTTTATTTTCACAATTTTATGCATTTACGTATTTTACCTTATTTAATTGTAGTTACCTTATGTCTTAAGACGACACTAACCATAACTATATAAAATTCAAATAATATGATTGTTAGTCACCAATTATAAACGATAACTAATGTTAATTGTAATTAACTAATAAAAAACGTATACAATTAGTCTAACAATCGAAAACAAGGGTATTACACTATTATTGACCATAATTTATCGTTGATAATATAGAACACATTTCATATAATATGCTGTATTTAATTTCATATTTTCCAAAATATTTTTATAAAATTATTTATAATATAAGATTTTCGTCTTTAACATGCAAACGAAAAGTTCTTAAAAAAAATAAGTTTATTCATATGTAATTTCTTACACAGTAGACATTAGGTAAAATCATAATTGTAAGTTCCTTTACGAATAAAAAGTATAATATGTTATTAGTACTTAGTCAGTACTCGTGTGTTAAAATTAAAAATGTTATAGTTCCAACACCAAATTAGTCAATATTATATTATATCTTACCTTCATTCAGACTGGCAAGTTATGTTATGAATTTATAATTATGATTATATTTAAAATTTAAATATTAATTATATATAATTATAAGTGAATTTGAAAAATTATTTAAACGAATAATAATAAACTAAAAATAAAATTTCGTAGGAATAAAACTAGATAGAAAAAATATCGGATTTGTTTTTAAGTATTCATATATCTCTAACATCATTATAAATCTTTTCATATTTATTCTATTTTTAATTTCACTTATAATTAAGTACACAAATAGAATTAATTTTTAATACAACCATTAAAGGAAATAATTCGTCTAATTTTGTGTAGGAATTAATATTTTGAATTTTAACTTGTAGGTATATCTAATTTTTATTAATTTCTAATAATAATTTAATAGCATTATTTTTTTTATACTACTCGGATCACCTCTAGATAACAATTAACAATAATGAATAAATAAATCTATGGTTTTAATTGTTGTTTCTCATTTAGGAAATTATCGTTTCCCGTGTTTTTTTATGCTTAATCGTTAATGGTTTAATACTATTTTTTTTCTAGTCATAAATTCCGAAAATGTTTGAAGCATATAATATATAAATTTGAAAATTTTCCATTTTAAAGTTACCCATAAGTCATAACAAATACCACCTGGTAATGCATAGATAATGTAGCGTATACGTCTATAACTCTAATAAATGTTTTCTATCGTATTTGTTTGAGTTTATTTTCATTAGTTTTATGAAAATAAGAAAAACCTTACTTGTGATAACTTTATTGTCATATATGTTCTACAATACAGACCAGTCTTCATAATGTATACCTGATTACCTTAATTGCTGTTCATCACCATCCTTTTAGATAGTTGTTGCAATCGGGCTTACGTACACTTTTTCGCTTAGTTGTTGTGCATGTTGAAATCATTTGTAATAATTGCTAAACCTACTAGGTGTCGTTAAATTATTGTTATCGAAAAGTTTTTCGAAAATGTAACAATTAATGTGTATACGTATCGATGGGTGAGTGCCTAGTATATGGGTATACGCCAAAAATATAAACCTTACAGGTGGTTGAAAATCTTATTATTATTATTTAAGCTTTGCGAACGAGCTTTTGGGATATGACATGCGTCGTTTGGCTAATTTTTCAATTATTATTAATATTCATGTGTATGTATGTAATATGTTTTACGTATATTTAGGAACGGACAGCGGGACAGCGTTTGAACATCATCATCGTATCGGAAGGCGCTATTGACCGTGATGGACAGCCGATCACTGCCGAGATGGTGAAACAAGTAGTAGTTGACAACTTGAAACAGGACACGCGGATCACGGTCTTGGGCCACGTCCAAAGAGGAGGCGCCCCGTCGGCTTTTGATAGAGTTTTGGTAAATATTCACATTGTTAATTTGCGTTAAGGTGTTAACGATAACCTACAGGAAGTTAAAAGGGCTAAAATTTAATGTGGTTTATAATATTATTTTTAATCGTCCACGTTAATGATCTGACATTATATAAAAATAATTATAATTATCCCTTTAGGTACTATTTATTACATAATAATTTAAAGTAAAAAAAACAAAACAGAACCGTTTGTCTAGTATAAATTATGGGTTGTAATTATTATTTGAGAATTCGCCGCGGTTTATTTCGTTAACCGTAACTCAGTTTATAATTGTCAAAATTCGGTTTTTTTGACATTTTTTTGTTAGTTCCTCCCCCCCCCCTAATGATTTATTGAGGTACACAATCTCATTAGATCGTTTAAAGTTGTATGCGCCTATCATTAAGGTAATGTCAAATGTCGTATCTTCTAAAATTTCGAATGTTACTCACTCATCGTAAGTCACGTCATTCGTGTAGTATAGTACTTATTATATACGCCAAGTAGTATTATGTTTGTGGTTATTGTGATTTTTTTTATCACCAGGGGTGCAGAATGGGAGCCGAAGCTGTTATGGCCTTGATGGAAGCTACACCGGAAACTGAGGCTTGCGTTGTGTCGTTGGATGGCAACCAGGCGGTTCGTTTGCCACTGATGGAATGCGTTGAAAAGACCAAAGCCGTTGCCAAAGCGATGGCGGACAAAGAATGGGAATTGGCCGTGCAACTCAGAGGAAGGTAAAGTATCTAATGCAGCTCCAATATACTAAAGTAAAAAAAAGGTCGTTATTTTTAAATTAAAACAAAATAAACCTGTAAGCCCGTTTAACATTTAATGGTTTTATAAAAATAAATAACTGTAGTTCCTGTTAAATAATAATAATAATAATAAAAAAAATACAAACATGAAATTATTGGGGTTTTGGTTATTTGGCTTTTTGATGGATTCGTCTATATAGCAGTATATTGTAATCCATAGTGCTAAGTAATTAAAAAAAAAAGTTGTCAAATTGCTCTGCTGTAGGTAGGTGTCGAGTGTAGCTTGTTATTGAGAAGGTCACTGTAATTCTAAGCGGAGCGATGAATTTACTGGTTATAGGTTATAAAGTTCTTTTATTTATCTTTTTTTTTTGTGTCTGACAATGTTTGTTTAATGTGAACAAACGCTTTGAATCATATTACTTGAGAGATGTTTCTGGTAGAGAATTAGATCTATAACTATATCTAAACTATATCTTATAGTTTGTATTTTTTATCAAAAATGTAGACATTTTAAAAAGTAAATAATTGGAAGAAAAATAAATAATCATTGAATTTAAATTTAACTCATCTGCTCAATGACAATGATGTTTTTATAAGTACAAGAAAATTTATTTTTGTGAACCCCTAATTAAAAATTAGATTATATTTTTAAATAAAAATAAAAATGTAAAACCAATACATTTATATAAAATTATGTACATTCTGCTATTATTGAACAATGGAACAATTCATTTGCTTAAGAACACCTCTTAAAATATGTTTTAAAAACTGTATGAACTGTTGAACAGTTTGTCTCATGGACAAATTATTCATTAAATGATTAAATTTTGTTTGCAGGAGTTTTGCGAGAAATTTGGAAACGTACAAAATGTTGACACGTTTGAAGCCTCCACGCTCAGCATTTGATGAATTGGGACGTGGATTGGTAAGTTGATCATTATTTGATAAAAATATTTTTATCTTAATTAAATACCCATATTTTTTTTTATTAACTTAAACAATATTGTTTGAAATTTTTTCTATGGATCCTTTAGAGTCTAAATCGAGTAAGTAAATTGATTTTCCAATTTGTTGTGCAATATATTATTATTGCAAACACTACACACATACAAAAAAAAAATCACATTAAAATTATTGTTTTTATATAACAGCAAGACACGCTGTGGGGTCAGGTAAGATGACTTATGGTGGAGTAATGGTATTTTTGGAGTATTTTTATTTTCAAGCTTCATAACGCCTATAACGCGTGGTTTGAAATTAAAAATTTATGAAAAAAAAAACAATAATTATTTAAACATCTTACCACATTATAGTAGATATTGTTTTTTAAATAGGTATTATTGTTTTATTAGTGTTGAATATTTGAGTGTTTTGATTGGGCTTTTGTTATATTGTTATGCAGATTCTTTATTTACAAAGATTGTATCAGTAGTTTTAATTTTATAAATAAAACTTAATTATGGCATATTAATAATTTCTAGTCATTGTCAATTACAGGAAGGTTATACTCTAGCTGTAATGCACATTGGAGCTCCTGCTTGTGGTATGAATTCTGCCGTACGTTCATTTGTTCGAAATTGCATCTACAGAGGTGACACTGTTTATGGTATTCATGATGGTGTGGAAGGTTTAGTTGCAGGAAATGTGAGTATATTATTATGTAATAAGGCTATAGCGTTAAACAACTCGGTTGGTTGTTTAGATTCAAGTAATGCAGTGGTCCGATGTTACCGGCTGGGTTGGCCAAGGCGGTGCTATGTTGGGTACTAAACGTACTCTTCCTGAAAAAAGAATGCCAGAAATTGCTGCAAGGCTTAAAGAGTTCAACATCCAAGCACTATTGATAATTGGAGGCTTTGAGGTTGGTAGCATTTTATATTTATTATTTCTTGTAAATAGTGTGAAGTTTATATTAATTTAATTATTTTAGGCGTATCAAGCTGGAATTCAGTTAGTTCAGAACCGTAAAAATTTCCCAGAATTTTGCATACCAATGGTTATAATACCGTCAACTATTAGTAACAATGTGCCCGGTACAGAATTTTCATTAGGTTGTGATACCGCTCTAAATGAAATCACTGAGGTTTGTAATTTTATTTAAACTTTCTTTAAAATTTGTATCACAAATAATATATTTTATTTATTACTGCCTTTTATACATTTGTATAGTCTATAATACATAGTTAACAATTGTTTAATTTTAGATTTGTGATAGAATTAGACAGTCTGCTCAAGGTACTAAGCGACGTGTATTTGTTATTGAAACTATGGGAGGTTATTGTGGATATTTAGCTACTGTTGCCGGTCTAGCTGGTGGTGCTGATGCAGCTTATATATATGAAGAGAAATTTACCATAAAAGATTTGCAAAACGATGTATATCATATGGCTTCAAAGATGGCAGAAGGTGTTCAACGTGGATTGATATTAAGGTTAATTTCTAAATAAAAACAATGTTATTATTTAATTAATAAGCCTTAAAATTATGTTTTTATTTTTAGGAACGAAAAATGTAGTGAAAATTACAATACTGACTTTATATTTAGACTTTACACTGAAGAAGGAAAAGGATTATTCAGTACTCGTATGAATGTTTTAGGTAAAGCTTTGTAGTGTTTTAAATTGCTTAATCTAGTGAAATAGTTAAAAACAAAAATGAACTTGATCTTGTAAATTGTTCATTATAAATGTATGTTTCTAGGTCATATGCAACAAGGCGGTTCACCTACTCCGTTTGATCGTAATATGGGTACAAAGCAAGCAGCTAAATGTGTGGAATGGCTAGTAGAAAAATTGAGAGAATCTACTAGACCAGATGGAACAATTTATACTGATAATCCAGATACAGCAGCAATGATGGGTGTAATAAGACGGCAGTATCGTTTCACACCTTTAACTGATTTATTGCCTCTCACTAATTTTGAGTAAGGACATTGGTTTAATGTATTTTATATTTTATTAATTTTATTTAAAAAGTTCACAAATTATTTAAATCATTATGTCAACTGGAATGTAGGTTGTAAGAAGGAATATTTATTTTTAAAATTTCAATGTTTCTATTAAATTAATTTATATTACATCTAAATTTAATAATTATTTATAATATTAAGTGAATATTTTAAAAAGTGGAAATAATGTAAAAACTAAAAAGGTAATTGTAATTGTGTCATTTAAACCATGGAATTTTGAGTTAAGAGGATGTCAGCGTACTATTTGTTTTTTCTCTCTAGCCCATGCGTAACATAGACAAAACGCATTTATGCAGAATCAATTTTTTTTATGTTTTTAAGTTATTTTAGAGTAATATCATCCATTACAAAAATGATAGAGAATTATATTTTCGAGGGTTTGACATATCAATTTGTTTAAATATTTACTCAAAATAATTTAAACATTATTTAAATTAAAATTTTTTTTTTTACTTTTAAAGTCTAATACAAAATCAAATGACAATAAAATATAAAACTGATATGTCATATAGTTTTTGTAATAGGTGATTTTACTCTAATATCACTCAAAAATTATAATAAAACTATTTTAGGTAAAAGCGTTTTATCTATGTGTGCGTGGGTGTGAGAGAGAAAACAAATATTGCGCTGACATTCTCTAAAGAATATTTCTTCTCGAAAGGGAATATTAATAATCACTAATAAGTTAAGCTGCTAAGGTTTTGCTAGAGTTGTATTAATGCTTTATTACTTATATTTAATAAAAATTTAGTTATACATATAGTTTTGAATGTGAAAATTTATTTTTATTTATAGGCAGCGTATAGCTAAAACTCAGTGGTGGTTGAAATTGAGACCACTCTTACGTATACTCGCTAAACACGATAGTGCGTATGAAGAGGAAGGTATGTACATAACAGTTGAAGAAGGACTTGAAGCAGATACACTGTTGGCTTAAACAAACACTTTACTGATTATTTACTGAAACTGAAGCTGTTATCTGTTAGCTGTTTTTTATCCGAAGAGTGTGCAAGTATATTATTAATAATAATGACATTTAAATTAAAAAAATAAAAATCATTTAATTAATATTTATTATAGTTTATACATTAGTAAACACTCTAGTCATCAAGTGTAAAATAGGTAATACTTATATCCTCGGAAAATTATTTACCAATATTAAAACTATTATAATAATGTTTGTTAACTACGTTTAGACTGTTTTTTTAGATAAATATTTGTGTTTATCAGTACAATGCTGTCTAGTTTGATGTTTAAACGGGATGATGAATATAAAAAATTATTATTTAATGTAACCAATTGATTTGTTATTAAAGTAGATAATCGTTTTCTAAATATTTCTTATTATATACAAATATCTGACAACTACTACTTAATATAAAAGAACCATTAGCTAATTTAGATTAGGATTTATTTTTATTGTAAAATAAAATCATATCAATTTGATACTACAAGTTTTAAACAAAATAAAAATTACACTGTTCAATGCAAACCAAATGTGATTTCAAATTTCTTCTATTGTCCTCTTTTAACTATCCTTTTAATAGAAACTATTAAATAAAGATATACATAAAACTACACAACAATAACGATGTTTGTACAAATTCGTATTATTATTAAGATTTAATAAGTTATAATTAAACTTTGTGTATAATTAGAAAATTATTGTTGACAAATACTATTTGTAGTAAATTATTATGCTATTAATGTTTATTATAAATTCAAAATTGTTTATTATCATTTTTAGTGAACACTTGAATATGTGAGTTATTTTAGAAGTAATAAATATTATGTATGTATTCAAAGAAAAATGTGTATGTATAAATTAAATATTATCATAAAAATTTAGTTATTCACATTTTGAAACATCAACATTAAAAAAATTGGGCAAGTGGCCAATGGGTACCACTAGCTGTACTTCAGGTGTCGAGTAGATCACTATTATAGATATATTAAATTTGAATTCTATAATATATTATCATTGTATACAAAAAATTAATTCTGAGCGGAAACTGTCTTTCAGTCTTTATGAATAAATATATTTCATGATATGTTTTTGATACAGTTATTGAAGTCGTTTATTTTACTTATAGTATCACAGTAGGTGGATACGTTTTTTTCCAAAAATGTTGCATTTATTGTGTTATTAGTATTTAGTTATTATAATAATTAATAATATATATTTATACCATCTTATATAAACTTATGAAAATCAAAATTTAATTACATCTATCTTTAAAGACCATGTAATAGTACAAACAAATAATAATATAAGTAAAATCTTGTAAGATTTTCTAAAACTTTGATCCAGTGAATAACTTTTTTTTTATTATAAAAAAAATTGAAAAATATATTATGTATAGAAAATTTAAAATGATAATATAAATATTTAGTCAAGGTGGTTTAGTAGCTAGGTACTATTTAAATACTATTTAAACATCAAACATAAAGGTATAAATTAGAATGATTTAAATTTTAGAATACTGAGAACACAATATACTTGGGAGTTAGAAACTTAAAATGCTTATTTAAAAAATATAATTTGTGCCATTTTTTACTACCATTGTGTTTTGGCAGTTATTTATGGTTGATATATCAATTACTTATCTCAAAATCAGTCAATTGTCAAGTACCTACCTATGTAAATATCTTTAGAAAAATGAAAGTATACATGACACTCATCACCTATTACTTATATGTATTCAGTAATGCCTAAAAATACTTGCATGGTTATATGGCAAGATTTAAGATAATACTATCTTAGATCGTGCTGTATTGTTTAAAATATGTGTACAGTAGTCAAAAAATGAATAAAAAATGTTTTACTAGGTACCTTTAGGCTTTAATACTACTTATATATCTACAAACATTTTACAGAAACCTTGAATACAAACACGTTATTATTCAATTTTATTCTTGGTTTTCTTTGTAGGTTGACAAATTAATATTTTTTTAAAGCTAAAAAAATAAAAACTAGTCATGATAATTATTATATTAAAATAATATTTATCATGAGTGCTTCTAGGAAAAACAAAATTATTTCATGTATAAAATAACAATTGTTCGGTTTCATCATAAAAAATCCACCACTGTACCTATACACTTTTTACAATTGTTATAATACAATATATTCTAATATATACAATTATATAAACTAGAGCTCATGGGTTTGAACGTAAATTAAGGTTCACGTGTTATCTTTGATGTTCGTAATTATGGTTCATAATTGACACGAGATAAAAATAATGAGTTAATAATTAATATAATGATTATTTTTATATATAAAGTTATGTATAATGTAATTATCTATAATATTTAATTAATTTTGTTATATTTAAGTGCTATTAAATTAATTTGTATGATATAATATAGTGTTTATAGATATTACACTGTAATTAAATTAATTGGAAATATGGACGAATACTCCATATAAATTCTTTGGGAATATTTAATAAGGTATAAATGGACATTTTAAAGTACCATAAATTTGGTAATGTTATTATCGGTCACGTAATAAGGATAATGGAGGATTTAAAGATAATATAATTAAAAAAAACATGTTAGTATATTTTTCTTAAAGTATTGTATTTTTGATAAGTTGAAATAAAATATAACTGTAAAATTTATGTTTATTTCTTAATTGAATTTTAGTATCTGTAATTGTCAGGTTTGTATGGCCCATCAACTGGAATTCCAAGATACTTAGATTGATCAGGAGTAAGCTTGGTCAACTTGACACCCAAGTGGTCCAAATGTAAAGCTGCTACTTCTTCATCTAATTTCTTAGGTAATACATAAACATCATGTTCATACTGGTCTGTTTTGGTAAATAATTCAATTTGTGCAAGAACTTGATTAGTAAAGGACGTGCTCATAACAAATGATGAATGTCCAGTAGCACAACCTAAATTCACCAACCTTCCTTCTGCCAAAAGAATAATGTGTTTACCATTGGCCAGAGTGTATCGGTCCACTTGGGGTTTGATATTTACTTTATCAACAGCATTCTTTTCTAACCAAGTCACTTCAATCTCACAATCAAAATGACCAATATTACAAACAATAGCATCATCTGGCATATGTGGGAAGTGTTCACCAGTAATAATACCTTTGCAACCTGTTGTTGTCACATATATTTGTCCCTTTGAACAGACTTCTTCCATAGTGGTTACTTCAAAACCAGCAATAGATGCTTGAAGTGCATTAATTGGGTCAATTTCAGTGACAATAACACGACCGCCAAAAGCTTGCAATGACATAGCACATCCTTTGCCAACATCACCAAAACCAGCAACAACACAGACCTTTCCTGCTATCATAATATCTGTTGCCCGTTTCACACCATCAATAAGAGATTCGCGACAACCATATAAGTTATCAAATTTACTTTTTGTAACTGAGTCATTTACATTAATAGCTGCCATCTTTAACATACCTGCTTTTTTCATTTTGTATAGATTGTGAACACCAGTGGTTGTTTCTTCAGATAATCCTTTGATTCCATTCAAAAACTGAGGATATTTCTCATGTACTAGTGTGGTCAAATCTCCACCATCATCCAAAATCATATTTAAAGGATTACCATCAGCAAATACCAAGGTTTGTTCAATGCACCATAAGTATTCTTCTTCAGTTTCACCTTTCCAAGCAAACACAGGGATACCAGCTTTAGCGATTGCTGCAGCTGCGTGATCTTGAGTACTAAATATGTTACAGCTAGACCATTGTACTTCAGCGCCTAGTTCAATTAGCGTTTCAATGAGGACAGCTGTTTGAATAGTCATATGAAGACAACCAGCTATACGAGCACCCTTGAGAATTTTGAGTGGACCATATTTTTTACGTAACGACATTAAACCAGGCATTTCTTTTTCAGCTAAAATAATTTCTTTGCGGCCCCATTCAGCAAGCGATAAATCTGCAACTTTAAATTTGTGGGTGACTCCGTTTTCCATTTTTCTTTTCTTGATTGACGTTATTTTGAATGTTTTATATATCTACAAAAACAAAATAGATACTTAAATGTTTGTAATTACTTATCATAAGATCATAAAACTAATCTTAAAATGATTAATCATAGATATAAAATTGAGTCATTAATTTTTAAAAACTAACTATTTTTTTAATGAAACTCGAACTTAAAAGTATAGATAGTTTTAATAACTGGTTAATTAGTCTATATATTATTATATTAATATGTATTATGTAAGCCCTCTTTTTTTATACCAATAATTTAATTTTAAATATAATTATGTATACAGTAAAGGGAAAATATATAAATCATTGGTTAAGTCTTGTCAAGTTGCACAAATAAATTATTTTACACATATGTTCTGTCAAAGTAGATAAATACAAAAATAGGAATATGGCAGTGCCACCATCAATCTACTAAAGTAAAATTTGATAGAAATGTTTACTGATTGGTCAGTTAATACAACAAATAAGAATCAGTAACCTAATTTATTTATATAATAAAAAGCTAATTATTTTATGACAATTAAAATATAAATCAAAAGGCAATGTTTGTATGTTTGTAGATTCATAGAATCAATAACTAAAATATGAAATAATTATTTATTTTTTTCATTAAAAATTATTTATGAAAATAAAAGGAGAAGGAATATAAATACTAATACTGAACTGTATATGATAAGATATGCATTATTTTTATATAATTATAAACACTTTTTTGATAAAATTTAAACTAATGGATAATAATCATCATAATATATACCTAACAATATTATATTGTACTATAAATAAAATCTTATTCTTTTCTGAAATTATTGATTTAATTTTAAATAGAATTCACCAACTCATCCATCACTGCTAATAGTATTTTTTAACACGCAAGCTAATAATAAATTAATGTTACTATCTAACTACTTTTATTTGTTTGGTGATAGGCACTAGAAGTTTTTGTTATTATATATATATATGATTGATAGAATTGTATTTAAGTATTATTGAAATTTTCCCTATATATAACAGTTGTTATTCTTAGTAACACTTTTTAAATTATTTAGCTAGAAATACTCACCGTGATCTTTATAATAATTCTTAATCAATTTAATAAAAGTATGTCTGCAGGAAATTGTTAGTTATATATGAAATACTTCTATATTATTAAAAATATACTTAATCAAAGTAAGTATTGTATGAAGATATATAAACAAAAAAATATTCTAAGGTAGGTTAAATTTAAAATATTAATTTTAATTTTAAATATTTCATAGAAATATAGCCAATATGGGTACTTAATATATTATATTAATTAGGTAATAATATATATTTCTATAATATCTCACAGGATTATTCAACATGCATTGAGAACTATACCATATTTTTAGACACTTAATTTTTTTATAGTTACCATATTTAAGAAAGTCTTTTAACAATATAAAATCTTTTTTTTTTTTTGGTGTAAATTGTTAAGTAGACAATTTTTTTCACACTGATGCAACTTAATCAAAATTAATACCTATAAGTTTCTGCGTTATAAACCTTATATATTATGGACAATGATATAATAATAATCCATGGATACAATAGAAAATCAAAGTAATAATGTAATATTAACCCTAGTACTTAGTATACTCGAACAAATTTTATTAATGCTAATACATACACTCTCTTTTTAATTAATTTAATTATTTTAAAATCATTATAACCATCATAACTACTAACCTATTATGGAATATTATGCTTAATTTATACATTTCAATAATTTAGAAGGCAGAAACTACTTGTACACATTTCAATTTTTACAGATACCTACATCAACATTCTTTAACTATGGCACAGGCTGAAATCTGGGTGGATATTTGACAACGTTCAATTGTTTTTCAACCAAAAATCAATATTTATGTTTGTATGTATGAAAGAAGTTATTTTTAAATAAAGGAGGGACAATTTAGAACTAAATTACGTAGATCTGTGGTGGAATATTACTAGCTATGGGGTTTAATTTTGATTGGCATATTCTACATTATTATTCATTCAATGAATTTAATTGCGACACATATAACATTTTAGGCAATGTTCGAATTGGGAAAGATTAAGTAGAGGAGGTCAATCCAACGATTTAAAAACTGCATTCTATGTGCACAATTACTTAACACAGACCTGTGGAGGGCTTTGTCCCTACACCCCCTTGCCAACCTTAATTATACCTTTAATACCACTTTTCAATTACAGAAATATTTTAATTCTACCTTTATACTAGTCCACAGAATAGATATGTAATTAAAGGCAAAGAACAGTGTGATATTATAGTTAATTAATAAGCAAACTATAAAAAATATATATTGAGCCATAGAAGTAATAATAAATTAACAAACTATTATCTAAAATAATTTTGATACTAAAAATTGTAAAATTCATTATATTATTATAAATTGAAATTTATATTTTAATAAAAATTATTTTAGACATAAGTTTGTGCAGTTCCTGTGAAAAAATCAAGTTGGGGTACACAAAAAAAAAAAAAATAATAAATAGTAGGGAAGCTCCGTCCTCCAGCGCACCTCCCTTAATTCGAGTAACGATTTTAGGGTTAATTCTCATAGCTTAGACATACGTAATAATATAATACAATATAATACTTACACGATTCGGACGCGAACGAAAGCCGGAGTACCGGACGATTGGAGACTTGAAAAATTAAAAAGATTGGTTTATGGCGAACGGTTTGCGCCGTGGAGGGTAAATTGAGTAAGAAAAACGCTTAGTTTCGTTTCGGACGGACCGGCAAATAGCGATAAGGGATGGCGTGATGATATTTAATCGTTATTGCTCCAATGATCGCAATCGGCCTCGTGTGTCTTGGTACGTCACGCGCGAGTGAAAGAAAGACCGCTGAACGACAGATCAGTAGGTTCCCGTCGCTCGCGACCGTATTATCGTACAATTATTATTGTATACCGTATTATGATTTGTGTTTTAGACCGCGTGACTTTTTTGAAAATATCGATAGCGCGCGCGTTAAATGGCAATCGATAGCAGTATGGCGCGAAAAATAAATTTCGTACGGTCGCTGGGTAAATTATTAAAATATTATCGTTTCTGAATCGGCGGATTTTGTCAGAAAATTTATTGTTTATCGATGTTGATAAATAAATAATAATAGTATTTATACGTCGGGTGTCGTGACTCGTTCAATCATGACCAGACTCGGAGCTGATTTCGTGGTCAAGACTCAAGACGCCAAGTACATTATCAGCTGTGCCGTTATCACTAGTAGCTATCTGTCACACATTATACTTTGTATTTTTGTTTTCGCCAAAAACACCGATTTGGAAATAATATAAAAATGTACATTTTAAACGCAAACGTTTATTGACGACATTATAATATCGGCATTCTGCAATCGGGTCAGAGCCGAGTTCGATTAAACCTGTCAACTACTGCTAGCGTCGGGCTGCGTACGATGAAGTTCATGATCAGCACGTCTCGGCGCTATGCCGCTACCAATTGCAAATTGTTGAATTTCGAAAACACTTACAAAAACAGTCGATTTTTCAGGTATGTGTGTCAGCACAACAGAAAAGCAGATCACTCGTTAAGTCCTTCATATTCCCCAGTATTGTTCGACTGTAATTCCTTCGTCCACTACACGCTGGTTGGATGTTGTGTTTGATAGTACATCAAATGGGTATGGGTCTACCCATTTGGGTTAGATTCATTTAAGTACATCTCTACCAGCTACCTATCAATTTGGTTTTGTTTCTGCTCAGCATTTAATATGGTTGGTGTTTGATTATCCACACAATTTGTTTTTAAGTGATAGGTGCTATATAGACTGTTTTTGTTGAGAAATATTTATCTTTAGCCAAATATTTTACCATACCTTGTAATGAAGAAACATTATTTTCAAATACCTACTACAATTAGACATTAGTGCAATGGTGTGAACATATATTTTTATGTCCACACAATAATAAACCTACCTACTCCCAACCCAAAATATTGCTACTTCTTTAAATATCTATTAATGAAATGTGCCAAGTTAAAAATATTGTAATAGTTGTATAGATACTTTGTCAATATAATATTTGAATTCTACATAGGTGCCTAGAGCTTACATATTTTTATATATTCAATAATTTTGTCGAATAAAAGCATATCATAATAATTTTTGCCTTAACTTTGAATATTTATTTTAACTTTTTTTCATGATTTTTTGCACTCTAATTAAAATAAAATAATTTCAATCATGAGTTCTTAAACTTTTTTAAATATTTCACAAAAAAATTTTTTACAGTTATATTAAAAAGTATGCTTTGCTTAGGTACTATATATTGTATTGAATGACACATTTTTAGATTTTTCTTAGAAAATACTTGTTAACTATGTAGGACAAATTCATATTATTCCTATAGTTAATATAGATTATTTGATAATGTTTCTAACTGTACTGATGAGAATATGTGACAATAATTAAATACAGGAATATTATTGTGAACAGTTAAATGATTATTTTGTTGGTCTACCATTACATTAAACATAATACAATTTAAATATATTAAATGTTTAAATGAGCTTTAAATTTATTTTTAGGAATTCAGTAATTTTGCAGTTACCAAGCAAGGAACCACTGAAAACAGATACAAAACCTTCAACAGTTCCACCCTATATAAGTGGTAATAGTGTTGATAATGCTAACCAATGTTTACAGTCCACTGAAAAGAAAAATGCATCTTCAAATAACACTGATGTGAAGCATGATAATAAATTAGACAATAAACAAAATATGAATGAGACAAAGATCTTAAATGATAATAACTTCACAATGCGACTGGTTAATAAGATTGAAAATTGGTCGCCATCTACTGCAAAGTATGCAAGACTGAGTGTTTTTGGTTGTAAAGTAAGAAATATTTATATAAGTGTATAAAAAATATTCTTTTAAATACATGTTTCTTTTTTATTATAGTATCTATATAAAGATGTTCTAGTGTTACTGTCAGCGTATAAAAAATATTATAGTTCTGATTTGTCGACCTTAACTTATGCTGAGTTGGAGTTAAAGTATAGATTGCCATTACAACTGGTTCGTTTGACACCAATTCTAATTTTTTGGCCTGTACCATTTACTAATTTGTTTTTGTTTCCATTAGCGTAAGTAAAAATATATTTATTTTTTAATTATACTATTATCATTGTTGACAATAATTATCTTTTGTTGCAAAAAATATAGTTCTAGGCTTATTAGAATTTTAATTTTGTTTTAGATATAATAATAAAAAAAATTAATTTTTATTTTTTTTAAACCATTTAATTGTAGGTTCATGTTTCCTAAATATTTATTATCTGAGCATTTTTGGACAGATGAACAACTTAAAGAGTATTGGATAAAAGATCAAAAGAACAATTTTGAACATAACATGAGAGTTTTTGAGTAAATTTATTTATTTTATTTTATTTTTATAGATAAAAAATAAAAACAATTATTATATGAAAATGTTAGTGAAACATAATTATTTATATTTGTAGGCCCTAACCCATTAGGTTGCCTTACTAGAGCCACCAGTTAGACAAATGATGACTTATTGGAGCCTGTACACTAGGCAGCCATAGGCCGTCATATGTCGGATTGGTTGCGACAGCTAAGTTACCTTGTAGTTAAGGGCCGCGCTTATATTTAACATATTTGTACATTGTAGTTATTATTTAAATTTACATAAGCATGTAGATTTGTATGTTAGTTTATTATGTTAGGCATTTGAGTTTAATGGCTGAAGAATGTTCAGATGATATGCTTTTAAAATGGTTTCGTGTGATTGAATGTCTGGGAGCAGGAGGTGTATCCCCAGTGGAAGACATTATTCAAGCCATCCCAGTTTTTACTATGTTTCCGTATCATTTTAGTACTTTACCTCGTCAACATATTGTGAGTTTTTTTAAATTAAATACTTGTATTGCTATTCAAATAATTGTATATTATTGATTATTATTTTTATTTTTTAAATTAAAGACAGTACTATTAAAAATGTATAACATACATCGTGGATGGAGAAGAAGAGTGAGGTTAAAGAATTTAGCACAGTATATACAATTAATGGATAAGGCAATAGAATCTGAAGGCGGACCAGATAAATTAAATGATAGACAATTACAATGGGTATGTTGTTATTAAAATTAAATTAGATATTTCATTAATAATTTAATACGTAAATTAAAGAATAATATTATTGTATAACACATTTGTTTCTAAACCAAAGTATAATTATACATTCTCATGTACTTGATGTAGTAATGTATTAAGTTTTTATTATTTTAATTGGCGGTCTTTTATTTTTGTTGCAGGCATGCCTATTTAGAGGTTTGAGCCCTTTTTCATCATCTAGGGAAACACTTGTCTTATATTTAAAAGACTGGATAAAGATCTCCTCGAAGATTGATAACGATTCACTTAGTTGTATACTCCACTGCCAGGTTTTATTGGCATTAAATCGACCAGAAAATGATATATTAAAAAAGACGGAATAAAGAATGGTGCTTAATTAAAATTAAAGTAAATAACCATTTAAAACATAGACAGAATGAGCCATTGTTAATTACAATAATAATAAAATCTAGTCTGTACTTTTGTTTTGTAGTACTTATGTTAATCGATATTTTGTAAAAAGAAATGAATGTCCAATGGTGTTGATAATATTCTGTCTTGGTGATATTTTATTTTGTTACATTGTAATTTTGTTAAATAGAGTTTTTTTCAATTTTATTTGTGTTTTAAATTTGTTTAAAATCTTTAAAACAAGAACAAAAATTTCAGGAAAAAATCATAGTATTAAAATGTATAATAATGCATTGAGTAAATGCAGTGTGATTCCTAACCTATGGTTATTATTTAATGGTATTTGAAAAAGTACTGAGAGCACAAGATGAATATTTTCATATGGATATTAAATAACTTTATGAAATAATGAATAATGAAAACTTTGTATCTAGGTGTAACTATTTAAAGTATTATTTTTATATGACGTGTTTTTGTTATGATCACTTCATAAATTTCAATTTTGTATTGAATATCGCAAGATTCAGAACAACTATTGAATAATATTATTGTTGGACAAAATTAAGAATTATTCCAAATTCCTGATTATTTTGAAAATTATTAAAAATTTTCACTTTTAAAAAGTTAAATTTTTTGCTTTTGAGAATTTTATACCTAAAACCATCCTACAAATTTGAAAATTTAAGCATATTAATACTTTAAAAGGTGACTAGCAAAAAAAAAAAAAATAACACATTATATTGTTGTAAAGCATATTTATTACTCTACTAAGAATCTAAAAGTTAACATCTTGGACATTGGACAATGATTGTATTTTTATTTAGCTATAATTAATTAACTAGTTTTTTATAGTTAATATATTATCCTGAAATATGGAAAATTAAATTAATTAATGTAATTAAAAGTTATCAATTTTATATTATAATCTATAATTTATAGATGATACTTATTGATGAGATCATCGACGTCATCTGAAATACTTTTAAAAAATTTCTATAAAATAATTATAGTATACTTACCACCCACCCCAAGCTACTAGGATTCTAGTGTTATTAACTTCTTTTTAAAAACTAATTATTATTATTTACAAATTTTTGAATCTTTCTTGATATGTATAGTTGTTTAACCCAATTTTACCAATTTTAGGTGTCAAGACCCATCTACCCACTTAAGGTTAGGTTATTGTATGGATTTTTTTTATTAATTTTGATACCTAGAAGGTTTAACGAGTGTAAACGGCTTTGAGTTATGTTTATAAAAAAATGTATTATTTAAATTCAAGTTTTTCTCTCGGTAAATGTAGTGATCAATAATTAAAAAAAAATTCGGGTAAGTCGCTCTGTAGCATAGTATAGATTTTGAATGTATTTCATCATTGAGTACCTAGGTTACTGTAATGGACATGTTAAATGTATTGATTTAAATTATTAATAATTTCATACGAAAAACGATTCAGGGCGGAAATGGTGTGTGAGCAACTATTTCTAAGGAAATTGTATAATTTATTTATATTACTATTATCTAGGAATTTATCTATCCGTTAAATATTCAGTTATCATCAAATTGTTTAATTTTATTTCAAAGTTGAAGTAGGTAAGTACTTGTATTTGTTATTTTAATTTAATTTTTCTTGTTTTTATGATTCAATCTACCAAGTACTGAAATAGATACTTATATTGAATATTAGGTACCTATTTAAAATAAACCTGTGGTAGTAGCATAGGTGCAATTTGAGTTTTAAATTTGGGGGGCTATTATAACTTTCATGCATGTACTGTGTGTATGCTCCCTGAGATATATAAAGGTGGAAGGGGATATATGCAAACCATTTTTTGGGTGAGGGGGGATAAGATTAATTTTATACATAGATAGATCTTAAGAAAGAGACCCATGGCTACACTCTCTAGATGGTATGTGAATAATAGTTCTTTGGCCTATTTATATATTAACATTGGTGATTATTTCATGCGGACAAATGTAACATGTCCGGACATACACTATTTGACAAAACTGATAAATGTAATTTTGAAATAATTTAATTAATAATTAATAATATTATGTCCATAAAATACTTGTATGTCCGTAGCAAGATATAATAACAATTGTCATTTGTAATAAGTCCATTCTAGTTCCACAAAAAAATTACTTTAAAAAAATATAGAGTTTTAGTTAAACTAGCAAATTAATGTTGTACAGTAAATGTAACACCATATCAAGTTTACACATAAGTTAAAGCTTACATTTAAAAAAAACTATAGGTATTTGAAAAATAATAAAACTTTAAATGGCCCTCCTGAACATTTTGGTATTTGTGACATATTATTTTTGGCTTTTTAGCCATCGATGTAT
Organism: Rhopalosiphum maidis; assembly: GCF_003676215.2. Taxonomy (NCBI): domain Eukaryota; kingdom Metazoa; phylum Arthropoda; class Insecta; order Hemiptera; family Aphididae; genus Rhopalosiphum; species Rhopalosiphum maidis. Next base: position 57,709,893 of record NC_040877.1, read on the forward strand.
AATGTAAGTATACGTAATACGTAACTATTAAGTATGTAACTGATGAGCTCACTACCCAGACACCCGCAATAGTCGACAGACTGACAGAGTTTCATTCGTAATTCGTATCAACTTTAATAGGATGCGGTTGTTATAGGTAGCTGAATTGTAGGTAAGTACCTATATGCCTATATCAAATGAAGGAAAATAATATTCTGAAACGCGCTCCCTAAGAAAATTATTATATCAATTGGTTATATAGGTTTTTAAGATTTGTAATACAGTAGCTAAGTATTCAGCGGATTTCACACTACAGTTTCTTGGAGCAAAATAGACTTTTAAAATTTATATTTATGTGTTTGGGTGTTCCAATTTACTGTTTTGAGTTTTACTCAGATAATGGTAAAAAACACATTTTAATTTACTATGAAGCTAATTACTTGAATCTTTTGAGTCAAAATTATAAAAAAATAATTTAAAACTATATTCCCAAATTATATATATTAATATCTAAATTCTGATTCTATTCCTGGAAATCCTCCTCGCAGGCTAAAGAGAAGATGGTGTCGTGATCGAAAGTATAATTAAAAAAAAAAAATTCTATAAATTAAACAAATTTCTTTTATAAAGTGTCGCTAGAGTGGCTTCTTTTTTCACGTGTCACATACCAAATTAATGTTTATATATCAGCATATGCTTATTGTAAATTTAAATTACAGATTGTCACATTCTAAACTACAGCTTAAAAACAACTGTATTCTGTATTTTTAGACTTTGAGCGCAACGATAAATGATAAACGACTAATGCATTAATTTTTCAAGACGTGTGTTATTTTATGTATCATCAACTTTAGTAGTAGTAAAAATTATTCGATTTAAAAGTTTGGGGTAGAAGGGTGGTTTTTGGTAACAAATTGGATCTAGTTGGTAGTTGGAAAGTTAAAAGTATTGTTATAGGATGTACCTAACCTCGTATAATTAATTCAAATATAAGTATAACATTTTCATATTATGGGCTTTTATGTATAATATACATTTATGTTGTTATTTTACACTTTATTTTATGTATTGCCAATAATTATTTGCTATACATTTCGTGTATAATATAATTAAAAAAAAATATTTTTTCCTTTTTTTCAAAATATTAGTTTAAAACAATTAAAACTGATAACGCAATGTTTGTGGTTTCACGTCTATTATGCTCGATTTTAAGGATATTGTTGATCTAGTTCTTTCATACACAAAAGCGAAATATGCACTTACTGTGCTATACGTATAATATAAGTAGAGTAGATAGTATTTTGTGGTTATCGAAATAACAATATACGTGGCCACTGGCCAGTATTATCCATAAGCTATTTTAATTTTTTTTATGTGCCTAACTATACGTAATAATGATAATATTTTATGGTATTATTGGTCGTGTATAATAATATTAATATTGTTTATATTTCTTAAAGGAATATTTAAAAAAAATCAACTTACATTTTCAGTATCTATGCATGTGATAAAAATATTATAATAGCTTAACCTATTGGATCAATTTCTTAGAGAAATTCTGCGCTACATATATGCTGTTGTAACTATTAAAATATTAATGCCCAAACATTTTATTCGATGTACGAACCTACTATGTCAGATTATTTTAGATTACATACTTTTAGCGAAACACGTTTTGAAAAATCTGATTTGGTGGTGAATTTCAATTTGTTTTGAAATGTAATAACAGAATTCTTTTGTATGAGATTGTTTTTTTATCGATTGAAAATTTAACAGTAACACAATAATCTCAGTGCTCTAGCACTCATTTAGTACACACACGCAACTAGAATGATAGTAAAAAAAAAAAAAATATCTGGAAAATGTATTTCTGATAATTTGATTAAATATGAAAATGTGCAAAGTAAGATTTATTGTGATAGCTGATATAGTGATATGCAGGGCCGTAGTTAGGAATTTTCTATGGGGAGGGTCCAGTTCCATAGATAGAAATTTTATGACTTACGAGGTGCTTTTGCTTATTAGTCAAACTACCGCCATTATAGCATTAATAAAGAAACCAATATCATTATTTCGAGGATCAATAACCTTTAAAACAGCCTATAGATATAAGGCAAAATTCATTGGCAAGCTAAGAAAGTAAACCAATAAGGTATTAGCTATTATTTAAAAAAATAGAAATGCAATAAAAATGTTGTTTCGGATTTAGATAGATAGTCTTCAGTTGCAGTATAAATCAAATAAAACAAAGACAAATCTGCAGATATTCCTAATTTTTTTTAAAACAAATATAGATTAAAATAGAAAAATAAGAGATCTTTCATAACTGAAAAAATACATTTTTATATTTTTAAATAATATTGATCTAAGATTTTTTTTTAAATTTTTAATAAATTTATTAAAATTTTATATTTTATATGTTTTTATATATGCAACGGGAGACTTTTTTTCCGTGCGACTTTTTTACCAGAAGCATTATACTATAAAATATGTACTATATATTAAGTATTTATTCAGTTAAAAAATGGTTTGAAAAATTTTAAATTTTAGAATATACTAGAAATTTTTACATTTTCTACTTTGTTAAAGGGGGGTTGAACCTACTTAACCCTCCCCGTAGCTACGGCCCTGGCGATACGCAAGGTATGTGCAGGTGCGGGGTGGTAATATCACATTTTATAGGTTACCGGAGATCGACTTCACGTGACTGGTTTTTCTTTTAATAACATAAAATAGCTATAAAATAAGAGATGGAAAGTACAAAGTATTTTGCTCGAGGACGCATGAACGATGAAACGTCTACGTGGACAGAAGAATGTTCAAACAGGAAAATTATTCGATGGTAAAAAAGTACCCATATAAACCAAAAATAAAATGAAAAGTCTTACCTAAAAATAAGTATAAATACCTACATATTTTGGAAATTTAATATTTTCATTATTATTGATGATAGGTACTCGGGTAAGAAATCTAGCATGTATTGTACCTATGATTTTTTGTACACGATGATTGCATGTAAATGAACCATGGTTAGGTTGAATAATTGCAATAAATTCAAGCTGTATGATTTTACATTGTAAGTAGGTACTTAGAAGGTATACTTTCGAAAAAAGTACGATAAAATCGGAAATTTATATCACGTTTAAATGTTTAATGCATCCTTTTCGATATCGTGATTCGTACATTTCGATTCGGTTTTCATAAAATCTAAATAAAAATTAAAGTTATCTTTCGTATTCATTTAATTACAACTATTCACATGGTTATAAAATTGTGTGTGCATTTATTTATAGGTAAGTGCTTACGTAAAATAAAAGCACACGGGGTTGGCTTATTTAATCAGACACATTTCATTTTTAATCTATCTTATACATTATATATTATCGACGCAACAGACAGTTTTTACTCGATTATTTTTCCAATAGGTTCGCATTTCAGCAACAAAAGTTATCATAATAATATGTCAATATGTTAGTAATATTGATATCGATATCATAAGATATCTTTTATCGGTATGATGGATATTATTCAAAATCATAACAATAATTATGTAAGATTCAATATGCTGTTATTTATTTTCAAACAATGTAATAAAAAAACAATTTATAGTTTCAGGGAATAAACTCCATGAGAAACTTTGTATACACGCATACCACCCAACATAATCTTGTTAAGTACTTATAACCTATACATAAAGAATTATTTAAAATAATTATATTGAGGTGACTTTTTTTTATATACCTACGTATAATAATATCATCATTATAAAATACGAAAAACATTTTTGAGGGATTGAATATTTATTTTAAAAATGATTTGATTGTATAATCCTTAAATAGGCTAAAATTTTATTATTCGTCACTGTAGTTATTAAAAAGTGTCAATCCGGGTAAAATAACTAATTTAATAATACGGATAAAATATAAATTAAAATAAAAAATAATTTTATTAAAAATGAAATTAAACATATTATATCTTTATACCTACTTAGGTATTAAAAATAATTTATATATTAATTATATACCTTTAAAAAATTTAAATTATAATAATTTATGTATGATTAATTTGACATTTTAAGAATTTAACAAACGTATATTTAACGTATGCCAAGAAAGAATCAAAAAACTTGTGATACAAATAATTATAAAATAAAATGCATTTTTAATCGACAGTAAAAATAAACACTCCACTGTCAACCGTTGTGAATGTATAAATATAATTTTTTCCCTGTATCTTTAAAATGTGATTTTAATTATGGCTTAATATTGTTTATATAAAGCTTATTTAATTGTATATTTTCTACTTTATGGAAATAATTAATAATTATGAAAAAACATTTTTTAGTGTTTAAATGCTTACGAGTTGACAATTGTTTCATTTAGATCTGGAATCTGGATTTATTATTTTGAAGATGACACATTAAATATAACTTAGTAAGTCATTAAGTTTTAAAATAAAGTTTTTTATATTTATGATTTTAAAGTGCTGTTTACTAGATGATATTGCGTATGATATTAATTCTAATAGGGTAACACGTCATGGTTATAATAATTATAGCTACAATAAAGTGTAAACATATATACAAAAAAAATAAACCTGTTATTAATTCAAATAAAAATAAATATAAAGTACGTTTTATAATATTTAATTTCAAGAGCAATTTACTGTACATTGTTATAGTTTTTGTATTTTTGAAATTTAAATATCATCAATCATCAATATTAGACATTATTTAATAAATATACATTTCTGAAGCTTAAACGGAAATCTCGTGTTTTGACTAGGCATTATAAGGATCTGCATAGTCACGTCGTTTTGATATTGCATAAAATATTCACCCACACATACACATACGTATCTACAGTGGTGCAATGTGCATATAAACAGTGTAAGCGTTGTTTACAATTTCTGTTGTGAAATATAATGTTGTGAGTTTATTTTGAAATGGCCAAATAAAAATCTTATTTCAGCCACGACCAAGTACTAATAATGTACAATTATATGTTATTACATTCTATTGATGGAATTATATTATTTTTTTTTTTGTATACATATATATATATTATTGTCATTTGTTGTTAATCCAAAAAACACCGATGGTTTTAGGTATTACGGCCGACGGAGGCCGTAAGAAGTCGAGGATATTCGGTACAATGTTTCTCGAACCACCAGTACACGAAAGTTCAGGTCAACAATGCGTTTTATATAAATGTGGAAAATAAGACGTGTTTTAAGCGATTCCAATTCCAATTCTTATTTCGTGCATGAGACTATTACAGTTTAATCAGCTTATTGTACAAAAGTAATTGCATTGGAATAATCAGTGTACACGGGATAGTCCAAGCGGCGGTGGTACTGACATATAAACGATTTTCAAATGGGTTACAATGACACCAACCGTGGTCTTAACCAACATCTATTATATTATTATTTACTCCGTTGCGTTGATACGGCACTTGGGCTGTTATCGGCCATCAGTATTCATTGACTTCCGAGTTCAGACATTTTTTTGCAAAATAGTGAAATTCGTTAAATTTTACTGATTAGGTGCTATAATTAAACATGGATGCGATCAATTGGTCGAGCTAATTATAAAAATATTATCGTTTTATAGAATTTCATTAAATCCCCTGTTCCTTAACCACATATTGGTTTGACGTATACAGTACAGATCAAACATTTTCTGCTAATAGAATATTGACGAGGTCCATAGTATCGAACCACAATATTTTAACCAGGAAAAATTCATGTTCACCGCATATAGCAAGTATACATAAAATATATACGTATAATGTATAAAATATAATATATACATTTGTATACATTTATATAACCATGGCTGTTCAGTACTCACATCGTCGAACGTGTATGCACAGTATGTAATATCACAAGTTAATTACTTTAGCTCATATAATTCTGTAGAAAATCGCGATCAACAGAATCCGCGGAAACGCAAAAATATGTTTCCATGTTAGATTGAGCTAAAAAAATCTTTGATATTTTATTTCATACAGATGTGTTAAATAAAAATTAGTTAACTATTTTAAAAGCATATTTAGACAGGTGGTTATTTTAGATTAAACATACGGAAAAATAAGTTTAAAAAACACTTTAGTTATAATATAACATAATTTTGTTTTATATGAAAGAAATCATCTATGTTGTATATTATATATATATACATACATATATACATATATTATATTACAATATAATACGATTTTATACCTCATGTGTTTATTATTTTTAATTAAAAATAAAATTGATTATGAATAGTAGTATATGGTAGGTAAATAGAAGGCACAAGTAGCAAGTATGTACATTGTGCAGTCAAAGCGAAATCTTTTAGAAACAATATAAGAAATGATTATTGAGTTTCCTTTTACGAACTAATCTAAGAATTTTACAATAAGCGATGTAAATTTATATTACATTGTACATATTAGGTAGTTACGTTCCATATAATAGAAGCATGTCTTGGATTCGTATTTATAATAAACGAGAAGATAATCGTGTAAACATTGAACAAGAATGTAATAAACGTTAGTTTTTTTGCCGACCAAGGTAATTAGAAATTCTTGCGTATGTTATTAATCCAACTGGATAAAAGAATTGCCTACTCTTTACTGCCTTACTGTATATTCTTATATTGGGGGCTAATATCTATTTAAACATACATACTCATATTAAATACTGAATTTAGTTTTAGTGAATTTTTACCTTTGAACAATTACCTTCCAATTGCACGCGTTCTCGATCACGCATAGATTAATAACGATAATATAATAATTTCAAAATTAAACAATAAAACAATACAATTATAATTATTCATTTTAAATGTTTTCATTTCCCACTGTTGTCAAATTTGTTAAAATATATCATTTCGACTTCGAGACTAATGTGTACAAAATAAACAACAGCGTAAGATCTTTTTTCTTTGACTTTGATTGACAGCACAGAGGGGATCACTCACGTTGTTATAGCGTAGCGTACTGCTGTTATCGTTTATCGATACAATATTAACAGTACTAAACAGGCGTGGGCGTGTGCAGGCAAGTCTTCCGCTACAATTCTTAACAAAAAATACAACATTATATAATAAATATTAAAATATTATTTGCGTCAAAAAGTCTTCCCGGCTTGCGGAACCAGCCGGTCTAGAGTCGTGCAATAGTGGCAATCCTCGCAGGAGTGCAGGTTATAGAAAATCAACAGGTCTGAAAGCCCGTCTTGCGATCTTCTTGGCTAGGTGTCACGGTACGCACCCGCTGGCCCGGAGTCTCGTTCTGTTGGAACATAATCGTGTGTGCGTGTTCACGCGGCAGGGGAGAGGGGTGTTGGCGTGTTGCTTAGTAAGCCATAGCACTTCCTGTCCATTGGTCCTTTCTTCTGTCTCTGTTGTCTTATCTTTCGGTTTTTTCCAACGTCTCCGCCAGTCTACCGTGACGTAAAAGGACTATGAGCTGCGATGAGAAATGACCGAGAGTTGATGGTGTCTATGTAGGACGTTTATCCCACGAGACTAGGTATTCGTGGGGTCGCACAGCTGATCTTGGATGTCGCGTATAGGGTGATGTTCTTGTGTCTTGTCATAGGACAAACGCTCGCATTGCCCACCGGAAATAGTGCAAGACCTACCAATCTTATTCATAAATTGTATTTTTTTTTAAGTATATCTTATGATCCTCCTTAATGACAAAAAGTTGCGTTTACCTGTGGCCAAAGCTCATCATTATTCGATTTCTATGATGTAATTGAGTCAAGTAAAACGTTTTCATGAAATGCAACTGTATTTCTCATAAATGCGTATATTTTGTAACGAAAATATAGTTTCATAATTCAATATTAAATCATCTAAATATAGTATTAAAAAAACTTTTTTTTGTAAAATTATTTTATGATATTATAAGACGGGACATCGTTTAATTATTTTTAAATATCTACAATACATATGGGGTATTTTTTTGTTTAATATTTAATTGTATAGAAATATTTGTTGTTTTCTGATAAAGATCATTAAATTTGAAATTTTTATCAAATAATAAAATTATCGATATCTAGTTTATTAAATATATTACGTTATATTATATTGCTCATGAATATTCCAAATTAATATAAAATAGTTCAATAATTATCATTGACGTTAATATTATTACCGAAAAGTTGTTTGTTGAATTATATTTATAAATGAGATATCCCTGAAAATAGACTCTATCATTCAATATATTTTTATTCATTTTTAAAACTGATACGTATACGATATATCTGGTATTAGTCTGAGAAAGAAGTATTAACACTATTAGTCTACGTTTAAAATAAGGTATACATTTAAATTGTTTTATTTTTTAGCATAAAAGTTTTAAAAAAACTAGTTTACATAAAATTAACAACAAGAATTCGATTTAAAAAAATTTTAAAGTTTCTAAAATTTTTGACAGACTATTATCTGTTTCTTATTAACGATAAGTATAGTTTTAAAAGTTATTTCATTTTTTTTACGTTCACGGATCATAAACCCTACGTTTCATTTTCGTACTAAATTCACAATTTTGTATTATAGATTTTATCGGACTTTCAATGTATAAAATATTGTGTATAGAATTAGTATATACAAATATTAAACCTACTAATGTTTTTATTCATTTATTTAAAATATACGTATAACATATTATTTTAAATTTGAACGGTAATATTTTATAGATTAAAAATGTTATTCCGTTCATTTATAGTATTAATATAATTGATTGAAGTAGTTAAATTAATTATTAATTAGGTATTAAAATATATGATAATTTAATTCAAAATAGATTAATCGTTTACGAATAAATTGGTTCATAGGGTACAATAAAACGAATTGAGAGTTTTCAAAATCGATAATAATATGTAATTTGCATTATTGTAATAAGTAACCGAAAACAGTGTTTGTAATTAGTACAAAAATAATAAGGGTATGTAATTTGCACCATCGTCGGTACACGATTTTGATTTTTGGGTAAATTTTGGTGTGAAATGACTACAGCCAATTAGTTTACCTGAAATATGTTTATATTCATAGGTAAAGGAAGTAAATAGCTGTGGTGAAGTTGTTTAGGCCGAAATCAAATTTGAGGGTACCCTTGAGGCCTAAGGAACAATCATATTTATTATTCCATCTTCTCATATTATAATCTTAAACATGATTCGGAATTCATAAGACCAGTTTATAAAGTCGAGTATCAGTATCATACACTATTGAGTACGTTTAAGAACTTCTTGAAAATGTATTTGTCTTAAGAGGTTTCAGTAGTATTTGTTAGTACTTATCGTAATTTAGATAATAGATAAATATAGGCAATAATATTTACGTTTACTTTATTTAAAACAAAATTTGTTTTATTTGCCATCAAAATTGTTTAAAAGTAGTTAAATAAAATGTTACTTTTCAATTTTTGTCTTACGGTTGTCTAACAAAATACACATCAATAAAAACATACAATCTGTATACATATCTATTTAAAAAATATGTATTATAAATTGTGATTTATTTTGAAAAACTATTCTGCCACTCGAATATATTCGGTTTTGATCTTATGTCTTATTTAAAAGGTATTACAATATTTCATCTTAGTTATTGATTAATCATTATAATATTATAATAGTATGGGGAGTGGGTTTGATTTTTCGCAAATGTGAGTAGGCCTAATTTAGTAATTTGTCTTACCCTTGACCCGTGTCACCTCTACTTTTTATTGAATAAGATAATCAATGAAACGTAGGTACCGTAAACTTAAGTATAAAATTTAGTTATTTACTTAAATTGTAGTAAAATCATTGAAATGTATCTGATGTATCGGCGTATCGCTAATATGATATGACTATGTATGTGATACACGATTTATCAGTGTCGTTTTACGCGTTATTTTTTTAATTTTTGTCAAATGAAACGTGTAATATGTTTTGAAAAAATGCATTTCTTTATTTTTAACGTAATGTTTTACGTGAAATTATAATTTTTTAAACTTTTCATTATTATTCATTTTTTACTTAAATTTAATATTTAAAATATAATTAATATGCTTCGTGGAATCAAAATAAAAGTAACTTGAATGTTTACTCATTTTTCTTAAGAACATCTTAAAATGTTCAATAATTATACATTCTATACTTAGCGATGCACTAAGAAAACCCAGAATGAAAATCTTGTCATACACGATTATCTTGGATAAACATGTTATTTAAATAGATCGATGAAAAGATAGATATTTTATAATAACAACACCACTTATCTATTGTACGAGACAAAATACGAGCGTAATATGAACGCGTGTTTCTTCACCCAATTATTTGTATCGCGCTCAGTTTTTCTTATTGAAACAATTGCAAATATAATGTATTTGAATTGCGTAAATTTTCCAGAAACACGTGGTTTAATAATTATAGTTGATAGTGATTGACTTAGATATATTGTACTGTTAAAAGGCGATTGACGTAATGCAATGTGCTGTAGCACTATTTTATCGGAACATCTTAGTCATTCTCGATAGAATTCATGCGTCATATTTTATTAAATCTATGACGAACGGACTAATAATATTTCTTCAGTCTTCAGTCACTGTTTGACAAAATTTTCAACTGTAAAGTCCACTAAATATTATCGAATCCTTGCTCACCAAATCAGATCCATATGTCCTATTATCATCCTTTTAATTCAATGGTTTTTTTAACCTAACCGCGAGCGCCCTTAAAGTTTGCCACGATATATCTATTAATAGTTTTTTAAGTATGTATTTACGAGTATTATTATTTCATTGACAGTCGGGGAAAAATTGATGAATAACAAACATAAAGATAGGTTAAATAATTAATATTAATCGGAAATATGTATAATATTATTTATTATTAGCATACTCGTCACGGCCGCCTCGAACGTTTTACGTCGCGTAATATAAAATATTGTATTGAATGTATTATACTTCTATGTTTTTTAATAACTTATGCCTTATATGGTTTATTTTCAACAATACTTGTAATTATAATTTTTATACTGATTAAATTTATGATTCGTTCAACTGTCAGGACTTCAGTGAGTGAACAAACAAAGGAAAAAAAAATAAATTAAATTTCAGACGTCAATATCATAATGATTATTTAAACATAGAATTTTCTTGATCCAATAGTGCAGATGATCTTCGTCCACGGTGTATTGTATGAGGCGTTAAAGTTTAACTATACATATACCTAAAGCTAATACCTATTATTTATAAAATTCTCTTTTATTCTATCTTTTACGTTATTTGTTAATGTTAATGAAACACCAGTATTGGAATTTTGTTAAAGGTATTGTAGTTGAACTGAGTATGTTAAATCTCAAATGTATGTTTAATTATATCCACTTACACGTACTACATTAAAACTGCCTTTTGGATCTCTGTTTATTTTTTTTTATATAAATTACTTAATGATAAATTAATAATTATTTTAACCTAGTGCAATCCTAAAAACATAATTTATAAAATAAATAACAATGATACCAGAATGATAGATTTGATTATTTTTTTATTAGGAAAAGGTAAAACATTACTTACCTAACTATAAAACCTATGGTCTATAATAACTATATTTTATTGAATTTTTATTATTATATTCATTAATCGTTGATTTTGTACTCTTATTTAATTCAACCGATAATAACGGCACGTCGAAATTAGACGACTCCGTAACAAAGGCTGATCGGATGCTCGGATCACGAGTGCAATACAAGCATTACAGATTTTTTAGATGAGCGCTAAATAAAGCAGTGTGTATGCAAATAGAAAGCTACAGTAGCCGTAAAATATTATAGCGATACAATAAAGTGAAGTGAGATAACTGTAAATTGGGAAAATGTTAAAACATTATTATTTAAAATACAGTTATTTATTATTAAATCATTATTATATCTCAGGGGTGACCAACATGAATGGTTTCGCGAGTCATTTGTATAAATACAATGATACACATATCAAGAGCTAAAATGTTTATAGATACGTTTTGTACAATTTGATATTTTTTTATAAATATATACGTAAAAAATTGAAATTTAAAACAGTAATAATAATAATAATAATAATAATTATAATACCTATAATAAGTAAATTTTAATTTTATAAATAAGACGCGAGACGCAAGTTAATATTGAAGAACGTAAAGATGTACAATGTTTTGCAATAGTTGTGCACAGCTTATAACTGAACAAAAAAGTTAACATTATGAAATATAACTAAGTTAATTATTGAACAATAATTTGAAATATAAATCTTAAAATTTAGATACATTTTTTATTTGATATAGTAGCTATATTATACGCTTACTTGTTAAGTCTTAGCCTTGTTGGTATAATTATAATTTATTTCTTCAACTAAAAGTATGTTCATATTGTTGTATTTTTAAAGTTAATTGTTTTAAATATAACACATGACCTGCCTTTAGCAATAAATCGTATTCAATTAATTTTAGTTTTATGATCTTCAAATAAACTTTATGTATTTATTTATATACATTGTATGTGTAAGTGTAGATTTCCAAGATGATTAAAAATGTACTAGTGAATATTTAAATGGAGTATAATTAATATTTTTCGTAGTAAATGCTTGTAATATTTTCAGAAAGAAATAATGATAGAATTTTAAATTTAAAAAATAAGGAGTACTGTTGAAATGTAAATATGTAGGTATCTACTTATTGTACTTAACACTTTTTTTTATAATATATAATTAGAAAAACAATACTTTTAAATAATAAATAAGGATTAGCAAAAAACAGATCATATGATCTTGTTGGATAATAATCAATTTCATAAATTAAATTAATTAAAATTTTTATGATCATTTTGATACAGTGAAATAATTTATACAATATCACTCGTTGCAAAATAATGTTCCACAATGTATTGCATTTTGTATACAATATCATGTTGGAATTAACTATTGACCACTTAGATGTTCATGTGTTACATCAAAATTATATTTTTACGCTTCAGTAGCATACTTTTGGGCGGTGGAGGTTATTGGGTGGCTTATGATTATTATTTTATTACATTGTCTTAAAACGTTTTAGAAACGAGGAATTTAAATATTGAGAAGATCCTCACGTCACGAAAGGATAATAACATAAGCGTATAATATATATTACAACTCTATATATATATTATATATTTTATTCATAAAAATCATAATTTGCCTATAGACCTTTTAATGGAACAATGCTATTAATCTATTATAACTTTAACTTTATACTCGATTGACTACGGTTATCTTATAGATCACGAACTATGCATCTTTATTGTATTTATTATTGGTTTGTATAAACAATAATTTATTGTGTATCGTTCCTAATTGTATACTATTATATGCTTATTGTAAATAATTAAATGTATTATTTGATACATTTTTTTTTCAATTTAAATTATATTTCATACTCGTATTTTAATCGTTTTGTTTTTCTCGTAAGTATAGATATTATATAATATCTTAAGTTAAATTAATTGTTTGTGTATACTCTAAATAAATTACCTATGTTTTCCTATAAGATAAAGACTAATACTATTAAAGAGTACAGTGTTATTAATGTTAATTACGGATGAAATTATACAAAAGTATATATATTTTTTAAATATACAACGCAAATTACGTATTTTAAAAATGCTTAAAATAATCAATGTATACATAAATAAGCTCAAAATAGCCTATTAAAGTAATTATTATATTGAAAAATAAGTTTTTAAATTTAAAATGTTTAGTTTCATTAATTAAATTTTAATCTTATTTAAAGTTAATTTTGGCATTTCTTTGAATAAATAAATAAATTTGTTTTCATATTTTATTTAACATAGCACTCTTATGCAATATAGCCAGGATTTTTTTTCTTCAGTTTTTACAGCCTACAGGAGATATAAAAATAATAAAAAATATGAAATCACGAAAATATGTTTTATTTATTTATGTGGAAATACAGTTATATTGAAGTATTGATTTAAAAGCGGAACACTTATTCCATGGTAAAAATTCTGCAAATAATAGCTATATAAATTTATAAGAATAGATAAGTGCTTATTAAATTATTGTGATATCAGCATATCCAAGTAGGTAATTTGATAAGTAAGTTACGGCGAGTGATATCGATAATAATAATATTATGTAAATATGTTATCATCAGTTCCTTATTAGAACTTTTTTTTAATATAAATGTATTCTGAAAATATCATAAACATATATCATTATATTTATATTATAATAAACAATATCAATATAATATTATATGCGTCAATCTTTTATGGAAAGAAATTACTTAACTTTTTTTTTAAATCCATAACTTTTCTTTGAAATTTGTTTTTCTTTCAAAATTATTCTCATTATTTATGTACGTGTAGTGTTTAAAAGAAATATAAGTAACTATAAAATAGAGAAGACAATATTTATTTTACATTTATTATGTAGGACATGTAAGTACAATCATTGTACAGGGATTTCAGGTTTGGCTATATTACAATAGTAATTGAAAATATATTAAACAATTTTATACCGTCTTATGTTCTATATATTAAAATATATATATGTCATAAAATAATAATACACTTACAGTATGACGTGCATTATTATTATTATATTATTTAGCAAATGTCGTTATAGATAATTATTTCGTTATGGAAAAGTTTGCAATAAAATGTGAATGCCTATTGTGTAAAGTTGTATATTTAAAAAAATAAACGTTCATTTGAATTGTTATTGCATGTTCAACTCTATTGTTTATATATAATAATGATGTACGAGTACCTATACTCTAAAAGAAAAACTTTTTGTAAATATAAACCTAAAGACCATTGGAACACATATGTATGATCTGCAACTGCTGAGTTATTATTAATTCAAAGGGCTGGTAATTATGGTAGTTATTGTTATTTAACTAATATTTATAATTTGTTTCACGTAACACAATTGTTACTACATAGTTTGTACTTGAGAATTTGTTTTGACTATTTCTTTAACTGAGGTGCTGATCAACATTTTTGCATATTCCCATACCACTCCATTTCACTGATCTAAACTTTAAATATTTATAAGTTATGACTTATAAACTACTTGTCTGAATCTCGAAATTTATAAATTGAAATACGACTCGAAAAAAAATTCTTCACAATATGGTCCCATAAAGTATATTTTCTCATTTTAATTTTTGAAATTTACTCTTAAAAGTACCTATAAAAATTGTAAAATTAAGAAAATTACTAAAAAAATAGTTTTTTTAATTAGTAAGAATATTGTATTTATTGTATATGATATTTATATAATATATGATTAAATAGATGTAAAATAAATTTTGAATCATCTTGTATAATATGGGATAGTATTAAAAATATTTTGACTATTTTTGAGCTATTTTTAGACAATTATCATTTTTAATTTTTTTTTTATAAATGTCTTTAAAAAATGTATCGAGAATTTAATACAATGTTTCTAATAAGTTTAGTTCATTTCCCAATTAAAAAATATCAATGATTTATAGTCATTGTATTTTTTTTATAAGCATAAAAATTTAGGATTTTAATAAAATTTGTCAATATCTCGAAAATTAAAAATTATTTTTTTATTAGAAATTCATAAAAATATCTGTTTATATACCTAAAATTTGAAAGTGTAATACAAGGTTTTTATGTTTTACAACCTATATTAATAAAAAAAATTCTATACCGGAAAGTCACATTAATTTTTTATGATCATAAAGTTTAAAAAGGGACTATTTCAATTTCTTATCAATCGATTTTTTTTTTATTATTCAAAAACGAATAACCGCAGATACTTGAAATTTTCACAAAAAGTTTATATTAAACTACAAGTATTTGTAGTAAAATAAAATATTTATAAAATCTTTAACTTTGTAGTTAATGTTTGAAAATGTAATATAATTTTCTTCATAAGACATAAGTATTTCATATTGGAAATAAAAAAATCTAAAAAAATATATTGGTAAACACAATTATCTTTTTATAGACGTTCGAAGAAGTTAAAATTTGAACAAAATTACGTATTTTATTGAAGAATAATGATATTAATTTATTATTTGTTATAAATCAAAAATATTTATTGGGACTTAAGACTTTTACGTAAATTATATTAATATGAATTTTACTATAAGTACGTAATAAGATTTTTGATTTATTTTAGGTATTATCTAATTATAATATGAACCAGGTTAAAGAACCTGTTTTTACAGTTATTATTCACAGAAAGATGTTATTAAATTTTGAGTAATATAAGTTGATATATTATACTATAAATACATATTATCATTATAAATATAATAATTAAATATTAATAATTTAATAAATGTAATATTTTTAGAAAAAGACTACCGCAATACTAAAAGTAAAATAAACGATTGTGCCAAAATATATATCATGAAATATACTTAGTGATGCAGACACTCTGACAGATCGCTTTCGCCCAGAATCGTTTTTCGTATACAATGATGTATCATTGAATTCAAATTTAACATACCTAAAACAGTGACCCACTCGACACCTAATGTACAGTAAAGTGGTATCTATCTGCCCATATTTTTATTACCAAATATAAAACATGAAACTTTTGAATGGTAAGTTCTGATGTAATGCAATTTATACTGAATATTGTTATCCAGTAAATTTAGATGCACGTCATTACTAATATGGTCACCCCTCTCCATTTTTATTAAATAAAGTTTAGAAAATTTATATTTATTATGTATAAATATTTATTGATAAATTTGAAAACTTTATTTGAAACATAAATTCTTTTGAAAACTTCCTTATTAATAATGTTTATATTCAAAGAAGTTTTTGAAGATTTAAATTATCTTAGTAAAATAATTTTTTATGATTTTAAATGTCTAAAAGGTAAATACATTTTTTTTTGGACTTTGTAAAAATAAAAATAATACATAAAAAAGTAATACTAGTTGAATAATCTAAAAAAAAAAAAATGCACATAAACGTAATGTCAACAAAACGCATTATAATTTAAGAAGACAAATTGAGACTACTGAAGATTATTATAACCGTCTCCAAAAATAAAGAGAGCGACTAGGTAGAAGGGGCACATACATAGAAGACTAGAAAGTGGACGTATTGTATCCATTAAACGAAGCATTATTTTACTCTAATTATTAAATTGATTATTTAAACCTCTCAAATAAATATAGGCGTGTATTAGGTGTACATTTTGATATGCACTTATGTTTGAAACTGAAACTTTAGGTTTATGTGGTTTAGGTAGAAAAGTTTCTTAGACAGAACTTCCTAAACTACCAGAGCTACTGAATGTTTAATGAATGGTGATCGTTCTCGGAGTAAGTAAAATTCTTCCGATCATAATATTGTACAATTGCAGTTTTAAAATCTTATAATTTGGAACATCTGTAGGTATCTAAATATTTAAACTCAATACATGTAAAATTTTAAGATTCAGAGATTCAATGACAGTTTTATCATAAATTTGAAATTATCATGACATTGCCAAACTAGAAAGAATAATTTTACAAAATTATTTCATTGAAAATGAATAGAGTAAGTATATTCAACGGAGATGCTCGAAATATTAAAGTTAAATAATGTCAAATTTGATGAAAACCTTCATGCATTTGATTAACTTTAAAGTAGAATGGAATATAAATGTAACTAAACCGTATCTATTTACTTTTGATGGATACTTTATCTGAAATAGTGGTTCTCAAACTTTTTAGGACAACAACTCAAATTTTTCCCGGAAAATCTATCGTGACCCACATAGTTTAACTTTTACAGGATTAATTAATAGTATTAAAAAATCAAGATTTGTTTGTTACTTTTATTACTCATTATTTTATAGTATAACGTTTATAGATTTATAATTTATATAATGTATTTTTAATAATGAGGCGTATGCTGTGGCTGATAATAGCACCTTATAATAATTTAAATTTTATGTTTGTAGTTTGAGAAATGCTAAATAAAAGACATTTTGATAAAGTTTATCAAATTGTCTATTACTTATTTACGATTTGATTGAATGTGAACGTGCTACGTGATAATTAGTGATAGCTTGTCTCCATAGATGGTAGAAGTATCCTATACATTTAACGAAACAATATTCACAGTGGATTTGTATGCATACATCGATTAATGGTGAGATAAAAAGAAAATCGTATATTGAATTATGGAAATTATTCCTTTAGTCAATAATATACGCAAAAATTAAAAGTGAAGAATTACTCTAAATTGTTATTGAATGTATGATTAACTTTATAAATAAATCGTTTAATATGTCATTGTATTGAAAATATTTTTTATCACAATATTACGGTCATAGATAAAATGAATTAAATATTTTTTTAAATTAGGGGAGGAATCATTTTTATCAGAAGTGTTATAAATCCCAGGCTTCATCCTATTTGCGTTCCTGAATTATTACATGAATATATTCTGAGCACACAGGAAACGTATGACTAAAACTTCTCAAGAACTCGAAACCAGATAATGATACAAAGTATAATTTTTTGCATGGTATAAACAAATACAGTTGTTGGAATTATTCGTTATAATAAATCTTTAATAATATAAAGAACTAAGCTTAACTCTCCAATTGTGGAGTTGTGCAGTGGACTGGGGATATGCGTCTTTAACTTTAAATAAACTTTCTAAAAACACCGTCATAAAACAAATATTTCCTATAGGTACCTATACCCTATATGTATTTGTAAAGTTTGGTCTACCCATCAAAAATTCTCAAGGCACCTAGTGTTACAAATAATACAAAGTCCCTACCACGAAATAGTGTCCCATTTGGGTCTTAATATAAAGAAGATTTTGTTTCCGTTCACTGCATTAGATATATCCTGACTTAATGCATTATCAGAATAATATTCATTCAATTTTATGATATACACTAGACACAAATATGGCTGTAGATGGAAGTCTCTAAAGTTGTGGATCACAATACGTAATATAGTAATTTCTTGTTATCGTTAAAAGATTAAATAATGCAATATAGTTTTAGAGAACAGCAGAAGTAGCTTACACTGAATAGATAACTTTTAAATGACGCAAATTATAAATAATTAATTATCAGTTAATACCTTTAATATTGTAACAATCAATACACATATATCCTCATAATAATGCATTGTTAAATTTGTATGATAATAATACATATAAATTATTCACCGTTTCCGATTATAAATGGTTTTTAATTCCTATAATAGGTAGGTACAATAATTATCAACTAAAAACTACTATTTTTAAAAACCTGAGTATATTTTTTCTCAAGGAAACAAGTCAAATAGTTTTAAATCATTAGTATTTAAATAACGACATTTTAACGTAAAAACGGAAAAAATACAATCGTGTACTGTATTTATATAATTAAAAAATAGTAACTTATGATATTAATCAAATATTAGAAATGTTACCATCTATTAATGTTTTAAAGTAAGGATTCATGTAATATTGTCTCTGAATAATATTTTAATCAAATCAAATGAAACATTATTGTTTGTTTGGATTAAAAATAATATACTGTTTTGAGGTATGTTAACAATAATACGTTAAAAAAAATAACAATAATAACACAGGATGAACGAGGACTTTTGTTTTAGTTCTAATTTCACAGAATTCAATGTTTTCATGATCAAAAAAGTTCGGAATAAATAGAGAAATTAAGTCCCTCGTAAAAAGCTTTGGGTTTTATCTTTATTATGGATGGTGTTAAGTAAAAAGGTCTACGTAGAATAAAACAAGATATAATGTATGCATTTATATAAACAAATTTATTTTTAGTTTAGTTAAATTTATATAATATTATATTATCGAAGAATCATTTCAATTAAATTATTTAGTGCTAATGTTATACATAAGGTAATGAGACATGGATAAAGAATAAGTACATATTTTATATAGTTATGTACTTATGTGTATAACAATTAATAATAATTAATCATGCAGTAAAATCGAAATAGATGAAATGTTTCGGTAATATCCTATAGAAATAAAGACGATAAAATAATTCTTTATTTTAATACAATTTTATAAGTGCATAAAAGATTATAAAAATGTCAATATTTTTTGTCAAATAACCAAATTTATAGAAATGCGTGTAATTATGGTGATTCAATGATTAAAACGAATCAATGGTATGAAAGTGTTATTCACAGTATAGTTTGTTTATTTCCTTAAAAACATTGCAAAATCTGACCGTAAAGTAAAAAAAAAATTGGCTACAGGTGCAAGACGTTCCTATTAGTAGTCAACCCTAGCACAAGTACTAAATACAAGCTTATA
This sequence comes from Rhopalosiphum maidis, assembly GCF_003676215.2. Classification (NCBI taxonomy): domain Eukaryota; kingdom Metazoa; phylum Arthropoda; class Insecta; order Hemiptera; family Aphididae; genus Rhopalosiphum; species Rhopalosiphum maidis. The sequence continues at coordinate 57,730,177 of NC_040877.1, forward strand.
ACTTAAATGTTAGTAATGTACAGCTGACTGCTGTGTAGGAAATTAATGTTTTTTTTTACATAATGTTCTTTGCAGGCTGCATATAAATTTGAATTACAACGATTCACCAATTGTACACTAAAACAATGAAAATTAACTCATTAAAGCAACAATAGCTGGTACTTCAATTAATGCATTTACTAGGCGCGTGATTTTGTTTTGTAAAACATTCTCAGAAACAATTTTTATACACTGGTTATTCAAAATGTAATAACTATTTTGGATATTTTATTTAAAAAAAATTTTAAGATGCATAGTATATTTCTAAACTTTTATACTCCTCTTTAAACCGTTAAATACGTTTATTATGTTTATTTTGAATAAATGGTCATATTTGAATTTCATAATATTAAGCAGAATAATACATATTTAAGTAATAACGTCGATGTACATTTATGTTACAACAATTTTATTTTTATATTGAATACCTATTAAATAATTATTTTTTTTATTTAATATTATTTCAAACTCAAGCGAGATGAGTGAAGTGGCTAGAGAAATGCTTCTTGAAATAATGTGTGTGCACTTTTAAAAGAATTTCTCTGTACCGTACGTATTGTTCGGCGAGTTGATTTTTCAAACTTCTTTGATTTTAATAAAGAATAATATTGTGTTAATTATTCCAGTTATTTATTAACCTTAAATGATCCAGTAATATACAGCACAATTATTGAAATAATACTATTATTCAGTATGTTAAAAATATAATTAACAATCAATCATAATTATTATTAAATATAATTAATATTATTAATAAATGTACAACATGCATACAAATTACTAATAATAATTTAAGTGGTTATATTTTAATACATTTAAATATACTATTTTTTATTGCCTTAATTTGGTTGAGATTTTTGTTCAAAAGGCAATGCATTGCTTATAATTAAGGGATGTTTATGCGTTATACATTAATGAACTTTAGTGTGAGTGTCGAGAGAGCTGTAAAAAAAAATTATTCTTAAAATTGTTTTTTAAATTTACTAATTAACTAGTGAAAACTATTTAAATATTAAAGATGTATAAAGATTTATACTCATTAATTTTAGTTAAAGTTATAAGAATTTAAAATTGTTTTTTTTTTTTGTAAGTTTAAATTGTTTAAATTGTTGCGATGAATTTATCATAATACGAGTATAATCATAGTATTACACCAAGGAAAATAAGAAAAGCAACTGGTGGCTCTGCGGTTTAGTCAAAATTAGTGTGGTATCATATTATTATATAATATCTTATTAATTATAATTTATATTTGATTAAAAAGCGTCAATAGGTTATACATTTTTAATTCGATTTTGAGTGACATAATATGACTGAATTATATTGTGGTTGTAAACTAAATTTAAGATTGTTTTGAGAATTTTATTGTTGGTCATCAGAAAATTTCGAAAAGCCATAATATATATATTTTGCATTTATGGTATCGGTACACGCTGGTTTTCACAAATTAGTTTTTTATATTATTGTCAGGAGTTTGAATTATGGTGAAATATATTACAATTGTACTAGTTAATTTATTGTTTGGATTAAGTTTATCCGAATTACTGGTGTGCAAACCAAAACTTATAATTAACAATTTTGTAGGTAGGTACTCTTGTTATATACGTCATATTAAAGACGATAGATGATTTTAAAGTTTTCTGTAAATTGACATTTAATATAATTTAATTAAATATTTTAAAACTTGTACGACAGAGGCACCTGGAGAAAATTAGTAACTATAATGTGTATAAAATTATTTTAAATGCCTTATAATATGGTCCCCTCTTTGATATAAAAATTAAAATAATTAATACGATACCCATTTTTCATTTATATAGGTAGGTATTTACTAAAAAAGGTGAAAGTTTAACATAATTTTAGATTTATTGTTTATTTTTTTGTATGAAAAATCTTGTGTTCAAAATTCTCTGTGGTATATTTCTTCCACATAGGCGTTCAATGTCAAATCTATATCTATATAATCTGTAGGTGTTTGGTTTGCATGTTTTCTCTCGTGTTTATAATATTGAAAAAAATTGAATTAGATTTGCCAACTCTACACGATCTAACCATTTGATGGGAAAACTAATAACTTGTTTTGATAAGCGCTGGTGACAACAATATTGAACCAGAATGTTCCACGAAAAGATGCACAAATAAAATGCATACAAAAAATAACATTTTTGGTTATTACATTTGAAGTATAACCATGTGGCTTATTGTGTGTAATATAATATACATTATATAATGTATAATATTATCTTCTACAGATCCAACATCAATCATGAACGAATTATCATAATAGACCAATGACTAAATGACATAAGTTACAATAAACCTATACATCGAATATAGATCGAATAACTCAATAAGAAAGTTGAATTTTAATATTATTTACAATTATTGTTAAATAATTTCAAAACGTAGGTATATTATTTCAAATATAAATATGTGATTGTATCGTTAAAACCATCATTATGAAATGGATTAAATTTTAAAATTTTAAAATTATTCTTGTCTTTGGAATAACGAACTGAGTATCGATTATACATAATCGATATTGTGTGATTTATTAAATACATACTTTAAGTTCCATTAAAATACGTAGTTTTGATGATAATATAAAGCTATAACACTGCGCGCTCACAATTTCACTTATTCGTACAAAATCTGAAAAATGCAGGAACATTATATACTACACTGTTGATATTGAGATGGAGTTTATAAGAAAATACTAATAATAGTACTACTAAATAATAATTACGAATTTATTAGTCTTATAATAATACGTGTGTGGATTCTGTTGTTCTTTCGTTAATTTTATCATTTTTCTTATTGTACAATATTTCTAAATGTTCGAATAGTACTAATTAGTATATAATGTTTCCAAAACGTCTGGATTCCTCAAATTTACACATGGATATATTTTTACTAAAATTATTGAGATTAAAATCGACTAGTCTTGTACATTTTGAGAATTCAAAATGAAGATACTCTGAAAATCTGTATATCTATACCAACTATACCAATATTTAAATCAATTAATTTAAGTAATATTTTACATTAAATCAGGCTCTCGGAGACGTATAATTAAGTGTAATTTAATATTTTATAACATTAAACATTAATTATCCTTACCTTAGGTATTCTTAAATTTGATTATTTTTAATAGGAAACATTTTGTATAATGAACTGCATATTCAAAACAACATTTTGATCGGGGAAAATGTCATTGTATCAAGTGAATATAAAATTATATTATACTTGTTTGCTTTCTATAACGAGTGGTATATTATTAATTAGTAGTAATGCACAATATAATATGATTTTAAGTTTTTTTTTCATCAATATTAAATTATTAAATATAAGGGAGTGGTCTTAAGAATACTTATTACAACGTAAACTTAAAATAAATAGAACATTTATCTTTTGTATAAATTATTATTGAGCGCAAAACTCGTCCGGTTATTTAACTATGCATAATAAAACATAAAAAAAAATATGAGTATCGTATTTTGATTAATATCTGACTTGATTATCAAATCGGTTATTCAGTATATTCGTCAACTGCCAAAGCGTAAAATATTATTGTGTTTATTGAATTAGCGAGAATATAAAGTAGTAAGAACTGGGGGTTAAATTTCATTAAATGTAATATCATTAATGTTAAACATTTGTTATGAGTATAGCTAGTAAAGAAATACATAATACGAGTATACTCTCTATTTTATGGAATTTAAAATAAATTATCATTATTTAACAATGAAACAATAGATATCTACGACGTGAGTTAGTACACTATATATAAATCAAGCCCTAGGTACTAGAAAACGTTTTATAAATTAACGTTCTATAAAAAGTTGAGGTTTATAAAAAAAGTTTTATACAACATTAAAACTATTATAAAATTGTTAAGTTTTAAAAAAAAAAAACAACTCACGTGTAAAAATTGTGTGTTATAATATTACAGTTATAATTATCAAATAATTAAATTAGTTATTAGTATCATAGGAATTACTGCTTACTATGGGCAAATACCGACGATTAGTCAAACAATAAGATTCATAGACCTATTAAAAAAATTCAGGACATAATAAAAATTAACATAAAACAGAAACAAAGACTTAATTATTTATTCAAAATGAATTTAATGTAAATGGCACAGGTGACTTTTTTATTATACGTAATGCTGAAACACATTTTTTTTTTATAAATCTCAATTTTATGTGTAATTATTATTTTATTTCAAGAATTTCGCAATAAAATATAAAATATAAAATGTCAGAGGTGTCCATAGGCTCCAAAATAAGTAGGGTTTAAATATTTTTTATTGACTCAAAAATAACACTAAATTAGCCACAATTTGATATTTTTATAATACTTTTTTTTTATATATATATTTATATCTATAAAAAGCTAGTTTTCTTATTTAAAAGATTTAGTTATTTTAAATTTTTACTCTAACTGTTGTTTGTTGATATGAGATTATTTATTTTAAATGTTAACCACGTAGTACGAGTATACGATAAAGTAACACTGATAAATATAATAATTTATTGCCATTATATTTTATGAATTGTATCCAAAATATTAATTTTTACCTTATATTATAAACTGTAAGTTCCAAATTATAATTTTATTGTATATTTACTTGAATAATCATCTAATACAACCATTAAAGAATCAAATAACTATCAATTAATAATTGCATACCAAAAAATAAATTTTATTTATTTATGTATCGGAAGTTGTATTGTCAATATAGCAACATGTCGCCGGAATTTGAACTTCAAACGGTCATGACAAATATGTGTGGTTTACTCTATTTTTTTTTTCAATTCCAAAAAATTATGATAATATTTAAATTTTCAAATCTTAGATGTTTAAATTAAAAATTGAATTAATTTGAGCTACAGAATAATCTAAACATTTTTGTGGTCTTAACGAATATCGTATATCTAATAATTTTGTACATTAACGCTTATAAAAAAATGTCGCCTTTATTTTTTCGATGTTTTAAAATTTTTACAAGTACAATAATTTATGAGGAACATTGTAGTCAAATGTGTTGGTTGAGTTTTATTATGTCGACAACTGGTTTTAACTTAATATTTTAATTTTTCGTATTTTTTTTATACCAGATTATTTTGAAGTGTACTTGTTGAATTGAAGCTTGAGTACACTTAAGGATTGAAGTATTTAACACAAATAGTAACACGACTTGATGATTAATACAGTATATGACTATTGACTATATTATATTATTCTTAGACATTTAAATTATTTTTGGTACAAATGTATTAAGTACTTATAAGTTATAAAAAATTATCATTAGATATACTTATTAGTTTATTAGTTATTTATACTAAATCCACTAATCAGTGTTCTCGACGTCATTCATCACAGAAATAAGCCAAAACTAAGTCAGTACTAACTTAATGTAATATTGTGTACCTAATAGAATATTAGAACAACATTATAGTTATATAAGACTTAATAGAAAACAGTGGAGTCCATCATCAATTACGCATGGAAAATAAAATAGAGCAGTATTGTAAACATTTGGTGCTTTATTACAATAAACAATAAGTTACCCGTTGGCGACTTATGATAACTTAAGTGACTAAAGTTACGTAAAAATGTATAACCAAATATAAATTTTTGTTGGTTTAGATACACATGCATCAAGTATTATTGTATTAATATGTACCGCTGCTGTGTGCTTCGAAATCCTCTAAAGTGTACAGCTGGGTAATGGGCACAATATGCATATGTTATACGTGTATAATATATTATATGTATCATATTATAGTTTTATGTTTCGACATGTGAAAACAAGAAGTCAATTTCAATAGGCAATGGATTAAAATGAAAATAATAATTGAATTTAGGAAGAGGAACTCAACACATTTTGCTGCTGCTTTTAAAAATTTAAACCTCTATAAATTATTTTTAAATCTATTCTTCCCATCTGGTAGGTGGTGGGTGTAGAATACTGCATTGTCGATGTTTAACGGTCTTCGTTTATACATATATAATATATTACGTGTATATTCTATGTATATGTGTATATAAAATGTATATTAGATACTTATACCTGGGAATTTATGTGAATGCTTATTAGAACGAACTGCGAGCGGCAAGAGCACTCGTTTAAGAGAAAAAAAAACAGATATCTCGGGTGTTTGGTACATTATAATTGACTGTGTAACCAACGAGGGTAGAAACGCTTGGGGTTCGGATTTGTGGCTTCGATGTTGAAAATACGGTTTGTGAATGTATATTTTATTTTTACGGTTCGTTGAAGAAAACGAGTATTTATAACATCGTTTCATGAAACTATGGCGTATAATAAAAACGAGATATCAAAATTAAATTGAAAAAAAGAATCATTGTAACATGGAAAACTAGTTTTTTTTTTTAAAAAAAGGCGAGGAGGATAAATATTATTTAGTGTTTACCATGAAAAAAGCTATTTTCGATATGGTAGCTTTTTGTTTGATATCAGCCATACAGGTCGCGGAATACCTACATATATTAATATTGGTATATAAATACCTATTTGTATCAATTATGTGTTGTATAGTCTTTTGTTACTGTATGTATTATTTAACCTATAACTATTATTGACTATTGTACTCAATAAATTATTGAGTAGCCGATTATTAGGTATTCTATAATTGTATTGTTTGAATTAAAAATAGGCTCAAACAAATTAATCAAGTAAAAAAAAACTTTATAACGAAGTACAAAGTTAATGGAATATATATTTTTTGGTTTTCATATATTTACGATACATATATATTATTAATAAAGACACATTTAATTATATATCGTACTAAAATATTGTGTTCTTCCATTATTGTGTCATTCTTATAAATTAGTTATTAGATTTATAACATAGACTTTCAACTACATATTGATGTTTCGATAATATGTGTTGCTAAATTTTCACAAACTTACAAAGTAAAATAATGATAAGTTACAATTTTTGATTCTATTTCGCTTTTGAATAGTTCACTTATTAATGTCTTTGTCATATAATTGATTACGTAGAAAAGTTTGTTTTGTGTTAGATTTTTTTTTATGAAGGGATATTATGGTTTGAGCAACAACACGTGATGGATTCAAAATGTTATGCTTATAATAATATCTTTAATAATAAAATTAATTTAAAGTTAATGTGAAATTCAACAACCAACAGCCAGAGATTTTAAATATAAACAAACTTACGTGTTGGTTAATCTAATAATTTAAATCATAACTTTAAATTGTGTTAAAGAAAATTGTATTTTTCATTGAGTCAAACATAATCATGTGGCCAGTATATGTACTTGTTTTACATAGAGCTCTATAGGTACAACCTAATATAAACAACTATTATTGTTTTTATGAAAATGAATAATATTATTATGCTTTATATGAATTTTATATCATATAGAGATTTTGTAATAAGTTAATGCAATAATTCGACTAATTATTTTTTTCCAAAAATAAACATTAAGGTATATGAACATGCATCTAAATAATTTAGAAATGTATTGTTATGAATAAGGACGATGTTTTCATTATTTTTTTTTACAGGCATACTGTAATATGCTTTTGAATGAGTGGTATATCAGGAATTTAGTCTGGAAAAGACAGTGGTATGGAACGGGTCATTAGAATATTTGATTATATAAGTTATTTTGTTTTATTTTATTATTTTTGAAGTTATATTTTAATTGAAGATACAAGGAATTGGGGTAAAATACATCAATTCGGCTATTTAATTAAATGTTAAGTGTTGGAAATTTAAAACAGAATTGTAGAATATAGTTTTTACTATGTACAAAAAAAAAAAAATGAATCACGTTTTAAAATGTCATTAACTTAATTTATTTACTGGGAATCACAACAAATATTCAATAGATTTTTTAAAATTTGCCTGTATTAAGGAACCACAAAATATTTATTAATTTTTTAAAATATATTTATTTTGATATTTTTATTTACATATACTGTCGATAAAGAAACTAAAATATTTGTTTTTTTATTCCTTAACAATTTAAGATACTTAATGTTGTAGAGTTAATTTATGCAAAAACTTCAAAAGTCTAATTACTAGTTTTCATTAAAAGCACTCAAATAGTTTAGTAAGTTTTAAAGTTTAAGGAGGAAGGGAACACTCGAATTGTATCCGGTTTGACCTATTATAGTGCACTGAATGACCTCTCTATGGTGATGCTGAAGTGAGAAATTATTAAGAAATAGGTAATCAAACATTGTTCTATGTTAGTAAAAAATTAAAGTTGAATTTTATCATAAATTTTCAAATATTTTTGAATTTTATTTTCTAAAATTATTCTTGTATAAAGAAATCGACTTAATACAGGTAAATACATACCCATCATATGTTAAATTTGTTTTTCATCTATTTTTCATACATTTTTTGTAATAAACACGCAAGAAATAACTAACAATGCAGAATGAATCCCACACATTTACACTACACACTTTTGTGTTTATGTTATGTTTTAATTTTTTTAGTAAATCTAAGAAAATAAAGTTAAATACTCAATTGAATTGTTAAGCTTTATTGTTACACTCTAATGTACATTAAGATAATATCATATAGATGAATTCGCTATAAACATTAAAACATTATATACATAAATTGTCTTCTTATACACAGCCTACGTTCATATGTATATTGTATATAGTATATCAACTTTATGATTGAATCGATTTCAGATTGAAGGATGGTTGCGATGATATAAGTAGTTATCGACTGTTTCTTCAATAATATAATAATATAGATGTGTAAATCGGAGTGCAGAGTTTGATTTAACTCTCGTAAAGATCATTGGCAATACGGAGGAGAGTTTTAGATCAAAGTATGCATTTTATTTTTTTAGGGACCCAGCTCATTTTTTGGATACTGTACAGGCATACAAAGTTAACAACAAAAAGCTTTTTAATTTTTAGTTTGGTGTGAATATTGAGTTTTGTCTTATGAAGACTTGGAAAATAGATTGGGGTAGAATACGCGTTTTCTATGGTTAAACGATGATCTTTTTCGTGTATAACTAGGAAACTTTAAGTCAGTCGCTTGTCAAATGCAATGTATATACTATATTTGGTTTAAGTAAGATTTGAGATTTGTACATTAAAATATAATTTATAATTAAAGGTTACATTAAAATAGCTATTAAAAAGAAAATACAATTTTCATATTTTAAGATTTTAGAACATTTCGAAACATTGACCGAAAGTAATTAACAGCTTATTATAATTATATAATACAACTTTTATATCTTATATATTTTATGAAAGTTGCAAATATTATGCTACTTAAAATATCTTATAACATTAATTGTAACTACTTTATATTTTAGATTGAATGAAAAACTTCATCTTTCGTACGACACATTTCGTTAAGTACTAGTATACATATTATACAAGCGACTTTTGTTAAAACTCTTGTTTAAAGTATAACTTTATTTATAACAGTTATAAATAACTTCGTAAATACACATACTTGTAGGTTAATTGATTTTGTAGTATACCAGACATCTGTTGGATTAATTTACCTAATAGTTAAGATTATTCTGCTATATAACAGTAAAAAATTATTGCGTTGGGTTTTTTTTTAACTATATATAATGTATAAACGAGTTCAAATTATGCGTGAATTATGGTTGGCACATTAAAAAAATAAACAGATAACATAATATTAACAACAACGGTTTTGTTTATGTTTGTTATCAGTTTATTCAGCTTTGAGGTATTTAAATAAATTTGCCATATTTTATGGTTTGTAAAGGTGCGACACAAATTGGCCGATTTACATGTATATAAGTAGTTTAAGGGTTAAAAGGTTAAAGTAATCCAATATTGTTGTTTTTGTAAGAATGCACAGTTGGGGGTGATTAAATTCTAATAGTTTCTGACCTTTTCAACGAGCGATGGAACATAATAGATATAGCTATAGTATTTTCAGTGTAGATAATAATAATTATCGCTAATAATAAGTACCTATTCAAATTTATTAGGCTAGTACACATTTTATAAAAAATTAATAACTTACCTATTAGACATTAATAATTTTATTTGTTTTATAATATTATTTTTAATTATAAAAAATAAATAAAAACGTTGATTTTAAAAAATATATTAATAAAATAGACGAATGTAATTATAAAGTAATAATATAAATATGAATTCATAAAGTTACTTTATTTAATTTAATTTATTATATCTTAAATATACTGTTCAATCATAATTTTACTTTTCACAGTCATTATTCAGTCATGTATTTAAAAATGTGGTATAGGTTAAACATTTCATACAGAAATTAAGTATAATGTTTGTGATTTCACATAATCATGTTTATATAATTTCTATATAAAAAAGCATTTATTTTAATTGTAATAGTTGTATACATATTAATAATTTGCTTAGTATCTTAAATGGGATACTAATGATAAGAAATATTCAGCGGTCTATTATGAATTGGCGGTTTTGAATTGTGCGGTATTGAACGGTTAAAAAAAAGTGAATAGTAAGAATGCGGTTTTGAACGACGCTTAAAATATTTTAAAAAGATCTATCATCAACATTAAATTCAAATTTTAATGAAGTTTGTTTACCGAGCACGTGTTTATAAGCAATATTACGTTGTACAACATTACCATAAGTAATAATACTCAATTTAAACGAACAGGAAGACGAATATGTTTGGAGCAAGACACTCAAGACACAAATACCCTACAATTGCCTATACACGACGCCGACTTTCATTAAATTTATTGAAATCTAGTAAATCACAAACGTTTTCAATTTAAAACAGTATAATATATTCAAATGTTTGTGGAATAACGAAAAAAGTGATTTTATTGTTTTATCGAACGAAGTCTTTCAGATGCAAATTAAAATCTTTTACCGAAATTGAATCGATCGACAACCACAATATGGGCAAATTAAATTACGACGTTTTAAACATAAAATACAACCAAAAATTGAAATAAGTGCTTTAACTATCTAATTTAGGTATTACACTATTGAAATTTACTTACTGTGGCTTATGATATATTATTAAATTTTATACAAGACAACCAATTATGACGGTTTGGAAAAATTGATTATTTAAAAAAATGAACAGCTCCCAACAATTCCTATAATATTATTCCTATTTAACAATATAAAGAACTCTTATTTACAACTTTATAAGTATTGTGCGATAATACTGGGTCTTTCAAATTTCATGTGACAAAAAATGGCGGAGATCAAAAAGTTATATTAAAAACTGAAAACGTCAAACGGTACGTCGATATTGCTGTGAACGGCGACCTAATATACAATGCAAATCGTACGGGTTGGAAGCGCAAGACAGTAATAAGTGCGCCCAGACACAAACTTATTTTGCACCCCACTAACACCTAAATCTAAAAAAATACGAAAGAACAGTTGACGGGTGCGTAGTGGTGTAATAGCATGGACATCAGTGATCGGTATTGTCGGGAAAGCACTGCCGAGCTATGTAACGTGCGTTGTGTATAATATGTGTATTTGCGTACAAGTGTGTACGTGTGTGGATGAGCTTACAATTCAAACTAATAAAAAGGTAACTCAATAAACAACTTGGTTGGTAGACACGTTCAATAGCAATAATTATTATCACAAAAATAAAACAGTACGATAAATTAATATTGTGTGTTTGTGTCTTGTGTGTGAGACCAGCCGTTCCTCCTGTGCTCGTGGCCATGACCTAATTCAATTGTAGTTTTTAAATTTGTGTTTTAGTAGCAACACGAATACTGAAAGGCCTACTACAGTCCTTACCTGTTTTCGACTTTGTACTTCGTAATTAACTGACATGTTGAGCACTTATTCTTCGATGGATAATATTGTAAATAACGGTCGTAGAGTTGTCCAAATACGAGGTGAGCTGTAGATATTATACACGGGTGACTGACGTGTTTTTTATACACACTCAGTAAATCGGTGCTACATTTAGTTGGACCGAAAGTGATTTGAGTTGTAAATTTAATATGAAACACTCATTTCGACGTGACGTTAAACCGCTGAACACTTGATGTACTCACGACACACAAACGGTTCAATCGTGAAACTTGTGGCACAGTGGACGATGCTGAGAAAAAGACCGACAACGACTGTGTTTTCCTCAGACTGACCGATTGATCGCGACAATAACGTATACTACCGCGGTCATCTGTTCGAGAGTATACCCACGCAATGTGTTTTCCGTTGATTCGGTCTTAAACGATAGTAATTGGGAATCGGACGGCATGGCGGTAGACGTGGATTAGACGACCGGCGACCACCGTCTTCCTTAACCAATCACCGGATATTGTGGGGGTTTTAATTCGATAGAAAATTTGGTGTTGGCACTGATTTCGTCTTGTGGACCATTCTCGGATTTTGCAGTGTCACTGCATCATAACCACACATGACTTAATCATACTCGTTAAGAAGTAAAGCCGAAACTTTACATCGTGTCGTCTGTGTTATGTTCAATTTAATGTATTACGTTCTATCTGTATAGGTATCGTGTTGTCAACAACATTTTGTCACCCACGTATTAAATACGTGGAATGTGATACGATACGATGTAGGATGAATACGGTTCAAACGAGTTAAAACAATAATAAGGCGCACAGTTTGCTTCCTATCTGTAATCAGGTAATGTATTACCAAACAGCGGATATGATAGTTATAGTCATCCGACAACATCGTTTGAAATTGCACGGCCGTATATGTCAACAGCTGACCACGATTATGCGTGCGAGTATCGTCGTGAATTCCGTTGTAGGTCTACAGTGAATCCAAAACCACGGGGGGGGGGGATTTGGGTGTTTAAATCCTCTCCGAAATATTAGGAACAAAAAATAAATTACCTGACCTATAAATTAAAATTGATGATATTAAGTGTGATATTAAAATATGAACATTTTTTTTTTTCAGACCCCCCCCCCCCCCGAATTTTTTTTCGGCGTTCGCGCCTAAGCCGTATCGTGTTGTGTTTCGCATATCTATATTATAATACGTAGGTGGCGGAATATTGGTGACATGTTACTTAAGATTGTATCATGAATCATGACGGTTACGTCGTCTGTTGTGTCCTGTGCCTTTATCATATTTTCATTGGCTTCACTAAACATTATCTACCGGGAAATGTTTAGAGTTGGAACGAGCTCAACTTTTGGGCACGGTGATAATAATATGGCAAGCGACGTAGCTGTGATACTTTATTATTTACAAGTTGAGCTTTATTCGAATTCACAAGACACGGTATGTTGTAGGAACCCGGCTTGAGTGAAATACAGTCGTCGATGATGGGATTTGTCTGTACGTCCGTCTCGCAGTTTGATTTTCGATCAAACCGTTTTCTTGGCGGCGCAGTAATATAATATTATGTACAATATCAAGAAGTGCGTGTATTAATAATCGTGACTCACGGCGTACACTAAATTTTGTACATATATTTGTGATTTCTTTTAATTTCGGGTTCACCCTTTTTCTGAGGATTATAATATTACGCGCCGAGGGCGGTACGTATAATGGTAAGACGCGCATAATGACGTTCTTATTATTCATATTATTTACAGATTCCTTGCAGGGATAGAAAATATCATATTTTTATTGAAATTAATGTCTATACTGCAGCTGCACGGCACAAAATACACAACTCGGTTACAGCGAGCGTGTCGTACTCGAGCGAATGTCGCTCGCGGTGCGGCCTGTTGATGTCACCAACGGGAGTGAATGTTATAAGTAATAATATATTTTAGTGAGTTGCGGGGACGAAATCGACCACACAAATAGTGGTTTTTTAACAGTCGAGTTCCCTAACAATTGTTTTTAATCGCGCCGAGCAAATTATAAGATTTTTATATAAGCGTATTAAGTATATTTTAGTCAATTTTTATTAGAACTGTAAATGTAAATATTTACTGTTTTTATATTATACAATATAAGTGTGTGTGTGTGTGTGTGCGTGTATTATACTCGTACTACACAGTTGCATGCAGCTACTATAATAATCGATAATTATTTACACAGAAATTTATCGATAAATGACTAATGAGTAGGTGTAATACTTATACAATCTGCAGGACGCAGGTCATAGGCATTAGGTATAGGCTTTTAAAAGCTAAGGAATAACTATAGGTCTATAGGTACATAGTCTACTGCTATGGTCATTAAAATTAACACGGTATTGAATGTGTAGATTTCAAATGTATTCGCTTACCTTTTCCGCTTATAATATTATAAGTCATATTTTTTTAACATTCCACGGTGTCCATTACTTCCTTCACGATATCATTGTGTTTAGTTACCCGTGAGCCACATATCACCGGCGACGATTAGGTTAGATGCTCGTTTAGTGCTCAAAATCATAATATATTATTTTTAAATACTTGTTGTCATAGGCCCCACTAGTATTTTTCTAGGGGCGGGGGTAGAAATGTTGGTATGTATCATGTTCGATTTTAAATAGCCAGAGGAGCAATAATTATCCGAATTTTCCGTCCCCGTTCATGGTGTATTGTATATAACTGTAAGTATAAAATACGTTCGAAATTAAGTTATAGTAACATTAAAAATTGCTTGAATAACAGAAATTCTCTGCACCGTTTGTATACAATATATTATAATATTGTTTATCACAGGCGGAGATTATAGGTCCTTTTTGGGCGTTTGAAGAGTGTTATTATTTTATAGTTTGAAATATTTGAGACGAATATAGTTTAGCATTATTTACAATTTGCATTATGTATGGTCTATTTTTGGATTTAATAGTTTACTTTTATCGTTGAGACGACCCGTTTCGAAAACATTCTTTAGTTATTTGATAAAATAAAAAGTTTAAAATCCATTTTTGATTTTTTACTCTTATACGAATATTATGTTTGATTATTGTTATTAGCTGTAATATATTATTTTTTTATACGAAACATATTATGTATTTTATTGAAAGGGAATGAAAAAAAAAATGTAAATATTTAGATCTGTTGAGAATTAGAGTGGTATGTATCTTTAACCTGTATTAAGACATAATATAAGTTTCCTCACTCCACTAAAATTCTACTAAATCTCTACCAATAATAAATAATATATAAACATAATTGGTATATCTTAAAGTTGACTCATAATAATATTAATACTAACTAACGACTTTCAAATAAAGTCTTTGGTAAACGTAGGTATACTATTAGTACTTTCTATTAATTGATTTAAATTCCATGGACATAAAACAGGAAATATATTTTCCAAGAATAAATAAGATTAAATAGTTCAAAATTTTATTCTAAAAAAAATGTAAGAAATCTGTATACAACAATAAAATAAAATATTATTTGAAATAATTTGAAATACATTTAACTTTTAAAATTATATACAAGTTACAATTAACAGTGAGTGTTTCAAAAATTTGCAAAACCTATAGGTATATAATACCAAAATAAAACTATAGTAAAATGAATTGAATTTTTAAGTTTATATATAACTCAAAATTAGAAACTCATCGTTTCTAAAAACCAATAAATTTAAGTATTGACGTATACCTATTATAAATTATTATGATATTAATGACTATTTATTTATTTCTGTTTGACATTTTCAATAGAACCATATGGGAAAACCTGTATCTATCTATTTAAATGTGTAATAATAAATTATGTAAAATGTTTATATTTATTTTACCTGAAATAATACAAACTTTCCACGGATTTCATTTTTTCTATGTAACCGTATTATAACTTATTACCAAAGCTTTTGGATAAGAACCATACTTACCCATTGTAGCAATATTAACAACGATTTTGGTCATTCCGGTAATAACACGTATTTTCGGGAACATTTTATTTTTTAAACACGCATGCGGTTATTATGGCTATATCGGTCGTGTTATAAGTCAGGGGTGGCGGCGATGGGTGGTGGTGGAGTTTTAAGCGACACGCCGAGTTTGCAAGAGAGTCCCGCCGTTAGTAGTAATGTGGCGGCCGGCCGAATCACATGCCGCGTGCATTGCGTGCTGCTTCCTCGTTAGCCTTTTGCAGGCCGACGTATATGCGATTGATTCAACAGGTACGTCTCTGACATTACTATTATAATGTTGTGATAAACTTAGTTGATGCTTAGGGTGGATGGAAAAATTGGGAAAATGCTCACTCCTTGAAAAATAATAATGTTTAAGTTTCCTCGTATTTCGATTTTGGTAAATTTTTTTGATTTTTGAAATATTTTGTAGAATATAAGAAAAGTTGAAAATTGATTAGAATTTATCTTATTTTGCCTTCTAATTAAATTAGCTACATATTGTGTTTAATTTAAGTTAAGGACATATTATGGTGTTTAATAACTAAGTAAAGTACCTACATAAATATATGATAAGTATTAAGTACTTATATTATAATATTCAACCTGATGTGTAGGTAGGCGGTAACATTAATGTATGTTTTGTTCTTTACAATAATTATTATACACTCGACAAGCATAATTTGTTTAAACCGTGTGTACCTATAATATGTATGGATTTCGCTTTTAAACATTAATTATAATACCTAATTTAAAATAAAACTATTTTATTTTATAATTTTATCTGAAACACAAACAATTTATAATTTAATATTATTATATAAGAAATGTATTGAAAAGAATAAAAACATTTTATAAAAATAAAAGTTGTATTTTACGATTAAAAATATTTGTATAGTTTTAAACTATTAGAATATTACCTTATCTTAATTGATATTTAAAAATAACTAACTAAATGAACAAATAATATAAGTGGAAAACAATTTACGACGAAGGTAAATAATATTTTGATTATCTATTCGTTCTGGACTGTAGTTACTACAAATAATGTATTAGAAAATATTTATACGATATATTGTATTATATTATTTATTTATATCATAAATAATGATTAAAGTAGTTTTAATTTTTAATTGGATATCGAGAATTCGAGACATCATCCAATTTATATATTTTGTAAAACTCTAGTATATTGTATTTTAAATTATGAAAACTTGTAATCTTAATTATGAGGATCGATTCATCATTAACTTAGGATAATCTATATTAATTTTTAATGGTTAGAAAAATATTTTTAACACGATTTTCGTTTTAATGTCAGTTAAATTTTGTAATTATAATATTTGTAATTTATTGGGCTAAAGTCTAGCCGCTAGACAACATGTTAATTTTTAAAATTTTAATAATATATTTTGAAGAACCAATGACTTATCATGTATTATTGTACCAGTATATATATATATATATATATATATATATATACTGATACATATATACATATATACATATATATATATAAATTAATATAAATATTACGATTTGTAGTTTAAGCATGTGTAAATCATACAAACATAATATTTTAGTATTTAAATGTTTTAAGCTTTTAAAAACCAATCACGTACGTATTTAATATAATAAATGAAAATAAAATAAGTGGAATTTAAAATTAATTTACAGTTATAAAAACTAACAAATTTAAAATATATTAAATTAAATTAAAAATTAATTAATTATAAATTACATATAGGTATAATAATATGTTACTCCGTTTATTATAATTTGAATTATTGCAAAATTTAAACAATTTATTATTATTATTATTTTTTACTAGAGGGACTTCATTCTTGCATTCATTATTTTTAATTATCAAACTTGGTTATTTATAAAGAATAATATAATTTTATGGCAACCAGAGTATTTATAAATACTATTCAAAAAAATAAAGTTAAATTTTATTACAGTTGCAAAACTTGCGTTGAAATAGAATATGTACCTAGGCTTTATACCCGAGACAATTAATTAAAATAAATTTTGTTATCGTAAGCTGTTTCGTTAACTAAGTAGAGTACCTAAGAAGTAATTTTCAATCGCCGTAGAAAAATTGAAGTGGAAATCTGTTTAGTCGTTTGAAACGTACGCATTTATATGTTTAGACGTTGATGATTTGTTTTTGATTTATTGTATTGAAGTATATGGTGGATCAATGTATGTAACAAATGGATACTCATAATGCATTTTTAATGTGACTAGATATTAAGATACATCAATATACTATATTGCGTATCAAAAGTATGATAATATAAATGTTGAAAAATGCAATTTATGCACATTATTCAAAAGATTGAATGTCATCTGAGATGATTCAATCAAATTTGTTTTGTTGTTTGACCAGAAATCTGCACTTAAGTCTTTGAAAATGAATTACGATATTTTCTTAGAAATAGCCTTAAAAAATAAAATGACTGATTTATTTAGTTTGAACTATGTACTTATCCTAGAGTATAGTTTGTTTATCCAGTCACCCTTGTATTCTGATAACGCAATTTATCTTTACATTGGGGGTGTTTTGGACCGTAGTTTAGGGACTAAAAAAGCATTATTTAGACGTGATTGGAAGTCAAAGGCAAAGTATATGTTCAAGGGATAGACGATAAAGTATATCGGTAATATTACTCAAAGAGTTTTTGAAAAGGTATTGATACGATACAGAATAATAATAAAAATAATATGACCAAGAAAAAATGGGAAGTAATTTAAATTTAAAAATCTACAAAGACTGTTTTACCATTTTCCGAACCCTTAAAAATATATTTTGGTTTAAGTGTCAAAATTAATATATTATAGTAGTGCATAAATACAATGGATATAATTTTACAAAACATTTTGAAATGTTATCTATGATGAGTATACTATGAGTATATCTGCCAAAATTGTTTTATAGTTTAAGTATAAAAATAAATAATTTAAGTTTATTGATTATAATTTATATTTCTACTTATTGTTTATTTCTAAATGATTTTCTTTATGTACAAGAATGTATAATATATTTATTTTGTGGTGAGATAATCGTATTTTTATGGTGCGCATACCACTAGAAAAACTATAACTTCTGGTTGAGACCAATTACCATTTTATTAGTTTAACAATGTGTCTAGAAAGTTTTGAGAAACTTAATGTGTAGTTGTGATCACATTTGACGACAATTTATTGTTCAATAATTAAAGATAACAAAAATCGCTTATCAGATTTCGGCATACACGAAAAATGTATTTTTGATCGTGATTCGTTGACTATTATATACTGAGATTAGTAAGGGTAAAGGCGAATTTAATTTTCAGAACTTTTTTTTCCTATATATCTATATAGGTAATATTTATTTTTCGTATACATTTCATATTCTATAATTGGCAATAATGAAAGCTGTCATAGTCTACTATAATGACAAAATCATTAAAATGTTGAAGAACAAAAACAGAGTCTTCTAAGAGAAGAAAAAATTTTTATGAAAAAAGAACGTAGGATATTAATAATTTCAATCCTTGACTGTTTAATTAATTTCACACGATTATACTTGCTCCTTTGTAATAAATCTTAGCGCGAATGTATCATTACACCTTCTATAAAATATAATATCGTATGAAAATAGTGCATAAGTACTTTTGAAATTCTAAATTCTATCAGATAATGTAGATTGCAGGAAATATAAATACGAAAAAATTGGCTATATTATTAAATGTAATGTTATATTGATATACTATTGAACTTAAGTGTAAAACAAACAATCAGAAAGTATTATCGTTTGTACCTACCTATATGTTAATATTTATTAGATAAAATATTTAAACATGTATTTTATAATAAAGTAATTATTATAGTTAATTACATAATTAGATGGTGAATTATATTATGATGTTTTTAATCTTGTTTACACAAAATTGGTTTCTATATTATATCGAAAAACAATTTATTCATACAACCAACATTTGAAAATAGTCATACGAGAGTAAAATTGCGTTGATCGTATAAAAAACTAATTTTAAGTTTATAAATTAATTAAGTCAGTTTTGAAAATCTTTAATTTTAAAATAAAGCATTTAAATTTTTTATCATGAAAATTAAACAGTCATTTTTTAAGCTTCTTAAAGTAGTAAAGAATATATTGAGATGAAGAGACTTACATTGCATTTTTTATAAATACTTTATATTTTTAGGTGGACTATTTAAAAAGTTATTAGTTAAAGATTTTATAAAAAAGTTTTTACTATTAAGCTTATACTGTTATTTTTCGAATTTTCTAATAACTTTTGGGAAAATTTTGAAAACCCGAAGATAAATTGCAAGAAGTTGTTTTCGCACGGAGAAACGATTTTTATTAAATATCTATATAATATTATGGTAATTCTTTGAATAAATCATAATTACTTAATGTACAAAAAGAAATGTTTCTCACGATGTAATAAATAAAAATAATTTAGTTTTAAACTATCAATTACTTATATATAGCTGTACGCGATTTCCATAGTTTAATTGTTTAATTCGAAGTATTTATCTGGAGTCGCTTAATATATGGTTTTACAACCAGTGTAATACTCCACCATTACTGTGGTGTTCGAGTTTGGCAGCGGTTTTTATTTTTTTACCATCCCTTATACGTATGGGATACGTCCTACTAACCCACTATATTTTAGAATAAAAGTTAAAATTACCACCCCGCCCCCCCCATATTCTTGTTACTCTTTTTTACTTGGAGGGTTGCTACGTATCTTTCATCTTCGTCCTCGCCTACGGCTCTTCGTACACAACAGTTCTTGTACGTGTATAATTTTTGAAATGCTTTTGTTTAGGGGATAGTGAAAATCGGGTGTATTCTAGACATTATATTCATAAAGTGTTGTTTTCTGGCCCATAGTTGTTTTTTTCATACTTTATACTTCTCATAAAATTTATTAAATCGAAAAAGCTATTCCGTTGTTGCTAACTATGTGTATGTTTTATGATATCTCACTTCTTATGAATAAACGGCAGGTTAAAAACTCGACCGGCCCTTAGGGAGATAAAGAGAACGATGATGATGATATTACATAAATAATATTATATATATAACAACGAAATTCTGGCATATTTTTATGTGTCATTTAGTACGCGAAAACAATAAAAATATTTTTTGTTAAAATTCTATAAGACTTTAATTGTGTGATGTTAATTATTAATAGTGAAGTGAATGTTCATTCTAATTACATAATTATATTATAAACCGATAAACAATGTTATATAGTTCTTCTAAATCTTCATTTATCATTATAAGATGTACATATTATATAGTTCATGTCAGTTGAGTAAAATAATCATATTCTACTTAATACTATATATATTATATATTTTATTTTTAATCGACAATTTATAATATTCACACACATGATTTTTTTTGTTTAAATAATTATACAATTTTAAATACAAAAATATGTATATGTATAGTTTATAAATAGTATATGTGTAGTATACACTACACTAATGGACAATATGTTATACTCGTAATAATAATAATAATAATAAAAAAATATGGACAACTTTAAAATAATCGTTTTAATAATTGTTTCTGAAGTATTTATCACATGGAAGTGATACAACCGATATGTGATATAATTAAACGTTATATACTTATAATATTCTATATTAATCAAGTTGTTATACAATAGGTATGAACTACGAATTTTTAAATCCATTATTACCATTACATGCATTTTATTTATCTTTTTTATTAATTTAACAGAAATATAAAATTTAAATACGACACTTCATTTTATTTAAATCTTTTTTATTGCATTCAATTATGTATTAAAATTTAACAATTTTTTTTTCATTCTTGAAAAATAAATAATAAAAGTAACAAGTTTCATATTTTAATAATAATTTTTTTTAAAATGTAAGTAGGTTTGTCGTTAAATATAACTAATGAATTAAAGATGACATGTTGAAAATATAATTAGTATAATAAATTGGTAATATTTTATTTTATCTTATAATATAAGATTATTTATTTATTTTACTATGAAATGTTTTTGGCGTACACGATGTACAGTAGAAAAAATGTTTTAATTATAAACTTTAAAATTTTTTCTAGTATAAAAGTGAATCTAGTTTAAGGAGATCAAAATTAAAATTCCCAGTAATTTTCAAAATAATTGGGAAAAACCAAATTACGGAAAATCGTGAATTTTTATACAAAACTAGGTTTTATGAAATCATTTTTATTATTTTGTTGTAATTCAAAAACAAATAATCGCGAGTGTTTGAAATTATCACTAATTTTTAATATTGAATTTATCTATAGTCTTAAAAATATTCTGACTATTTTTAATTTTTTTGCCTCTATTAATTCGATAAGATAAATTTGACTTGGTTAAAAAGGTTAAAAATTCAATACAAAAATATTCATAATTTATAAGTTATTAATACGGTTATAATATATACACACAATTTGTTTTACAGACATTTTAATTATAAATTTAGAAAAAAATAAGATATTTAAAGTCAAACAAAGAATAACAATTTTAGTTACTTAGTTGTAAGACTTATTATAGTAACCATAAGTGATAAGTTATAATATTTTTCGTGAGGATTTGATACTTTTACGTATGTATATTACTATATTTTATAAAACATTCAGATACTCTTGCTTATTTATTTTATACCACTAATCTATTATTTGCACTGTTTTATGGGATTCCAATATTTTGACTTAAAAGCCAATAACAATAATATATTATATTATAAACGTAATAAATTATTATAAAATTAAATATTATAATAATATAATAAATTCAATGTTTTTGGGCAAAGATAAATTCAACTTAATGTATACTATAATAGTGATATTAATAAAATAAATGTTGTAATATGGGCGTAATACATGTGTATTTTGAACAAATATAATCGATTTTGAAAAAGTGATGGCTGCGTTTATTATAATATATATGTAATTGTATAATATATGTATATAAGATATTTGTAATTATGAAAAAATCGGATTTTACATGACGTATTCAAAAATCATATAATTTAATTATTGTCTGATATCTATTTAATAATGTAGTCCATCATCATTTAGTAATATGCTTACCGGAACTCAAAAAGAATAAAAAAAAAGCTTAATTGAATCTCTGAGATGTTGTTTACCTCACTCCTAACAGCCGCGTTATTATACAGCTTATCGGAGATAGTCCTCTACTATTGGATAATATCTTCAAAATGAATCTTCGCACTTTATTGTTCGGACTGATTTACATTCGATTTAATCTTAATATACCGAAAGATTATGATAATTATTTACATGGCGTGGTTTATATTGTCATTTTACGAAACGCCTAGACATTATACATTCCACGTTATTTCAACTATTAACATTACCAACTGCCGGTGTATTAATCGCGTGAGATGAATGTTATTTATATGTTGAAAAAAAATAAATTTATTTTAGTTAATTTGTTTTTATCTTTACGATTTTAACGATTTACTCATTTTCACAAAATATGTTATATTAAGTAGGTATTTTGTATTCTGCAGCATTATAATACATACCTATGCAAAGGTGCCGAAATTCAAATTACAGAATTTAAATTATTTTCTTCACATAATAACGTAGGTATATTGTACGCTTCTATAGTGTTTCAATCCCACCGAGTACTGAGAAATATATGCTTATGAAAATAGAAAAAAAAAAATAAAGTGTCCCGGAAAAAAAACTTTATGAAAAATGATTCGTGAAAAAGTTACGTATACGGTCACACATAAGCCGGGGAACCATCTTTTTTCTCTTCACTTCTATTTGCTTATCACATGACGTCCTTTTTTATTTTTGTAGCACTTAAACCCTAAAAAAAAAAAAACTTAAGCACACGTCCAAAGTGTAAATGTTGGCTATTTGTGTGGCACATCACGTCCGTATTAAAATATGTTGCTGGCAGAACTACTGGACTTAATATTGATGTGGACGTAGTGAAAAAAAATAAATGAACTTAACAAAGCTCGGTATTTAATGTTTGGGTTTAGGAGGGTGGTTAAACAAACAAAGAAATCCAGAGAGTTGGTAACTAAAAAAAACAAAAAAAAAATGTACGATTTCTTTCATACCAGAAGTAGAATATATATTTTTAATAGTCATATTATACGTTCTTGTACAGTTAATTTACTGAAGATATATATGTCACAGACTCATAGTGTATTTAAAAAACCTATCTGAATACCGCAGAATAAATTAAAACTGTATTGGTTTAAAGACAATATTTATTATATTTATAATGTTTATGGAATGAAAATATGAATAATATTAAATCATTCCGACAAATTACACCAAATTAAAAATTATAAAAAAAAAACCGAAGGATAATATATGTAGATATAAATATATATATATCATTCATATTATATAATTATTATTTCAATACAAAATGCTGATTAGATATGTATATATATATATATATATACACATTATATAATATTAACAGCAAGAAATACGTATAATATTTATTCCAAACATCGACTTAAAAATACATATTGCATACAATTATAAATTCATATTAAATTTAATATAATAATTTTCCCATTTAAAATTATTAATATTTCCTATAAAAAGAAATAATAATAATAATAATAATAATATTAAAAATATTAGGTACACTACCTATACGATTGAGTGTAATAACACGGTATCTATAATAGTATGTGCCGTGCTTATTCATGAATGTTGTTAACTCTCAAACCCTTGACATTTGAGTGCTTTCAGACCAACTAAAATTATAATATCAAGCACTTACGGGAGTATAATAACGATATCTATTCATTGGGGATGATAATGTTTTGGACGTGTATATTATATTATGTTTTTTTCTACGACGATAATAAAAATATTTTGCATTTATAAAATATATCGAATGTACGTAGGTACACTGTGGAGGAAAATAAAGAATGAATATTATTTTTCAACGCGTGTTGAATGTCAAATTTCGAGAAAAAGACAACACACTCGTACAGTTTCATCTGCTCCCGTTTCGCCGTATTGATGTCATTTAAATTTGATTTGTTTCATTTACACATGATAACAATTAATGGGATGCTCCCCGAGAAAGTCGTGTTGATCATTGTAATATGATACCGACACTTGGAAATGAAACGATGTATAAATATGTTTTCCGAATTTCAAAGTTAGTGCCAGTTAAAACCCAAAAACATTGTACTGCCATACATATATATTCATAATACTATACAGGCAACGCCGTTGATTTTATATGATACACAGACTTTAAGCGTACACCACAAGAAAATCGATCGTAATAATAATATGTATTACTATATTAACGTATTTTCCCGCGTTTCCATTAGAACTGATGGTGGACGATGCATGCACAGTGTTTTAGCGAATGGGGTACACCAATAATAATGATGATGATGATGATAATAATAATAATACGCCCGCTGACAAATTTCGGTTTCTAAATGTGCAGTCCGCACAGACCGCGTAATTAAATATTTCAATTTCGAGTCGTACCTGTAGACTTATGCACTTATATATATATATTATATGCATTACATTATTGCGCGTCGGGCAAAACAACTGTTCGTGACAAATGACACAAAGTTGTAGCAGCGCAAGTTCGACCAGAGAGTTGCTTTTCGATAAAAAAAAAAACGACGGTAGTGACGACGACAAAGAAGAAAAACGCGGAGAAGAAAAGGGATGAGAAGCATAGAAGAATGCGCGAGGCGACGACTGCGCGACAGTACACATAGACTTAACCCCGCGCCGCTTGTCGCCGTGTTCATGCGCGTAATCGGAAATATATAGCGGGGCGGACGTTAACCCAAAACAGGAAGACGGAAAGAAAAAACACGACGCTGTTCATTAAACCCCGCGAAACTGTAAACCCATTATAGAACATTATGTAAACGTTTTTGCGCTCGTCGACGACAGTATGAGCCGAATGAAACTGCACGGCTATATCGCAGTACGTATAATAATCGGGTGTACCTACTGAATTTGTCTCGAATTTCCATTTTCCGCGTTATTGGATCCGATGAAAATGCCACGATATTGGCGCAGGTTTCGCAATAATCCTACGGACCTATACGCCTAACGACAATGCAATGCGTGTGTGCCGAATGAAACTGCACGACCATATCGTAATAACCGCGCGTGTACCTATCGCAATATTGTCATGTTGCCGTTTTCCTGCACGTCATGTTGGATCTATCTATAACGGGTTCCATAAAATAATAATTCATACGAGCTGTAATCTACCCGGCCGGATACTCAATGTGTGATGAATAATTTTTTTTTTCAATACATTTTCACGGCTTTAACGATGGTGATCTATAGGAAGACAACTGTATTATAATTGGTTTAGTTTAAAAATATTCTTCTTCAATAACGAAATAAACATAATAGATACGAATTTTTTCTAGTACTAATAATGAGGCCTTGGTAATGTATGCGTACTTTTTTTTACCTTTAATTTGCTTTTGAATCTCGACAAAGATAATATTAAATAATGTTCTAGTGTCTAGACTAAAGAAATAGTGTGCGCTTAATTTACTCTTAAAGATCGAAATTAAATTGAAGACCTAAGCAATGACATCGGCACATCGATGTACATTGTATAATAACATCAAACGTAGTATAGATTGTAAAATCATCATAATTTATCGTAAAATACGTATGGTCGATAATATATCGAAGTACATATTATAATTAAATTAATTTTTACTTTTACATACAATTTATAAACTGCGGTATACTCGCAGTACTTATCATCGTCTGGTTTGTTACCTACTTCTTAGAGTAAGTCATTCAAACCGCAGAACTCTTAATAGTATGCATATAATAAAACTCAAGTAAAACCTCATCGTACGCTATTCAATTTTTCTCCGAGCCTTCCAAACTGTTGCCACATATATGTTTAGGTAGATATAAATAATATCTTCTTTTTTATGTTATTCGACTGGGACTCATCGGTATATTATCATAATATATACTCGCATACACACGCGTAAATATATATTATGTACGCGCTTATGTATATTCATTTCTATGCGGATAAGTAAAAAAAAAAAAAAAACACATAACCCCGGTATCCATAAGCATTCGGAGTTGGTAGGTTGTAGGTATTGGTCTGTATTATACATATATAATATTATACAATATCAACATAAATAAGTGTGTGTGGGCGCGCGTGTGTGCGTACACTTCAGTGTACACGTAACGTTATATGGGCACAAGCGCGGTGCTGAGGAAAAGATGGCTTTCCAATAATACAACTAGGTTTGTTTCCGTGTAAAAAGAATGAAGGAGAAAGAACGGCGTACGCTCGTCCGGGAAATGTACATCCATAACCGCGAAAAACAGGTGTTTTTTATTATAGACGCTGTATCCAATACATTTAATGGAACGTAATAATATAATAACATAAACGTTTAGAGATGTGCCCCGCCGAGACGTTGGCAATGTCGTAATGTATTTTACGTCGTTTTTTGCGTTATTACAATAATATAAACATTACATGTTATTATTCCTATTTGTTATATCTGATTCGGCGACCGAAAATAGAGTTCTATAGAATAGTCATTATGACATAATCATCTGTTTCCATCGTGGCGTGGCTGAAGTCCTTTACGCGGTTTTTGATACTTGCTTCAGGGGAATCGTGTAAACATTACTTCCCCTAGTGCACCACTTTTATCTTCAAAGGGATTTACATCGTTTTTACATTTGGCTTAGCTACAACGGATGAGGTATACGCGACGGCCCCGCCTCATATTTACGTACAATTATGCACTAATCCATTTGAATAATCATGTCCCTCGGTCTGACCCGAGTCTACTACCCTGAATATTTCGTTTTCCTTAGTCTGTTATTCTAGGAATCTCGTTTATCCTGTTTAGTTGCCATGATCGGTGACGGGCGATGTGGTGCAATAAAAAAGTGGGATGAGGAACGTGGATCGGTGACATCCGAGGTATTGAGTTAGTTCACCATCCAGTAGGGTCGATGTGGCGATGTGTGAATTTTAAACCGTATTGCATAAAAATAAAGTTTGAAATGAGAGGTACCATTGCAAACAGTGAATTTGTTACACTAAAATATGGAACAAATTTCAACAAATTTATTTTCAAATATCTATAGCTCGTTAATTTGTATAGCCATATCCTACGGACTACAATTATCGTTCGCCATAGCGCTACCCACTTAAATTAGGCGTTGCATCCACAAATACTTATACACTGTGATCGTGGTGACACTATCTATCCAGTAACTTATCACCTACGTACAACAGGGATGACTCTAATTTTTTTTTTCTTTATGAGTTCTAGAATTAAACGTGAAAATCGTTCTAACTGGGTAGCGTAAATAATAAAATATTAAAAATCTGAAATATTGAGTTCTACGTCCGACGAAAATACTGTGATTACACATTACAGGGAAGTGTTGACCCACAATTTTCCACCGGACTTAGTTCTTACATCAGCACATAGTACCTACGTGTGCACGCGAGTCACCAAATCATTATAAACCACTTCAAACGGAGTATAGGAGTGGGTTAGTTGACCGACGAGTAATAAATGGATTTCAAGAACGTATATATATATATATATGTCTGCCTAAGAGCAGAAACCGTTTGATGTGCAACTAAATTAATGCTACAAGAGAATAAGATATTTTAATATTATATCTATCGGGTCACGAGGTGATGTGTGTGTGTGTGAGATCAGAATATAATCGCATAATCAATACTTAGCTTTACGATATGATAATATTATATTAGATCTCATTATTGCGGTCGTGTAAACATCGTAGAGTCGCCGTCGTAGCAAAATTTCGCGAAAAGGATATCGTAAATTTATTGAAATTCCAATACCTATAATCAATTTTAAATGTCATCAATATTATTATAATTTATTGCAGTTAGTAGTTGTGAATGTGATGTTTATAAATACAAATATAAATAAGATTTTCGTTCCGAGTAAAATAGAAACGATCTTGTTAGTGTAACACAAAGCTAATAATTATTATCTTGTGAATACGTTATATTACGTAAGATATAATAATATGGCAATCGTCTCGATCATATTTTAACCTACATGAGGTGCGAACGGAATGCTTAAATTGCAGGATAGTTGCGGTCTTATTGTTCTGTTCATATCTTCACAAGTCACGTACGAATAATGTTTGATTTTATACACAGTATAATAGATGAAACACGCTATAAATTATAAAAATATTTAAAAATTAATTTATAAAAAATATTTTTTTTTTAAATTTATTAAAATATTTATCAGTATATTATAGTGTTATATTTTATGATTTCATTATACCAGTATAATATATGAAATTAAGATTGCCTACTGGAAAAAATAAAATCTGACATATTTTCGAAAGTTCTAAGTTTATTTTCACGAATATTATTAAATTTTATTAACTGAATCTTAACACTGTATACTTATATAATAGATATGTTAGCGCAGCGGTTCCCAAACTTTTTTTAGTTCACGCCACCCTAAAAATTAAAAACAATAATTGCGCCTATAATTAAATAACAAATTTTTAGTATTTAAATATACAAACATTTTTATTTTTATGACAATATAAGTTGACAGTAAATTTTACCACGCGGCTCGCGCCTCCCCTGCCAAGGGAGGCGCACCTCACAGTTTGGGAACCGCTGTGTTAGTGAATGTTGGATGTTTATATTTAAGTATTAAGGAAATTCTAAAAATGGTTTCTTTTGAAAACCCCATACGGCGTGGTATACTACTAATTATTCACTATTATATAACTTATAAACAACTAAAGATGTATTATATAACTTTCTGAAATGAAAACGTATAGAAGTATGATCATTGATCATCCATTATGATTTTCTATGCGACTACATGACTACGTATGAATATCAAAGCACAACATCTCAAAGACACATTTTCGCTAGATTATATTGTGCACATCATACGGATAATCGAATTAACGAGCTACATGCATGTAATACGTATTCTAAATAAACGTATAACTATTTATATCTTAGATATTTTCAATTAAATTAAAATTGATTTTATATCATGTTTTATTGATATTTAAAAAAAAATATTATGGCAATTAAATTAGCAGTTAAACTTATTTTCGGTTTTTGCTATTATTAAGGAGCTATACTACTATTTACAAATCATAGTTTCCAAAATTATGTATCACAACTAAAAATTATTAAATATCCATACAATGGATATGTATTAAAATAAACTATACAACAGTCATATTTTTTTTGAACCAAAACTTTTTTTATCGCTTGTTTTCTGAAACTTATATTTTTTACGTTAATACTCTTCCGAGATGTTAAACACTACAAATATAATTAAATATTTAATTATTGAATAAATAACTTTAAGCTTCAGTTACTTCAACATGTATTCAAAAATCAAAACATTCCTGTATTCATTTTAATATAACTATGAGTTAAACTCTAAATTATTTGGAAATTTAATATTTATTAATTCATTAAAGTAAAGTACGATGAAAAAATTAAAGTCGAGTATAGGGTATGATGAATCAATCAGATTGGTGTTTTATATATTATTATACTAAAGGAGTATTTTTTTTTATGTATTTAATTCTTCAAATAATTTTGATATAAAATTAAAGACAGAATAATGTTATACATGTTATACAACATGGCAAGCCATCTCTTTTATCCATGTTTTTTGTGGGCTGAATGTATGTATTTTTTTAAATCTTATTAGTCAATGTAATCATAAATATCTAAAGAGAGATATAAGCGAGATTCTGGTTTGTTGTGATATTGTTATTTATTAAATGTTATGAATTATGATTTATGACCATAATATTTTAGTTTTAGACTTTGGTTATTACATTTTAAGTTTAAATACTAATTTAACGGATACGCACGTTATAACGCTACGTACATAACCTGCAATACCATATGTTTAAATTATTTAGTAATATTGATTAATTTCTCGATATTTTAATTTTGAACACACCGTCTGTTTATTCATTTTATTTTTTGATTTTGTCTCTTACACTTAAAATATTTCGCACTTATCAGATTTTACTTTTTGAGGATTCTCCGGGTAAATTATATTGTTATTTTATATACACGTGTACATGCACCGTACGATTGTCGCGGTGTATCTAAAATTTGTAACCCCAAAAACAAAAGAGGTTGGTATCCTTTTTTTACACATGTATTTGTAGATAATATTATAATATAACACCTCGTAATAAATCTTTTCACCGCCGACATTGTCCGAGTTTAATTCAATTATTCGGTCAAAACGGAGGTATATCCGGTCGATGTAACAACACAATAATAATTTCAGTATATAGGTATATCGCTGTATGTGTGGATAAGGGCAAAAATGAAGTTGGGAAAGAGCTTAAAATCTGAATGATCGTATAGTGAGTGTGTGCTCGACGGCGGAGGGAAAAAAACAGGAAAAAAAACTTGTGGTGATTATTCTGTCATTAGTTTTTTTTTTCAACGCACCTATACCTAACCGTCAATAAACTAAAATCAAGGTTTTTTTTTTATAATTTTAAACTCTACACGAGCTATCCTGCATTTGGTTACACGGATATCCTCGTATATGATGTACTGCACAAAGCAAATTTTGGCATACAATGTACATTGAGAGGACTCAGAGGACCGACGAATTTGGCACGCGCGTAATGCCATTGCACCGGTGAATAATACAAATTTAACTTCAACAAACATATTATTTTATTGTATGGGCGAATTTAGATTGTATTCGACACCGTCTAGACATACTTCTCAGATATTTTAATATATTATAGGTTTGGAGTGCGCAAACTCATATTTCAAAGAAAATTCGTTTTTAAGTTTTCGATTCCGATAGACTATTCGTTAAATAATAATATAGACAGTATTATATTTTATACAGTGTACTCTCGATTATCCGGGTAATAGGGTGGCGTGGCATCCACGGGTAAGCGAATTCCGTGGATAGTCCGCTAAATTAAAATCGAAACGAAAATTCAATAATTCAATAATTAAAAAATATTATAGTTAAATTGTGTAAGGTTATAAAGAATTAAAAAAAAAAATTAAATGAGAACACTTTTTGTTTTTATTTAAAAATGATGACGTTTAATATTTATAATATTTATATTTTGACAAAAAAATCATTAACAAGGTTTTGTTTTTGTTTGAAAACACTTATTTTACTTACGATTGAAATTGTCAACAACGTTATGTGAAAGCAGTATGTGTACATGGTTCATCGTTCCGTAGAAAACCACGGATAATCGAGAGTACACTGTACACTGTATAATTATTCCATGATTAAAATAATTTGGTCGCTAAAATATAATGGATGAATATGTAATTCTGTGTAGGTACGTGTTATTATCGTTAAACGTATAATTATCTGAATCCGTACCAGTATTTTGTATCCTTCTTATCTTGAAACAATATTAAGTATGGTTATTCGTTTATTGATTTTGTATTTCACTGTAACCACTAACCATAAATTGAAACGCTTAATTCTTGTCAACCGATTTTAACTTTCTTAATGGGCACTTTAAACAAGACTTTTTATTTTGATTATACTGGTGTTTATGGTAATCACTGGGACAGTATTTTCGATGTGATACTTTTAAAATGCATTCAATACGAAAATTAAAAACACACGGCGTTCCAGATAAGCTATCTAGTTATACTAACACATGTTAGGGTATGTTCAATTTCCTAGTACGTCATAAAAATGTAGTCATTTTTTTTGTATGTATTTTAATAATAATTGATAGCGGTCTTAATCTAGCTCAGCCAACTTTTTCAAGTCATAATATCGAAGCAAAGTACTAAATTAACGATACAGTACCGTAGCTAGGCGGATTGAATAGGTGTTTACTAAACATATTTTTCTTATATTTAACTGATTTATAAAAGTAAATTTAAATTATACTACTTAATCGAGATTTTAATCGATCGAGTTGTTGTAGTGTGTATAGGACATTTTATTTTATTTATATATTTTATTTAGTTAAAGAAATTGATTTAAAATTACATTAAATTTGAATAATTTAAGTAGTTTTGAAAGTATTAATTAGTACCTACAACTAATGTTACATTATTATTATTTATTTTAGTCCATACTCACGATTCGTTGATATAAACAATAATATTTTTCATAAAGTTCAGATATTTAAATAATATGTTCAAAATAAATTATTGGTGCACTTTTTGATTTAATAAAATAGTTGCATCCAATTTAACTTATATAATATTATTAATTTTGAACAACACTGTGAGTGCCTTTGGTATACATTTACAATTATAAATTAATATAATATATTATATTATTTTATTGTGTGTTTGTTTGTTCAGTGTCAGTTTTTATTAGTCTAATATAAATCGTTCATATTACAAAACAATTATCTGTAATCCAAAAATGTAAAATCAGTGACAAATATATTGTGCATTTATTTATATCTTCTGTAGAAACAGATTCTCTAAATACGTCAAAATTATGACACGAATCAAAATTCAATTTGGCGTTCTCATCAAAATTTCCATGAGTCGATATTGTTTTTGATATAAAACTAAAATGGCTTAATTTAGATTTGAAATTTTACAACTATACATTGGTATTCAAAACTACTTTCCGATAAACTGGTAGACCGAAAGTTAATGGATAAACATTGAAAATTTCTTGGAGTTTCTAAGCTATCTATTGGAACTTGATATAAAGTTTCATTAGCTGTATACTCTCGGAGATTGGTCACTTATTCATAGGTATAATTTGTATTTGAAACAGTTACATCTTATACTAGATGTTCTAATGGTAATGCTTGTGATATTTTAGAACATTAATTTGATCATAATATAATACACTTGGCTTGTAGTCATCATACTCTTCAAATTATTTTTTTTGAAGTGTATTCAAATTTTATAGGAACAAAATTCACCCACCATAATATGTAATTACTTGATATCCTTTTATTTATAAGATTTAAAAATTAATTAAAATCTATTGATTCCAAGCATTTTTTTCAATCTGGGAAAAGCTGGTAATATTATTCTTAGTAATGTGTGATAAAAAATATTAATATTTGATCCAGAGAAAATTTATTTGAGATTGTTTTCTTTGGGAGACTACAAAGTGTATGACTGCTATGGCTAATATAAATAAACATTGCCTAACTGCTCTAATTATTCATAGTTTAGAAGATGTTCTGTCGGATAGACAGGCGCGGATACAAAGGGGGGCATGGGAGCGATGCCTCCCTCCAAATCATGAAAAAAAAGTCAATTTACTTTATTAATATGTCAAACGATGAAAAAAAATAAATTTTTTATAGTTTAGGATCTTATATTTAGTTTTTATTTACATTAAATAATAATAAATACATTGTTTAGCGGATAATTTTATTTATAATTCTGTAATTTCCAATTGTGCCGACTGACGACACTACGGATGCCGACCGAAGTATCAGTTTTTTTTTCATAATCCTTAGTATGTACTTAAGTACGATGGTGTGATTTAAAATTAAGTATATCTTCTTGTTGAATACATATTATAAATTATAATTTAGTAAAATTATTGAGATCTCGACTCGCGTTGTATTGCCACGCAAACCAATTTTTTTCATTATTATTTAACGCCCGTATCTCTTTGAATAATTAGTAATTAAGTGTGAGACCCATATCATTTTATAAATAATAGATGTATTTTAGTTAAATTTTTTCACATACTAACATATATTGTAATAATTATTAACGCAGAGATAGTTTTATAGATAACATTTACAATGGAAATTTCTTTAAACAAACATTGAATATTTCGAATCAATAAATACAAATTCAACAAAATATGTCGAATATTTTTCATAAACAAAAAGAAAATTAGATTTTGTTTTATAATTATTGTTGGTTTATTAATATTCAATAGTTTTTTAATAATTTTTATTAATTGTTCTTAAATAAAGAGTGTTCTTTTTAATGCACCTACCTAGTTTTTTTTATAATTTTTAGTTGTGTAAGTTAATTCCTTTAAAATTTAAAGAAATATTTATACTAATAGCATTGATTATGTATATAATAAAATTAAAATAATACATATATGATATATATATATAAATTGTATATATAATCGATGGTAATAATTATAATTTAATAATATAATTAAATATAAATGCTGCCCCCCCCTAATAATTACTCTGGATCTGCACCTGCGGATAGTATACAATTACGATAGCTGGAACCATATAGTTTAGTAAGCTGATGAATAGTAAAGAAATATATTACTTAATGTTTTTATTAATAAATTAACAATTTAAATTAAATATCAAAGATTAAAAACCTTGCAAATAATTTTAATATTTGATTGGGAAATGCCACATTGAAGCATGGTATACTGCTTTAGATATTTTTCAAGTACGATTTAACATTTCTAAAAAAATGTTTATATACCATATCACTGTGCATCATAACACTAATATATTTTTGGTACTTGATTTAAATAT
Source organism: Rhopalosiphum maidis (assembly GCF_003676215.2). Lineage (NCBI taxonomy): Eukaryota > Metazoa > Arthropoda > Insecta > Hemiptera > Aphididae > Rhopalosiphum > Rhopalosiphum maidis. The sequence goes on from NC_040877.1 coordinate 57,765,560, forward strand.
AACTGACTTGTTCAATATTTTATTTTATATAAATACCTATGCATATAATATATATATATTCTTAATAACTTAATGTTCTAATAAAAGCTATGTGTATTAGTACCTATATCCCCTATTATTATTGCTATTATTATTATTATTATTATTTATTACTTTAAGGTAGGTACACAAAAAAATAAAAATGCCTTGTAAAATCCTAACCTAACCTTTTAGTGTGTATCTACATATCTACCTTGATTTTATAAAATTAATAGCATAATATAAACTCTGAATGCAGCTACATTAATTATATTTAAATACTTAATACTTTAAGGTTTTTTCCCGAATATATATATATATATATATATATACCAACTAACTATCAAAATAATTTAATAAATTTAAGTTTAAATATTTATAAGATATGATGTGTACATAAGTACATTCAGATGACTTTTGGTTAGATTTTATTTTATTAATTGAGTGAAAATCCATGTAAAAGGAGTAATTTCGCGTTAAAAGCCTAGAAAACAAGACATGGTTGATAGTATAATGTATCTGTAATTTAACAAAAATTACGGTTCACTGAAAAAGTTCACAGTTAATTACAAATTTAAAACACTAAATAATAATGATAATTGTTAGCGTAATGAGTATATGTTTATGTAATTATAGTTAATATACATATTAAAGTAAATTGTTTCGTAGTTTAAAAAAATATAAGAGTGAAAAAGATTTTAAAAATGTTCAAAACAAAATTGTCAAAGTCATGGGATTTAATAATAATTTGAAATTTTAATTTTAAAATATTTAGTTTACTTAATGAAATTAAATATCCTTGAAGTAATTTTTATTAAAACGTTGAATGTTTATTTACGCCTCATTACTTTGATTAATGAAAATCCACCATACTCCATATTCGGATTTCAGGTGGTTATAATTGTGTACGTTTTTTTTATTATTATTAAATAGACATCTGCTTTATGATTAAATTAATATTTTGAATACAAATTTTTGTTAATAGTTTATTTATAGTATCGTTAGTTATTCAAAAACTTGGAATATTTTTAATTATTGTTTATAAGTTTAATATTGAAATCAAGTATATTTTTGTAATCATTGATACCTACAGTTTTGAGTAATAAATTCTACTATAAAATAAATAAAAAGATACATTTTTCTTGTTCAAGGTGACATGTAAAAGTTATGATTTTGAATATTAAAAATTAAAATAATAATTGAACTTAAAAATTGTGCAGTGTAAAAAAAGATGTTTGCTAGATAAATTCATAATTTTTTTATACGGTACTTATCTTTACAAACATAATCGCATGTGAAAATTCCCAGACTTGAAATAACAATATACATGTGTAATAAATAATATACTCGTATCTCATATATAATATAAATAATATTTTATATTATAAAATAATGGTGATATATAGGTTTAATCGTAAAAACTAATCACATCAATAAAAATATTTGATAATATGTAAGTAGAATAAATAATATTAAATGTTAGTTCTTCATTTTTTTTTTTATATGATTACATTCATGTGGTTATTGTAGGAACACAAAGTATGAAGTCATACACGTTTCGCGTATTCAATAATTTTATCTTTTATTGAAATTGCTATGATTGTTTCATATTTGTTATATTATTTTAAATTCTGATGGTCTTTATTAATGTAGTTTTAATTCGATTAGTTATTCAGAAATGCTTATAAGAAAATTATAACAATTTTCTTTAAATTTTCAATTTAGGTTAACCCCAACTATATTATTACACGTTAAAAATAATTATTTATTTTTTTGTTTTACTATAGTGGAACTAATCAATAACTTCAATTCAAACTTTATAATTGAGAAAATTTAATGAATAAATAGTATTTATCTTAATATGTTCGATTTTGTTTATTTTATTATTTCTTCGTTCAGTTATTATCTCGCTAATTTAAAAAAAAAGGTCAATATACTCTTAATAGGTACATACTAGTATATTACATGCAGCTACTGTCAGATAGAAGTATCAAATAAATTAAGTCGAAATAAAGATATTATCACTAAAACAACGATAAAATTTATTTTTTAATTGATACTAATAATATTAAATATAAATGTTTAATTATTTTTAAAATTATTATCTGGACTTATCTGTTATTATTATTGTGAATTGATTAATATTATGTTTGCCGACAGCGATTCAAAATAGAAGTCCACGGTGATACTTGTAAATGAGTAGATAACAAAAAAAAAATCTGGTTGTAGCACTCTTATTTCTTTTGATAGACAAATTGTTATTTGTTATTTCGGTAATAGTTTATTAAGCGATCTATATATAGTAATTATTGATAGAAGTTGTACTTTTCTACGATAGGTTTTAGTCTGATAGGAGGTAGGTGAAGTTTATTAAAGAAAATTTGGTTGTTTCTTCAATTAAAAAAAAGTGATCTATTGATAGTTTTTAAATATAAATTTAAACAACTTATTTCCCTACTATGACTGTTCATCCGTTGGTTACCAAAAACACAGTTATGATTATTGTATAATTAAAAGAAAATACTAAAAACAATTTTAGCTAAATGTTAAAAAAATAAATATTCTGATATCAAAGTTGAATAAATAAATAATTTTATAATGGTTTTATTCAAAATAAATTAGTCTGTGTGAAAAAATATAAAAATATGAGTATTTAATATAGACTTATACTATCCAATATTTAAAATAAAATGGTTAACAAAATATAAAGGTCTTTTTAAATTATATATGGAATTATAGTTTATTGCATTGTATTAAAATACATTTTATAACCAGGTATTTAAGATGTACGCAAACTTTCTAAATTTATTTCTTTTGATTATTGTTATGTATTGAGTATTGAGAACTTTACTAATATTGTGATACACGAAATCAAGACGAGCTAAACCAAACTAATTAACAGAGTGTTAATAGTTCTTAGTTTTTATGTCAAGTTGGTTTTTTTTATAAGTGTGGTTTTTTCATAAATATCACGAGAATTTGGTTGTTGTTAAATGTCAGGTGTTATAATAGAAATATAATAGGCATTATCAATTATAATAATGACAACATATTTGATGAATATATTTTTATCGTTTTCAGCAGAGAATTGTTTGAAATGTTGTCATTTGTTTTAACTAAATATAATAATAATTATTATTTGTTAGGAATGAGTAAATTTTAACTTAAAGTAAAGCAAATGAATATTCTGTATTAATGATTTTGATTTTATAAAACAGGCTTTCACGTCACACCTTGACAAAACCTTTTGATACATCAATAAAAGTACCTAACAACTGCGTGATAATGTGTTTCTAATGAGTTTCTCATATTTATTATATTTAATTATATGAGGTAATTGCTAAAAATACAAGAATAGTGTGATATAAATACAAATTGAAATTTCAAAATATGTCTTCCATAGATGATATTTCTATTTCTGCAATAAATAAATGTATGTGATATTTTTGATTGTGGTATTAAGCGCTGTAAGTTATTAAAATTAGTTTTATTTTTACCAGGATTTTTTTTTTTTGTTTGTTTAAGTAGGTTTTAAAATGATTGTCCTTTCGGGAAAGTAGAAGATATTATAAACATTTATAGTATGATATTCAAAATTAATATCAATAAACAAATACGTTGTTTATTATTTATTTATATATTTATTATTTTAACATATGATTAGCGTGATAATATGATTGTGTTCAGAACATTTTTGGATTGTGTGTTTTGATTTTAAATTAATTTATTTTTGGAATTATTAGTCCTAAAGAGAGAGAAAAAGATTGAGAGAGAAAGATAGAAATCCAAAAAACATATTAAGCTATTGATCCAATATAAATTGGATTTGATAATACGTTTCAAGTAGTGAATCCGATAAAATAAAAGTTGAATTATTCTTCAACTTATATGACTAGTGTAAGACAAAACAGAAACATTCCTAAAAGACTTTAGAAAATAAGTTTTGATGTTGATTTCTTTACATGATAATAATTTTGTAGTTTTGCATGAATTTTCGGTGAATGTTAGTAAGTAATTGTCTATAAGAAGCTTTTGTAAGTACTTGAAGTTTGTACAGTAACTTGTATTTATTCTGTTAGCTTATTTAATTTTTTTTTTTTAATTATTTATTTTTACTATTAATATCTATAGATATTAGTATGTCTACCGTTATATTTTTGTTTTAATTACAATAGATAAAGTAAAACGGTGTTAATTTATCAGTTTTGATCAAACTAAAAAGTTTTAAAAATCTTCTGTCATAAATGCAGAACAATGTTTAATCTCTTGTTTTATAGTTTAATAAACTTTAACTAAGAGTTGTATTCACTCTATTCGAAAAAATATCCTATTTTTCTTCAGGATTAAATTGCGGCGATGGATTTTAGGTGTGACTCGAATTGAAGCATGGTGTGTTGATATGATGCTAATGTATTTGTATTTAGCACATATACTTAAATTCATTAGTAAGGTACCCGATACTTTATCAGTGTCCGGTTGAAAAGAGTTACGTCTCATTGACGAAGACATGTGTAAGTGAACCGAAAGTTTTGTCCATTCATTTTTGTAGTTTGATTACCGTAGAAGGTTAGCGGTGCAGCATGGCGCCAACAATAATTAGACCTTTTTGATTATGTACCGCCTGCCATTAATCTGGCTTATTGTCTAGACTAGTTGTTATGTAGAATATTTCCAATTTTTGTTAGTATAACAATTGATAATTGATAACCGTCGATGAACCTGAAGCATAACTTATTAATATATTGATCAGTATAATGTGATATGCAACATACTTTAACGATACGAGTTAATTATATTAGAATTTGGAATTTATATTTTATGTGTTCCAACTCCATGATACAAGTGATACAACTTACACTTGTGCGATATATATTATATACATCGTACTCGACAAACATTTTTAGATATGTGTTATCAGTTATAATATATATTGCGTAGAAATATACCATATATATTTTACTATATTGTATTATTAACATTTCTATTAATTTATGCGAGTAATAGAAATACCTAGCAACCAATTTTATGCGTTTTGGACCATAAGTAAGTTAATAGCATATTTAGGAATTTTTATGGCCTGTAAGGAGCTTCACCTCTGTTAACTCCCCAAAATATATTTTAAATTGTAAGTTACAAAAAATATTTTCTTCAACGAGAATAAAAGGCTCAGAACGAGTATGCTGAAATAAGAATTTCTCAAATTGAGCTATTTTCAATGTCGCAGAACGAGTTGTGTCAGTCGATTAAATAATGATAATAATATGTGGGGAATAAATAATTTAAAAGATAGATAACTTGTATTACGATAAAATTATATCCATAATATGTATAGTGTATACTTACTTATTATTATAAAACATTTGGAAATATTAAAATTTATCAGGTTGAATTTGTATACAGAGTAACAAATAAAGAAATGAGTGTAATAGTCCTCCAAAACCTTGATTCTAACCTTGATGCACCTATGTTCCTACACTATCCAATAACACTCTATAATAAGAAACTAAATTGATTTAAAAATTAATCACAATAATCACAACACCATCGAACAATGTTAAGAACATTCACCGTATAATAAAATTGATAATATAATATCATCATTACTTTGGTGGTAACAATAAAATTTAGTCTGATGTAATATTTAGCTCTATCAGAACTAAGACAATATAATTTTAACATCACTCTCTTGCACCTTTTAATTTTTTATTATCTATAATGCGTGTAACTAACGGGTTTATATAATATTATTAAATATTAATTGTGACAACCATACATAACCAATAATATTTTACCCATAGATACCAAAAAAAATAAATATTTTTTCTTGTTATTACATTCGAATACAACATTTTAATGTAGTTAGTATTGTATACCAATGGGATTTGGTGAGGGGTCTGTACCCCAATTACTCCCGTGGATCCGATCTATAAATGCGCCATTAAGTTACAAGCAAAAATGTTGTTCCGTCTTTATTTTGACTTATCAGGCCATTCTTGTGTCATGAATAATTTGAAAAAAAATAGGGGTGCAGCATATACAGCAGACCTTGAAAAGTAATCAATATCCAAAATTGTATGTCTTTTGGTTGTCGTTGTGTAAGATTTCCAAAATTAGTTAATCGAGGTTAGCAGAATTATTGGCAGATGTTGTTTGCTGTATTAGAAGTATCGATGTAATAATACAATATTATATTTTGAACATACCAGAGTATCACACAATTAAAGTTTTGTGTAAAATCATTTTCTATGATAAATGTGAATGAAAAGCATTATTTTTGAGCATCAAAAACATAAAAGCAAATTTACTTTTTCATTCCTAATTTTAATGCTATTAACACCATTTTAAAAATAAATTGTATAATTATTCATAAACTGTCTTTAGTAATAGTGTTGATAGTATGAAATGTAAAAAAAATAAATACTCACAGAAAAACAAAAACAAATAATTTATTGTTGTTACATGAACTTTTCTTTAAATTTATTGGAGTTTATCCAAAATACGACGGTATTGTAGCTTTTATTTAAATTCACAGATGTAGGAAAATTATAAATTAAGTGTACAAATATAGCATACGTTTAAAAAAAATATATATTATCTTATCTATGCCATAGAAATATAAAACTTACTAGATAAGTATTTTTAAACTATATTTATGTGAAAAAGTGTTTTTTATTAAGCTATCAAAGCTCAAATAACCTAGTATAATATGGTACTTTTTATTTAAATCATAATATTTAGATGTTAATAACGCTTATGGTTTTAAAACACGTGGGTAAATCTTAATTGATGATTTTTATTTTATATTTTCAATTAAATTACTGGATTTATGTTGTAAACACAATAATATTATGCTCATTAGCGGTTAGGTAATAATGATGATTCCCGACTTTTTCATTAGCTTACGCAATTATTATATTATTTATCTATCTATAATAAGAATATATTTTATCATATACAACTGTAATATAACTGTAAACTAATGATATATTTGCTGAAATATTGTTTAGTAAATAATAAAATAGAAAAATTAATAACATAAATATTTATGATCGTTGATTTCTTTCGTTGAAAAATGTACGTATTATACGCGTCGTTAATTTGTAATTATTTGCAATATCTACTCGTACATATATAATTGAAAAAAATAGGTAGGCGTTCAAGCAAAGCTTAAAAAAAATAAAAGCGCAGTCGTATTTTTAAATTGAATATTCGTTTGTGTCAATACATTTTATTAATATGATTTGATATGTTGTCACCGAACAAGTTTTATTTTTCACAGAATAAACATTTATTATTGTCCTTTTTTATTAGTTATGTATTAATGTCCGTTTAAGAGATATTGTTGCTAAAAAGCTATATCTAAAGTTTTAAATAACTTAAAATATTACTTGTATAATTTATTTTATACAAAACTTGATAGGAATTTTGATGTTTATTTCAAGGGAATATTTCATCGTTGTAGTGGCTGAATATAAATATCCGGTAACTAATTAGCCATTTAGCTGATAAAATTACGTATTATAGTAATAGATGGATTCTTCCTATTAATTTTATATAGTTTTTATAATATCAATATTTACTAAACAATTAACAGAAGGAAGATTTTTGATTTCAGACATTATGAAATGTTTAACTTTGGTACATATAAGTATGTAACAATGATTTTTTTTATTGGGGCATGGTGAAGCTTATGTAATATAAATACGAAAGTAATTGATCATTTAAAAAAATGATTATATTAATAATTATCCTTATCCATTTGTGATTTGTTTTATTCAAAAAGCCACGATTATTGTTTTTTTTTTAATGAAAATGAAACGTTAAATAAGTATTGAGAATAATAACTAATATCCTGTGTGTAATTTCAGAAGAGATAATTAAAACCACTTTAGTATGACTTTAAATTAGCAAATCTGAACATTTCTAGTGTATCGGTAGTTATAGGCTTTCATGCTTATGGACTTGACAGTTTAGTTACATTCCTTTGAAGATACTTTAACAATGTTTAACACCTTAATCTAAATTAAGGTTTCGAACAATGCAGTTCTTAAACTAATTCAAGAATAGACAAATAATGTGGAAAAGCTACTACTTTGTTACTGATAAAATGGCTTATAAAATAATTGGGTCATTTGAGTAAATATTAACATTCAAAGTTACTATAACTAGACTTGTTATATAAATAATTATTTGATCTTATCTTAAGTGTTTTTTAAAAGAACATACGTTATTAATAAAGTGATAAATATATTAGATTATATATTATAGTGTATAATTTATAAGAAAACACTTAATTGTTTATTTTAAAATACATTATTAATTTATTACTTGAAAATTTCAAAATATGCAAACAATTATTTCGTATTGTATTAACATCATTAAAATTAAAAAAAGTACCAATGTGTAAGTATATTATGATTGCGATAAGTAATGTAAAAATACTAAAATAGTTCAACTAACGGTAAGGCAATAGCTAATACCACAAAAGATTATTTTGGCCAGTTATAGTCGTTTGTTATTTATACAAATATTACGTCGTATAAGAATGAAATTTATTACTTATAGTTTTAATAGAACTATAATTTACTATACAATTTATTTAGTATGGATAAAATCTAATTTATCAGGTATTACAGATACCTACATCATACGTAAAATGAACATTTCATCGGATTCGTCTTAACGTATATTTGCTGATCGTTAATAACGTAGTTAACCCATCGGTCTACATTTCATCAATAAATTATTCGACTTATGCAAGTGAAATACAAGCTAATTACTACATTTTAAAGATTTATAGAACCAATATCAGCAGTCTATAACGTTTACGCTACTTGGGAAATGTCTGATGTCATTCACTAAAACAAATACTTCTATGTAAACTCTATCGTTAATTTTATCGTTAGTTACATAAATAATATCGACGATGTTACGTCATACATTATGTGCAAGCTTACCACGTGTTATGTATAAAATATAATGATAGTTTAAGATCTATATTACGACTTTATTGATAAATGTTTAAAAACGCACACGGAAATCCAGAAAAATGAGCAGTCATACCTTAACTACGAGTAGCAACCACGTGGTTAATTTTAAAGCGGTGTCCAATTTATCAAATATCTGTAGCGACATTTTTAATATGTTGTGTCAAACAAAAAAAATCATCGTCATCCTTTCAATTACATAATGGTCTTGTGTTCATGTGCGATAAAAAATAAATTAAAATTCAATCAGTTAAAAAAAAAAAAAAATAAAAATAATGTTACTATTGAATATTTTTAATTAACGTAGTGAAATATTGTGTACCACTATATTTTAATTTAGTGGAGGTATGTGTGTTCTATACTCTGATGAGTACTACACACACCTTTTTAAATTTTAAAATTAGTTTAAACATTCGTACATTAATTGAAGGTATCTTACCTGCAACATTTTTTATTGTTTTCGAAAACAGAACGTAACTTTCTAAACTATATTTTGGATACTATCATTGCATGAAAATAATAATATTTAATTTAAAGGTCACGAAATAAATATAAATTATTAATTTATTTTATCGATCGATAATTTGAATTACCTAAGTGATTATTATTGAATTTTTGATGATAATATCTGTTTAATAATATTTAAATTTAAATATATTTTTACTTATACTGATTAATTTTAGAACTGTATAGGCACAATAATATAAATAGGTTTTATACACACCATTAAAAATCACCATAAGTGTCGAGTCTTATTAAACGGGAAGGAATTGTGTGTAGGAACTAAGATTTTAAATTTTTATAAAGTGTTAGATCTAACATAATATTAAATCTTTTTTTGAATAGAAACTCAAATATAAGGAAATGGTTTTACCTGTAATGTCCTATGTATGAGTTTTACACTACCCAGAGCAACTATTAAAGATATAAAATACATATACGTACTTTATTTTATAAAATTACATATTTTTTGTATATTTAATTTCTATTTTAATCATTTGTGAAGATATAAAAAATAAATCATTTATGATTTATGTCGACATGAATACTTTATGGAATATATATATATATATATATATATAATTTTGAGTTATTTCTTTAAATTTTAGAATGTAGTTTAAAAGTTAAAAGCATCACTCTGTTTATATTATGTATAATTATACGTACAACAATGCATACAATAATGAATAAAAGATATCTTATATTATAACTTACAAAGTTACAACATTTAAACACATGTACCTACATATAGTTTTGCGAAAACGCAAATAAAAATATATTTAAGAGAGACAAATTTTCGGTACCTAAATACATTATAATATTATTAAGGTCGTCTAATATTGTATTAATATAACATGGTTACATCCAACTCGGCACTAAAGACATGAAAATATTTTCTTTTTGCCCACAACTAATTTTAAACTACGTTTTAGTAGAATGAATTAGTGATAAAATCTTAAACGGGAAGAAAAAAAAAATGGAAAAGAATCAGCAATGACTTGGCAACGGGCGCGAGTAGTAAAATGGTAGAGGAATTAATTTTCCGGACTCCGGAAACCAAACCGCGGTGGTGTCGACCGATTCGCATGACATGTATTTTCCTCGGCTAAGGGAGTAATCGGCGAGTATTCATGGACGGGGGAGAGTTGTTGCGAGTAGGGTAAGCAGACATGTCAGAGATTTAATCTGGAAAAACTTAATCGATTCTCACCCGCTCCCTTGTGAATTGACAAAAAAAGACTATTTGACTATACGGTCGAAAAAGAAAGTCACCCCCTCCAATCCACATTACTTGCGTTATATTGGTGTGGCTGGGAAATAAAGTTTACAGTATACATCTGGTACGTGCAACAATGGGACCCGTTACACTTTGTCGTACGAACGAAAACCGGAAATCGATTCTTGCAGATGATTGAATACGACAGAAAACATTGTGCACCCACAAACATTATGAATCATTTTACTGATACATTTTTATAGTATAGTGTTCTTATATTATGTACTGTCTGCTTATATTTTAGGATTTTAAAGGGTTTTTTCAAACGCCTGAATTGAGGAAATCATTCCGGATCGACGTCTGTATAAAAGCGATATAAATATTACTATATAGGTAGTATTATTACAGTGATTAGTTTCCACTGTTCTCAGTAGATATTTTAAATTATTCCTCCAATTAAATGTCAATGAAAAATTGTAATGAATAATTCTTTTTAATTTTACAATTTTACCTAACAGTTATAAATCTACCTCGGCAATCAATGAGGTGTTATTTAATAGATATAAGAAACAGGTATTTTTTAAGCGAATCATAAATCATTAATTATTATGATAAATAAATAAATTTTATACAACTAAAAAATAATATGCGTCACATAATATATTATGTACGTATTTATTTTAATTGTAGACAGGTGTGTATGTGCAAAAATCATCAAAATTATTTGTATTAGTTAAAATGTTACATTTTAGGTTATTACTTATAAGTAAGAAATACTGAAGAACAGTGCAAAACTGATAAATATTTATTGCTTTTTCCATACTAAGTTTGTAAGTACTAAAATAAACGAAAACTATTAAATTTTATCTTTACAATGAAGTTCATATCATGTTTTGTCGTAGATCACAAATCTTGCTTGTCAACATTTTATGATTTTAAGTTGTTATAACATTTGCTGCTAATGTGGTTTACAATTATTATTACGAATCTACTGAGTACTCAGATAAAATTACATAGAAATATTGTTAAAAAAATATTTACAAATTGAGTTTTTTTAATTAATTAAATATAATAATTTAATAATATCAATAAAGATAATGTTAACTATTTATGATCAAAAACAAGGTTTAATGACATATAAGCTATTATGAATAATTTCAGAGTTACAAAAATCGAATTATTACAAAAAAAGTACCTATTATCAAATAATTTTATAATTTCACTATATTTTTGTGTATATACGAAGCACAAAGTGTACATTATACCACTTAATATTTTATATAAGATTATAGTGGCATATCATTTATTTCTATCTGCAATATTATATTTTTATATGATTTAATTATTTTTCTTAAACATAACTAAATAAATATTATCCTAAACGTCATACTATTAGATGCTTATATATTGAGCCAATATATTATTATATATACTAGTCAATACATTTGTTAACATTTTGTTCATTTTGCCTGAAATTTTTAAATACTTCTGAAATAAATGTCCTGATTGAAGTAACTAAATATAGTAGTTATGGTAATAATAAATTATTTTCAATTTTAAATATTTAATGAAAAAAAAAAATAATATTTTTTATTATACAATCTGTTCAAATTACTAAAACAATAAGTGAATGTGACGAAGAAAGAAAATAAAAAGATATGTTTCATTAAATAAAGAAGCTTCCCTGTGGAGGACTTTGATACATCAATAATATGGTCATTTAAATTTTATTGAAAAATAATGTTAAATTAAAAAAAAGAAACTGTAAAAATTTAAAAAAATTGTTTGTTATTATCCGGAGATCGAACCACGAACGTTTAATTACTTGTTGATCAAAACCGATTTAATTGGCAAAAAATAGATTAAATAATCATTATATTTTTAAGAAAACGTACTGAAGATATACATGTGAAAAAGAGATATGTATTTCTAATTTAACTCTCCAGCGGCACTTGCCCCATCTTACTGCAGTTGGCTTTAGAGGGTTTAGCTTTCGGAGAGCTTATTTAGTCAACACATATCGACCACGCCAGTACAGGCTACAAGTGATTGAGTTAATTGTATAGGTATTTAAATATTATTTTGTTTGTTCTCTTGGTAACGAATTAAAATATAAACGACTATTTTATAATATAGATAAATAAATTGTATTATTGTTTTGGGCGCATACAAGTTGCTTTCTTAAGCCAAAAAGGACAATAATTTTTATACTTGTTGTCTCCTGATGTACCCTAAATTTTATTGTAAGCGAAAAGGGTACTAGTTGCCTCCTGATGGGCAAGTAATAAATTAATAAGTGGTTCTAAATATTTTTAAGCATCATGTATCAAAATAAGTTTGCAGTTTATAACTTTTGTTATATTTGATACAACTCTTTATTAAGAAAATATACTCTTATTTCTAATGATAAGATATAATCCAAACTAAAATTGAGTCAGACTATAGTAAATAATATACGCTATTGAAAGTGATCGAGTAGCGTTTAATTGATTTATAACACTCGTTCTCATTGAATGATTTTATTTTTACACATTATTAAGTGATTTTAAATTTTTTCCATTGGTACTCAAAAAAAAAAAAGTTGAATGAAAAAAATAAATCTAATTTTGACTACCTACAAATATTAGCTAATATTAATATTAATATAAATCTAAGCAATGTTATAAATAATTTTTTACCATATTATATTTGTTTTATTGACTATTTATAAACACTAATTTATTCGTATATTTTGAGAGGCATCGCCAACTAGTATGCACCGATTGTTTTATAAGTTAAATTTGAGTGTAATATTATACGAAAAGTGTTCAAAGTACTCATTATACATACACACATATGCACGCTTTGCTAAAAAAAAGTCACTAAACTGCACAAATCATTAGTAATGATAAAGTATGAATTATTCGAAGATTTTAAGATGTTAAGACAATAATACGGAACAAAAAATGTCAGTGACAGGAAATACAATTTCATTCTTTCATATTTCGAGTTTTGCTTCCACCTTTTTACGAATTAGACGTTTTGGTTCGACGAAACAATGGGTTGGTTATGCTGAAGGAAATATTTACGAATTAATCAGCCACCGAGATAACGGGTTTCGTGCTCTTCATTTCCTTTGGGAAACAGGCCAAGTCAGACCACAGCCATAGACTAATGCATAAAAATGTAGGATTGGTGAAAGCTATGTATAGCTTATATATAAGCTTATTTACTCAAGCGCTCTGTACAGTACAGCTACTAATGTTTTTTTTTTTTTTATTATTATTTATTTATTTGGTCATGTGTCCCCGCAAGATATATGATCTGTTTTCTAGGGTGAAAAAAAAACCACTGCATTGAATTTATATACGTATTTATCTTGTGATCCGTCGCGTATACGTTAAATTTTTTTTTTTGTTTGTTTATGGTCAAACAAATTTTTTTTGATCTAAATGGTTACAATATCGCAACTCACAATATTTAATAGATATATGTTTTTTAAGATAATTAGTTTTAAATATTTTACAGTATATTATACAACATAGGAACATATAATACTGCTTTTTGTGATAAATCGGTATTAAAGGATGATCCGCCTGCTTCCTTTGCAATAACACTATTCTCCTGTTAGTTACCAATCTTATAATTGAATTATATCTTTTCTGTACCTTATTGTTGGGTTTTAGAAATTTTTTTCTTATGTAATTATATTGTATCATTTTTATAACTTATATGGTGTAAGTAATATTATTCTTGCAATTTATATGCTACACGTGATCAGGCTATTTCGTCACTTTCTTTGCGTTCTTCATATTTTCTCGTCTTCTAGTCACTTATTTTCACCCCAATGTGCGAACCGAATATTCTCAAGGGTATTATCATCTCAAATATCAGTATTATGTTCTTATTTTTTTTATTTTTTTTTTTTTTGTGAAGTATTCCATATTTACAAACGAAAAATCAAACATTATATAAATACAGCATGCATTACATATTTCATATTTTAACACTTACGTAGTATATAAATAGTATACACTTATTCAATACTCACATTAGTTAAACTAATTACACGTTTTTTATCTTAATAATTTAGTTGTTCTTTATTTTAATGTTTTTTTTTTTTATAACTCGTAATCATAAACATTAAGAATAAATAAATTAGAAATCAACTGTTGAAATTTTAAGTTTAAAATTTATAGTAATATTGTTCCTATTGCAATATTACGAATAAATAAAATAATGATGATTCTTTTTATTTTCATGATATTCATAATATTATTTTTAGTATTTTATTTTAGAAAGAACTGTTTTCTTTTTTAATAGAAAGAAATAGTCATCAGCGGCAAGGCTACTCGGAAATGTAGAAAATTACATAAATAATACAACATATTTAATTTTAGTAAGTTATATTTTTATTCGTAGGGTATTTAATATCAGACACAACATCAATATGTTAAAATTTAAATAATTTATTAACTAGTATTTAGTAAATTTTGCATTAGTGCCAAAATATTGCGTTTGAAAGGCTTGTCGAGGACTCTATATAATGATATAATAATCACGAACACATAGCTTTATAACATTATTATTATTATTCAGTACTGTAGTTTAGGAAATATTTTACGATTAGACCGATGAACAATTTGATGAACTGTTTTCATTTTACATTATTATAAAGTATAAATCATACTATTATATATTTACATACGCCTTCCTCTTGTATTATTTAAACATATAATATGTACATTATTGTACAAGAATGTATGCGTGTGATGATGTATGCCTATAATGATACTCCATTCAAACATTCAAACATGTTAATCTATTTTTGGTTTTTTGTTAAAAGAAAAAAATATGTGATGAGTTATCTCGATTATCAAAATTTGATATAACATGCTATAACGTGTTAATTTTACCTACATTAAAATCAACAAAAAGGTTTATCAATATAACCTAAATCGCCTTGTAATATTAATAAATACTTTTTTGACCGGATTTCAACAAGCAGTTTGTAGAGTTA
Source organism: Rhopalosiphum maidis (assembly GCF_003676215.2). Lineage (NCBI taxonomy): Eukaryota > Metazoa > Arthropoda > Insecta > Hemiptera > Aphididae > Rhopalosiphum > Rhopalosiphum maidis. The sequence continues at coordinate 57,781,281 of NC_040877.1, forward strand.
ACCTAACTTTTTCTTAATAATACCTAGATATTTCTTCTTTGGGTGCATATTTAATTTATTTTTCACAAATATAAATCAGTTTTGATCGATTTTAATATTATTATTGTTTTATATTTTATACATTTCATAACCTGTTATTTAATTTTTTACAATTATCGAAAGCAATGATGGATTCATCAATTGGTGATTGATAAAATTTCTTTTAGTAATTTAACGGAGATAGTTGGATTGGAAAGTTTGGATTTCATTAATGTTCGATGTTTAGAATTTCAAAATTTTAGAATTCCTATTGAACATTATAAGTTATAAAAGAAAATGATAAAGAAGAGTAATATTTTTAAACAATAATATTAATATATTATTTGTATGTATAATATTGAGTGAAATACTTCTTAAACATACCAAGGTTTTTCTAAAAGAAAAAAAAAATGTTTCGTAATAAAGAACAACCAAAAACTGCTTAATAACCATAATTTTATATATATAAAAAAGGTGGGACTATAAATTCACCAAAGTTAAAAGTTATCTTAATTCTTAGTGAATTCTTGTGTAAAAATTATGAAAGAATGGACGAAAAAAATGTTAGGGTACAATAGTCACCTACTTATGAAAATATATTATATAAAAATAGAAGCATAAATTAAGTACTTAAGACGTAATCACTACTGTTTTTAAAAACACGACACATAAATAATTACACTGTAAATAAAAATCTTAATAACTGTATGATTAATAATGGGTATATCTGTTATTATAGACTATAGTATTAATGTTATTATTTTATAACCTTGTATGTTTATTAATTAATTAACATAGGCTCACAAACAAATAGAATAAATACAATTAGTATCTAATGTTTGAACTTGGGCTTGAATTTAATTTAAGAATAATTATAATATGAATCAAGCGCTAAGTTTTAAAGTTTTTGACAAAACATTTTATAGTAAAATACAACACATTATACACGAATATAATCAATTTTTATGTATTATTTCAATTTAATTATTAGCACGACTATAATAAATATGGATACTTAATAACAAAAAATAAATTACAAAAACCTCTGTAGATTACCGTATGTTATAGTCTATATAATAATATAGTAATATTAACAATTAATTAATAATTATAAATTATTGATCATTTAATATATTGACAAATTACGAAGTTGGTCTTATTGATTTAGGGCTTTCATGTACGATAAAATAGTTACTATGCCGTACTGTCAATCAAATTTATGATCAAATATAATTATCTGACGGCTTTTAGAGAGTGGTAGAAACTATTTTGATTTTGAATTGTTTGTCATATGTATTTATATGTATTTATGTGTGTGTTTCACATCACATATATTATAATTGCCATTATAAGTTAACTTTGACACTACACAGTGAGATAAATACCACGACGGACGATCAGTGAAGATTGGAAAATTATTACAGGTGTTGAGTTTTTTTTTTAAGAAACAAAATCGATTGTTATATTATATCATTAAATATCAACTTTAAATAATCTATAGATTGTATGATAATATATTAATATTAATTCACACATACAGTGTAATATAAAGCATATAGTATGTAAATTTAAAGTTAAACCTATTTTTAAATAACATTTTTTTTTTGTGATTTTTAAATTTAATGATTTAATTGTTTAGACCATTCTATGTCATCTGAGAAATTCATAGTTGTAAGTTATAGATTATAAAATTATTTACATTTCAATGATCAGGGATAAAAACGAATTGAGATATTAATATTTTAAATAATAAATTATTCATCAATTAGTATGACATTTAGTATCTAAAAAAATATCAAAATTGTTGAAATTAGTAAAAAAAAAAACAACAAAAGATCGAGAAATGGTTCGAGAGTACTCTTTTTAGTTATTTTTAGCTCACATAATTTACTATTTATTTGTTATTATATTGTATTTTATTATTAGGTTATTAACACATATGCTCATAAAATTTATGTATAAAAAAAACGTACTTTGAATAAAAAACGTTTAAAAGTGAAATTTGACTTAAGAATACCAACAATATTCACACTTGATTCGTATCACTATAATACATTTCATAAAAACTCTTTTAACCACCCAAACCTCCTCATATCTGAACTCTCAACTCGCACATTACCTGACAACCCTTTTCGTCGTTTCAAAGTTAAATTGCCAAGTATCTATTAAATTATCAATAACAACTTACTTTCTCTAAGTTCATAAATTGGAAGTAGTGGCGATGGATGCTCCCTTTCATTGTGTTTTTCAAGTTTTGTGCAAACGTTAATTAATTTACTTATTGTATTAATAATTATCTATAAATATTGTAAATTTCTTTTATAAATAATAATAAAAGTAAATTTTATTTTAGTTGATTATCAAATTCTAGTTATTTATTCATAGGAAATCATGTTAAACTGGAAAAATAAAGTATGGTTAAAAATGTAATATTAAAGTTTAAGTTAGTACACAGACATACCTAATAATTATTGTATAAATCCACTTAATTTATTTAACAACTAATTGGGTAAAATTTAATGATTTTACGTTAGAAACAAATTAATGAATAATATATAAGGAATTACACACATATTACAACTATTGTATAAAAAAAAACTAATGTTTCAGTAAGAATATAAAATATAGTATTTGTATAATTATTTTGTTCCCTTCTACTGTTTTAATGTGTAAATTATATTGAGTATAAAATACAACGTATACTATAAGCATATACCTCACAAGACATAGAATTCACACTAATAAACTATTGTTTAAATGTTTCTCATAATATTAGTACTATACTGAGAGACTCTTTTAACAGTAAACACTCCTTAATTTTAAAAGTATTAATGTTTTTGAATATAAAACGTGAAAATATTTATTTCTAAAAATGTTATTATGAAGTTATTCGAAATTATGTAAATATTTATTCTTTTTATTTAACAATAATACTTTTAGATATAATGATTGTTTACTGCTAAAATGATTTACCCTGTTTGTTTTATCACACATACCTACTACATATGATACAATAACAATCTAAAATATATTGTATTACAAATTTATTTTTAAAATGAGAATAAATTGGAGTAACACGCCTGGTACAACAATTAAAGCTACATAGATAAATAATATTCGACATTGGAAAATACATACAAAGAGTTCCATAAAATAAAAAAACTGGTTAAAACAAATTATATAAGAAAGAAGGTTGTTTATATTTATTATAAAATCAAAATTTCATACTTAAAAAGAAAAAAAATTTTCAAAAAAAAAAAGAATAATAAATTCAAAAGAATTTATTTAATTTAATTGAATTTTGCTAAAAAATAAATAACTTTTATGTTGGAAATAAAATATTCTTAAGTGTGACTAATAAAATATAATTTATTGGAATAAGTGATAAAAAATAAATTTATTTTATTTTAATGGGATTTCGACGTACTGTAACCGTTTTATTTTTTTTTACACGTTATAACTATGCCAGCTGACACATTTTATAGTAAATTTGGATTGTCGAAGAGAAAAATATAAACTTTTTATATGAACTATGAAATCTTTTTTTTCTAGAACCGACAGTGAAAATCTGTCATTTTCAGTTTAAAATATCAATAGTAGGTAATAATAATTTAACAAATGAATAGGTTTTGGTCATACAAATACATTAACTTTAACATATTTTTTAATAAATAGTTTAGATTGTTAATATTATATATTTATATGCAAAAAAAAGAAGCTTAACGAATTCATATTTATTGTATTTTAAATGAGTGCAGAACTTATAAAGAGTAGACCGACCGTTTTAAATATAAATTGGTTTTGAAAAAAATGTGTGCTTATCAATTATGTATTTTATTTTTTTTATTAAGAAAGAGAATGTTTACAATATATATACTGTGTATACATTAAATACAATAAGTAATAAAATATACGATACACGGCTAGGGTCGTTTGATTGACAGTTTTGTTACTTAAAAAGTTATTTAAAAATATTTTTAAGATTTATTTATTTATCTAGAAAGAATTTTCAATCATTAAAAGAGCCTGAGGGTATTTAGTTTATATCCATAAATAATACAAGCAAAAGGTAGTTTCAATTTAAAAATGAATAGTAATAGGTAAATATTCTAAATTTAAAGACACATTTAACTTACATTAAAATAATTTTTATACTTCTAAATACTTACTTTGAAATGGGTGGTATTTTGTATGAATATATCTCATTTGCATTCATTGAAAATAATTAAAAAAAAAAAATAGAAATAAAATAAAATTTAAAAGTAAAATACAATGTAATAGATACATATTTTAAATTAATTTTAATTTTATTTAATTATAAAATATTTTGTTAGTGTATTTTAGAATATTTAATAACAATGACGTTGTATTTCAAGTGTTTTTCTCTGTTTATGATAACATAATAAGTCAGCTACTAAGTTTATTACATTTTATTCAAAACAAATACTTTTTATAGTATGTTATAGTTTAAAGATAATGAAAAAAAATATTTCTGGGTAAAAAATGATTTAAGCGATTACTTCTAAATGATTAACATATTTCCTCAACAGAAAATAATACTACCTTTTGCAACAAAGCAGATACTAATACTGTTACTATTACTAATAATAAATTATTTCACTTACAAAAATTGTTTTTTTTTTTTATTATTATAATAAACTCGGTACTTTCCAATATTTTAACCTTTAAATATTTTGTATAGCTCATTTTAAAAAAATTTCAAGGAAATGTTTTCCCAGATTTAATAATAACGATATTTTTTTAGCTAAGTAATCGGTTTTTTGTTGCTGTAAAAACATACATATTTTTTACTCAATTTTGTTGTGTAACAAAATAAAAAACAATTTATTAGATCTCGTTGTGAGTTAAGTTAAACGTTATTACTTTTATTGTAGATATTATATTTATAAATGTTTATATTATCAATTATAGTTTTGTAGTTATGAGCATTAATATAACATGAGTTTAAATAAAGTTATATCGTAACTATCTTATTAGGTATACGTATACTAATTCTAAAAAATCAAATGGAAAAAAATATTTTTTAAATTAAATAAGAATGTGATTGGAATGATCGTGTACATCATGTAATATAAGTTAAAAGTAAAATATCAATAATAGAAATTAATATAATATCATATTATTGTTTATGCACATGTTGTATATAACAATAATAATGAGTAGTTAGACAAATGACGAATGGTCGATTAATATGACGAAATTAGAACAAATCGGAAATATAATAATATGAAAATAGCGTATGGGTACGAAATCTTTTTATAAATAAGGCGAATCATTAAATGGTCTCAAAACGGACTGTTCGACACAAAATTCAACGTAACGTACGAACACCTTTTCACCATTAATCACTCATAAATAGTTTTGACCGGTTGTCTTGTATCTCCTCTATGAATTTACTATGTCAAAAGAAATAAACCGACCGTCGCTAAAACTTGACAGTTCGGAAGAGTTGTCGGGATGCTGAAACTTTGGCCATGACTACTTCGTATATATTTACAAATAAATCACGGACCACTGCCGTGTATAATAATAATAATAATAATAATAATAATAATAATAATAATAATATCTCTACTATCGCTGCTGAAGCAGTTCAAAACTGAGTAGAAATGTGTCACACGAAACAAAACGGATGACATTTCCAGATCTGAGTTTAATTAGTGCAGCGTAATACACACTCTCGGGCTAAAAGTTGATAGTCACTGGAGAGAGATAGAATTCGAAAACCTATGAACAAATCAACAAACCAGGTGCGCGTATATGCAAACTAAAAAAAACTTCTTTTCTCAGGATTATTACGATGTGAATTGTACCGATATTAACTACAGAATTATCGTAGTATAACAGTGGAAAAATCAGTTTTGTGAATAAACAAATTAATTATCTCACCGTAATGTTATAACGTGTCGTGTATTAATTAATTTAATTAATTTACAGGTTATATGTAAACAAGACATTTTTATACTCTTAGCAGAGTGATAAATATATTGATTTTAAATAATATATTATAATATGTGCTTTTTCTCTGCGTGTCATCAACTTTTGGGGCAGTAAAAAATGCTTAGTCTTTTTTTTTGACGGAGAGGGGGCAAAAAGTAAATAACTGTTACACAATTTGTTCTTATTAACTTCATAAAAATATTAAAACTACAAAGGCATATTTTTTTTTTTATATGAATGTGAAGTTGAAATTTTTACGAAATTGTAAAGATCACAACAATTTACAAACTACAAGCATTTTGTAGTAAAATAAATTATATTATATTCTTTAATTTTTATAACTAAAGTTTCAAAGTGTAATATAATAATATTCTTATAAGGATCTCATACTGGAACTAAAAAAAATCTAAAAAAATATAGGTGCAAATAACACAGTTATGTTTTATAGATATTTGAAGAAGTTCAAATTTAAACAAATTTAACGATGAATAATATTGTAAATTATTTTATTATAAATCAAAAATATTATTTGTTTGGACTTAAAACTTTTACATTTATTATATTATTACACATTTAACTAAACACAATGACATTTGATAAAAATATGTAGATTAATAATTCATATTTTTATTTATAATACTATGAATCTATTTACACTGTTTTATGGTAAGGCGGTATTGATTTAAAAGCTAATAATAATAATATCATATGGTATATATTTAATAAATTTTTATTATAATTAAATTAACTTACCGAATTTATTTAATAGTTATATCAAAAAACATAACATGAAATATACTTAATGATATAGACTGACAGGTCGTCTCTACTCAGAATCGTTTTTCGCATACAATGATATATCATTGAATTCAAATTTAACTCATCCATTACAGTAAACCACTCAACATCCAATGTACAGCAGAACGGTATTCACATACATGCCTATTTAATTATTGTACTGCGTATATAAATGCTGAATTTTATATAGTATAAATTAATACATTTATACTATACGCAAAGCAAGGTATTTTGCAAAAATAACTATTAAACATTCAAAAATATAATAAACGGATTAAATATAAATCATAAATCACTATTATAACACGACCGTAATATAATGTTATTTTGGAGGCGGACCGAAAGCAAATGATTTCAGCCTCTGTCCATTACAAACGCAACATAGTAATTGAAACTCACCTATTATATTTACGGGACACATGTAGATCGATCTAGTGATGTGATAAACTGATAAATACTTTGAAAACTTACATTAGTTCACTATAAAAATCTATTGAGATCATATTATTTCTCATTTCATCCTTATAAACGTCATAACAATCAATTTAAAAGTGAAAACCATAACTACAAACAAGGTATATAAATTATTATACATATACTTTGTAGGCGTAAATATGCGTAGTTTAAATACGTAATAATATAATATGGGCCTTAAGTAATTTTTTTTTCATATTATAATTCAAGTGGTATTTTCAAAATTGAAAATATATACATTGTTTTAAAAGTTTAACGTATAAAAATTATAAATAGATATTTATCATCTAAAAATGATGTCAAAATATAAATATATTATTTATAACCTGACGAAATATATAATATTAAATGAAAATTTTTTAACAACAATTTGGAAAATTCAACTCTTATGAACTTGTACCGCTTCATTGGTCTCGTGTAGGTACATACATTGTGATTCTAAATTTGTGAAATAGTATAATGCAGTATTGCATTGAAAAGGTGACTGAGTGAAGCTCAATAATTACAAAACTACGCTTGATGAATATATTGTAATGACTATTGCCTGAAATTTCTCATACGGATGATTATCTACTAAAAAAAAAAAAAAGAAAAATAATTTTCAAAATATAATTTACTGGATTTTCTATCAAAGTAGGTACCTACTACAGTATAAAACTTCCATAGCGCTCGTTTTGCAAAAATAATTATTACATAAAAATGTAGTATCCACCTCGCTTTACTTCGGCACTAAAAAACGATGCAAATAGCACTGCGTTCAAATAAAATGGGAATGTTTTAATGACGTACAGCGCATTTTTAAGCTACTGGAGCTTAAAAGTGTATACATATATATGTCGTCGAGTGACCTACAAAGCAATTATAATTTTCGATCGGAAACGCGCGACAGTGGATCCGGCCAGCTGCATTTTTTCTCGCGTACATCGATGTTGTATAATATAACAGGTATTCTTGTTTTATTAGTATGCTGCACAACGCCGAAATTTCCTGCGCTTAACATTTGTCATCTGGAATTCGTTTATTTTAACATGACATCGATAATTTATAGTATACTTTATAAATAAACAGTATATACTGTATATAATAGTAGACTGAAGAGTGTGGTGGTTTTAAACGGTTTATAACTAGCAAAAGTAATGTTAATTACCTATACTGGTATATAATATATATATATATATATATATATATAAATACACAGTAAAAAGTTGGTTATAATAAAAAGTAGGTTTTACCAAAATTTCACTTTTGCCATACACTTTAATGTCCCGAATGAATTCGATTTATTAAACTGTAACATATTTTGTGTTTTTTAAAATTTGATTTAATTTTTATAATTTGTTTTAATATTTATAATTAAAAAAAAAATTTTAATGTGAAATAATTTAGGTATTATAGGTACCTGCTAGTAAGTAAGTGAATAATAAAAATATTAATTCGTATACATAATTACATAATAAAATATGTACTTATATAGACAAATCGTATTAAAAAAAAAAAAATTATCGGTTACGAATTCGTCGTATAATCGATTTAATCGTATTATATATATATATATATATATATATCAGTAAGTCCAACTGATACGTCGTGTGTTAAGTCTGCAGAGATCCGAAACTATAGTACATGCTGTGTAAAGAATAAATCAGACGTTTTTTTCTCTCGGTAACACGACGCGGAACCGATCGATATAATTTTTCTTTTTTGGCTTTTGTTGCCATCTTCTACTAGCTCAAAAACACACGTTTGCGCGGTGCACAGTTTTCAATAAACCCGGCGGTGAAACTGTCAGAAAACAACTGCAAACATCGGTTAAATCTCTCGGTAAAAAGTATGCAGTTACAAGATATACACGAATATAACGGTAGGGAACGGGTGGAAATCCGGGAGGGGCGTCTGGGCATTGAGCTACATAGCGTGTGCGTGTCCGTCAACAAGGCAACGCAGCCGCCGCCGCCGCCAACTCACCCTAAGAACTTTAACGTCGATGTCGAGGACGATGGTGGTGGTGGTGGTGGTGGTGGTGGTGGTGGTGGTGGTGGATTTGACTCTTATTGCCATCGTCCGACGTGCAATTGATGTATGAGTACCGCCGGTGGTACCTAATGAATGGCCGGCACCGCACTTATTGTCGGTAGGAAAAAGTGTGTGTATGTGTTACACGCGTGTACGTAATGTATACACACATACACACACACACACACACACACACCTATAATATAATGTATCGCGCGCGTTGTTCTATAAAATAAGTAGATATCCTTGTCGGGACTATGATTAATTCGTCCGAGGTTTATACGCAGGAAGTCCCCGCCAGGGTTTTTTGACGGTCAAAGTTGAGCGATCGTGCAAAAACGGAATTGCGCGAGTCCGTGATAAAGGGCCGAGTCGCTATTAAATTAAAGGCGCTATATATTTTTTTTCTCGCCCTCATATGACGTTTGACCTTGCGCGCGAAATGCAATGACCCGACGACAGCGTGCGACCACCCCCCCCCCAAACCACCCACACCGCGAGGGTTGTCGTGTACACGATGCACTGTATTATTTTAAAAATACACCAACGCCGCGGTGTCTATACGATATCTTTCCGTATTATGTATACCTACTACACGTCGTTGAGATGTTTTTCGAACGGCCAGCGCCGTGGTGGAGTGCAATACTTTTTTTAAAATAACGAGAAAACGCGACGACGAATATAATACCGCCACCGTCGTCGTCGGTATCGTAGCAATGATACTGTCACATTTATTTTGTTGATTATCGCGATAAAATTATGATTTCCGTGTCGATGGTTCCGCAGATTTTAACGACCAGAAAATATTATGTAATGAATTGTTTGATGTGTAATGTAATGTATTTTTGTGTTTTTTTTCTTTGTACATAATAAATGTTTGTAACGATGCCAACGGCGTCCACACGCCGTCGAGCGTCTTATTAAAACGCTAGTGCTCAGTTTAATATAGTCTCCCGGGCTTGACGTCGTCTGATGTCCGAATATCCGTGTTTATGCAATTTCAATTACAATAATATTTTTAATAACGACTGGTTTATTATGTTATAATATCATATAATATAATATCCTGATATCGAATTGATTATACAACTACGTTAAGTCTTAGTTTCTTACAAATAATGTCGTAGGTAAATTATAATATTATATAGTAAATTGCTGTAAAATCAAAATGCATAAAATATACCAATTAATCGTGTTTATATTACACCATGTTATATATATATATATATATATATACTAATGCATAATATTTTAATTGAAGGTATATATTATCTTATTTTGTTATCATTCAGAAATATGTTTTAGATTAAAAAAAAAAGTTGATACATTGAGATTTCATGTTGAATTCGTTATTTTAAATTTTTTTTTTATAAAAAAATCCTTAAACCAATTAAAATATAATCAATATAAATAAATTACATTTTTGAAAATCTATTATCGGGAAAAAATAATAAAACGAGACAAATATTCATAAAATTTATGAATTATAATTTATGATCCTATACGTGTATGTAGTCCAAAATTATTACACATGTTATTATGTTTTGCGTTTTAATAAACAATGGAGTTATCAACTAATTGGAGCTATTATATGACATTATAATATGTAAATATGTATAATTACTTACATCATATCAGACTAGAAAATCATTGTGTTTTTTGTTAAATTTCATTAAGAGACAAAATAAAAACACTAGACACCTACTTTCAGTATGTTTGGAAAAATGCATTGCTTTCAATATTGTTTAACACTGTTTATTAGATAAGTATTATTTTTTATAGACAATAAATTATGTGCAATAAAAAATTGTGACTTGTACTGATTTACATTTAAATGAAAATGTGTTCACAAAAAAAAAAAAAAAATAATAATAATAAATAAATAATAATGGGCTTTATAAAAAAAATTTCAATTATAAAATGAAAAATTGATTTATTAATGAATATGCTACAAAAAAAAAAAAAAAAACCTATTTCAATTAACAGATAATCACTATTAAACAATGTTTTAAATTATATTTTAGATTTCCGTTTAATTTTTGTTTTAAATAGTATTATATTACTGTTATGATAGATAAATAATATATTGATATTTATTTCCAGTAAAATATGTTGCATATTACTTCCCATTAACCAAAATTAATTACATACAATTCAAAACCAATAGATTTCATGGAAAACATTTTTTTAATTATTTTTTTTTTTAAAGATAAAACATTTATATTTGTAATTTTGTTGATGTGGACTCGAGTACAATATTGTTACGTAATTACTAAAGTGCTTAATAGTATGTTGTTTCACACCATTTAGAGTATTCATATTTTATTATTATAATATGTGTGTTATGTAGTATATCCTGGAAACGTGTGTTAGTGTCATCTTACATTCATTCTGTATTATAACGGAGTCTCATCATATGGCTATAACTATTTCTGATCGTTTAATACAATTTAAAATAGCAATCCTTAAGCCTGCTATATGTTTGTGTGTCGAAGAAGTCTCATTTTTTTGTATTGCTGCCGAGTTATCGGTTAAGTAAAATAAAGTATACTAATATTTTTATTTTAATACATATTAAATTTTATTCTACTTAGTGTATTAGCTAAGTGTCTTGTTTAATATTACAAACATTAAAATCCACTCATATTCTTCCGTTTGATATTAATCTGTCACTGATACACCATTCCAAAGATAGACAAATTTTTCAATTTTTATCGTTTAAGTAATATGTAACATATAACTTTAAAATACTTATAGGTTTCGATTTAGTATTTAAAACTTCAATAAAAGTTCAATCATTTATAAAAAAATCAACATTTTATAATATATTTTATAAAACACTTAATATACACTTATGTCCGTACTCTATATACAAATTATTATTTTAAAGACAAATTAGTCAATACAATAGAAAATATAAGTGATTTTTATTTTAGAAACTATTACCTATAGGTATTATAAAATGTTTACCTACTTTCATTAGTCGCAAAAAAAAGATTAGTTTTCCATATTTAAGCTTATAAATTGAGTTGTACATTTTCATTCGTAATTTTCTACAGATGTAGATTATACATATAATGCATTTATTCGGAATGCATTTGATGAAGGAATTCTTTCAGCAGGACTAAACCTGAAACTCACAAAATATTAATTACTTATATTTTGCAGGATTGAGGAAGAATATATGAGCTTCTCCATTTCAACCTAACTATTATCTTATCCTCCATCGACAACTTTAAACAAACATAATCTATTAATATGTTTTGTTACCATTAGCTATTAGAGTAATATTTTTAAATGACCAAAAAATATATTGTACTTTTGAAATTTTTTTTGTTTATTAGTATTTAAAAAAAAATAAAATTATTATTTTCTATAACGAAAATAAACATGATATCAATAAGAAAATGAGGAGGAAAGATTATAAAAATACCATGATTATGAAAAATATAAAATAGTATAAGTGATAACATGTGCATTGATATTTGCTAGTATGAGCTAAAAATAATATACTCGTAATAATAATGTGATTAGTCATTACGAAGATTTTCATGTATATTGACCGATTCATGTCGAATGGGCTTAATACAAATCATCAATACTATTGTATTTACAATATATGCAGTACACGCGTGTAAACGATTGCCAACACTATAGTCGAAGCGAATATTACACGCGCTGTATAGGTACATATTATATTATGTATATGATATAAGCCTAGCTGCATAATATAGATACACAAACGGATCGACTCAGATTCACATCGCATTATCACCCCTTTGACCGGCTCTTAATGTGCAAACGACAAGAACAATAACGATATCAAGACGATGGGCACTCGGTTTAAGACCGTTTTCCAAGTGCCTACACATCACGGTGTGTCTGAATATTGGAACGTTACTATAATATTGTGTGGAGCAAATGATTAATTTTGTGATCGAATTTTGAAAACTTGTATTAAGTATACGACTACACGCGATGATTTGTGATTTATTTCCGTGCGCTTAATAATCAATACCATAAGGTCGGCTGTGATATTGCTGAATCTGAGAAATATAATAATTTTTTTCTCTGCGAATAATTAATAACTCGGCAAACTATTTAAAAACTTATTCAATAATAATTGTACCTATTATGTTTGGAAATAGATATTATTTTTCGAGCGCAATAGTTTATCATTAACTACTTTCAAATTTAATACCACCGTATTGCTATTACATTTCTAATACATATACCTACTTGTTCATTGGTGACTAATCTAGTTATAGCTTTAGTTTTTCAAATACAGATGAGGAATGTATTGATTTTACAATGGTTTTCTCGAGCACTAGAATTAGTGTTTTTGCTAAAGAAATTATATTAAAATGGTTAAATATTTTATGTGTAGCTACGCGCTCGTTATACTGCATGGGTGTGTTTGAGCGGCGGATAGTGAGTTTCGTGTTTGCTACTTGTAAGTTAATAGTTATAAAAAAAAATATATTGTTTTTTCAATGAAATAAATTTTAAAATAATATGTAACGAAAATAAATCATTAATATATATTGCCTGTACACAAAACTTATATTCCGAACATACACAACTCGTGTACCTACTTGTAAATGATTCAATAACGCTAAATATTTATGCATTAGGTATTGTTACATAAATCACAGGCCGTAATATACGAAAGTGTGCTTCTCTCAAACTTAAAGATATAAATCCAGTTATGATTCCTTACACTGCAATAACAGACTTTGAATTAATTATAATGCTTTCGAGTTGACATTCCAAAATATTTCCAAGATAATTGTTCAGATAGATTATTATTAAAAATCATTAATAAAATATAAGGCGACATAAAATAAACCGTACATTATTTTAAATTGAATATAATATGGTTAAAATTAAAATTGTTTCGGTGCCTATGAAATACATAATATTATATGACCGGAGCGATTAGAGTTTCGCGATTACTATACTGGATAACCCTAGAAACATGCCATACATATTATACTCACCTACCAGTCGACCACGTTTACTCGACGGCTGTGTATATTATTATTATAACCGCGTATAAGCTGCATCCCCGCCCGGACAGATAGCCTGGTACTTACCCCGCTCACGCAGCACATATACAATTATTATACCAACAGCGGTATCACGAGGGCCAAACCACGGCGGCGATGCGTCCTCCGGCGACTAATTGAATGTTATCGCAGTATCATTACAATTAATATATTACTATTATTGTTGTTGTTGTTGTTGTTGTCGTGTACCTACCACTACTACTACTACCACTACTCCTCTAAATATTACGCCGACGGACGGACAGGCCGACGTCACGACGCACTTAATGATATTGTACATCGGTATAATTACCGATATGATTTACCTATACATATTATTATGATGTTATAATAATGTGTATGTACCAGTGTATGTACACCACTAACACATATATATATATATATATATATACACGTAATACGTGTACGTATTAATATAATAATAATATAATGTTTGGCTATTGGGTATATATACGCATACCGTTTTAATCTGCTGCGCACTTAGTGATGAGTTTGACCGATTCGGAAACATAATATAATTTAAGTACCTACGAGTGTTATACGATATAATATAATAATTAATGTATTAATTATTACAGGCACAGAGTTGTCTGGTTGTCGTTACAATATTATATTTGAATATATACACCAATAAACTGTATTAAGGATTAACCGTTTTACGATGTGCTCACGAGATAAATGCATTAATATGCTTCAATAAATGCACACCGTTATAGTGGAAATCGCTCAAAATAAAAACACACACAACAGTGAACGGCACGCAGCGGCTATATGTAGCCTGCAAGTGTAATAGGTAGGAAGGTACTCACTAGATCATCGATTTTCTCTTTCAGCGCAGTGTCTTTCATTCGACGAGCACATTTTCTCCTATCGTATTCGGAGTAGAAATACATATTTAATAATAACCGTTACAGGTGAAAAACGCACTTGACATTTCGCCGAACACAAAATCGCGATAATGGCCGACTTATATTATGTGAAACAACAGCGAGACACGATTATGAATGAATGCGTACAGTTGAAAGACATGGAGTGACATTTTTTTTTTCGAATCGTTTTTGACATTTACAGTCTCGAGAGCCTTTTGGTGATTTACAATTTATCCACGCTCAGTGCAAAATAATGCTTCCGGCAAATGTATTCAAACAGATTGTATACAATTATTTGATCGTAGTAGGTACCTATTTGAAATAATTACGGGGAATTATTAACTTGATAATTTTAAAAACATTGTCTCTTCGTAAATTTATTAAATATAATAAAAATTAAAAAAAAAAATGCGATTTTGTAATTTTTAGAGTAGGTAGCTTTTATATTATTTTTATGCTACTCTTCCTATTATGTATTTTCGTAATAAATTACGTCGAAGTCGTATATTAATTATTATAATAATAAATATTAAGGTATGAACAGAAATTTTAAGTATTTTACTTTATACTTTTGTCAACACCTCCACTCACTTACATACTAGGCATTTGCGTTATTTTTAAAAATAATTTCTTATAATTTTTTCAAATTATTATAATATATACATATACCTATTTTATAATATTTGTATCAAAACATATACATTTTATTGAATGCTTTTGAAGAATTTATTTATTTATTTCAGCATAATTCATTTATAATATGAAAATAATAATAATAATAAAAGCTTATGCGTATACAAACTGAACTAAGCTATCCAGTATACAGAGTTCCTAGATAAATATAATAATAATATAAAACTTTTCTTATACAGTTGAAAAATTGACTTAATTCAATAGATATAATAGTACAACACTATTGATTAAAATAAATTGTGTTACCAATATTAACACCTAAGTTCTTTAATTATTTATATTTACACATATAAGATCGTTAAGTAATTCATCAATAATTATTTTTTATTGATTATATAAGTACGTAGTTTATTAATATATTTAAACGTTGGGGAATTCTTTGGGATCTGCAACTGCAAACAATTTTACTATAGCTTTTATTAAACAATTTAATATTAATGTTTTATTTTTGTTTTTAATTTCAAATAATATTTATGTACTTTTGTTATTTTTACAGAAGAAAAATATTATAAAAAACTGTTAAATTTATATTATTAGTCATTATTAATACTACAATCGTTGATAATACATGAGGATTATTTCAACATTTGTTATTATGAAAAACTAAATTATTTTCAATTTAAAAAGCTTTTACTATTGTCTATTATATTGTATTTCGAAGCTTATTGAGTATTTAAAAATTATTAATGTAAGCCTAAAATAAAATACCCAATTGTTTTTGCATTTTATTAAAACGTCATTAAGATGTTATTCATCTTATGTAAGTACATGGCATATAGAAATATTTACTTAAATCAATACTTTTACATCATTATTTAATATTTAAACATAAAACAAAATAAAGTTGTGTATGAACCATTGATAGTAATTACTAATTAGTAATTGTCACTTAAATAGTTTTGAAAAATGTATGTTGCTATCGGGACATTTACACAGAATAAATCATTTATACTTTAGTAATTATAAAAATATATACAAACTGATTTTCACAAGTTACATAGTTTTTTTTTTTTTTTTTTTTTTTTTTAATAATACCAAAATTCAACAGTTCTATAGTATATTTTGTACCATTTATTTCATATAAATTTTAAATAATATGCGGTGTTGTGCAAAATAAGTAATAACTAAACATTTATCTACACAAAGATAAAAGATAATTGGATAACATTTATCTGGCATACAGATAGTTAAATTATAAATTATATAGATACAGATAATATTTACACTTAGATAAAAATATGATCATTTTAAATGATTATATTAATTTATCTATACTTGTATTCAACAATTTATATTTTAAATATGTAAATGATTTTTACTAACACATATTAAAGTACGTTCACTTTTCACTGTGCTCTCTCGTATTACATATTATTGAATATGCCTTAGTATCAGTGACACACTACCTATAAATTGAATATATTTAACTCTACTCAATACAGCGAGTTATGAACATCGCATTAGGTTATTCTTTTTACAAATAAAAATTCTCAATAATAATAATAATTTTTAATTACTTTACTATAATTCAAAATTTATTAATTCATTAAATACTGACATAAATGATGTTGCTCAAAATATTTATATGCTATTAAAAAAATTATATTATTTTGTGATATTTAGATATCTTTTTGGAATCATTTATAATTCATAAACTACACATACATAAATAACATTTATATTTATAATTTTTAACATAGTAAAACAGTAGATTTTTAGGTATAATTCAATATTTAATAATTCTGTGATATTTATTAATTATTGTCCCAGTTGTGATGTTACATGAAAAAAGATATTGTTTAAAAATAAATTATTAAATTCGAAAGAATAACTTTTAAATTTATATGATCACGTTTAAATTTTATATGGTTACTTTTATTAAAGACAAACAAATTTTACATTTAAAAATAATATGCAGTGACAGAATCAGTGACCGAGTTTGAACATTTAGTTTATGCGTCCACCTCCTTACCCAAAATGAGACTATGGACGTCTATGCATTTTAATCATTAGATAATTGGTGTTATTCGCGAATTCGTCAAATAAATTATATTCATCCATATCTGTTTCTGCGTATCTATCATGGTAAATATTTTATCGGTATGGACACCATTCAAGTTGTCATGTCCATAGGATACCGTCGACGAACGGAAAACCGGAGGAAGTGGCAAGGCTAGACCAAAATATGTGATGACAGATTTCAATGATAAAAGAAACTACTACATGTTTAAAAGACAAAACTTGTCCCTCGTCGAGATGCCTGGACTACAAATTTATATATCTACTGACAAGGAAGTAATGAATGATGATACGATAAGAATGTTTTATTATATTGATTATGTCTTATCCAATTGTTTATTTAATTTCGTATCTTTTTTTTCAATAATTCTGGGTACAGTTTATTGGAATATAAAACATATTTTGTTAAGATTTGTAAACTTGACACTTATCGTTTAAAAAATATACCAAGTGTGTCGTAGAAGTCGTGTAGGTTAATTACGTTAGTAAAACATGCATTACATAAATTTAAATATTGTATTTTGTGCAAACTTATTGTTATATTTTAAATCTTCCAACATCTCCTTTTCTATTTAAAGTACCTAATATATTCTCATATCTATAAACAAAAATAATAATATTCAGTTAATTATTCTATTTATCCATACAGACTACTTGTAAAACTTAATTTTGTATATATTTAGTCTATTAAACTAATATTTGAATTGTTACATAAATGTTTTTTTTCCTTATCGTTCAATAAAGTTGTAATTAGTGATTTTAATTTTCACATTCTATTTTTGTTCGTAGAATATTAGTACCACCTATACTTACACAATATTTATTCAAATAAATTGGTAAAGATAACACAAACTTTCATCCAATATTTCTAGTTGATGAAATATTAATTTTTTAATTATCTGAATTATGATTGACTGCTTATCAAATGGTTCTCAACAATGTAAATATGTAAAATAAGATTATATAAAATACATTAATATACATTTTATGTATATAGGTATTTATTTTAATAATGTTTTAAATGATATCATATGACTTTGTAGTTGATATTAATTACAAAACACTTTTAAATTTGTTTATATAATGATTATAGTTAAAAAAGCACATGATTAATTATTTATTTACTTAATTTAAATTATTTTTTTGATTTTTAATTGTATAATTATAATTTGTTTAAAACATTTAAAAATTATACACATAATAAATACAATATAAATGTATACTATCTTACGAACCCATTTTTTTTTAATTATATTATAAATGATTTGACCTAAATACATAAAATCAACAAAACTAAGACCAATTTTATTTGTGTTATTTGATAAACAAACAGCTTAAAAAATTTATATAATTAGGAGTAGTGTACTATGTTATTAGGTATGAAATAATATCTAAAAGACAAATATTGTTTTTAAAAGTAAGTTTTCAAACTATAATACTAACATCTCAATTGAATGCCAAAATACATCTTACTCTAAATGTATTTATTTTTAATATCGCCCTTTTAGATATTTGCTGCAGTTATGTAGAAATGAGGAAAATTGAGTGTAACATTATAATAATACTAGCTGTTGAATAGACGTATAAAATGAAGGTTTTACAAAATCTGAATAATATAGTTGATTAAGTAAATAATTTACCTATTGTATTGTTTATTATTTAAGAAGTTGTAACAATATTTAGTATAACAGCTTTTGTGTTACAATTTTGTATAACTGGCTATACATTTATAGATTTTAGTTTGTTTACTGTAGAAAAGTATTATGCTTTTATGTGAAAAAAATATCAAAACTTTGAAATAATATTGTATATTTTTTGATATATTTTTATTCAAAACACCACTTTATGTAATATTATCCAATAACCATACTTTTAAAATAAAAGCATTACAAAATTAATTTTTTTAAATAATATTATTATTGATGCTTAGTAAATAATTAAATATATTTAAAGTATTTTATCAGATTTAATTTATTGGGGTACCTATGTATCGTTATATTTTATTATGTATAAAACTAACTTTGATACGATTGGGAAATTATTGTTTTTGCATCGGTACAATGTGTGATATTACAGTAGGGGAATATATCGTTTATTTTTTAAATTGTAATCAAATTTGATATACAAAAAAAGGAATCTACCGTAATATTGATATGTTTATAGGTACAAAACAAAAAATTCTGATAAATTCATATTCTGATGAATATGAAGAATCTAGCGTTTGGAGCACTTTTTTCGCTTCATTCATCTTATATCAAGATTATATTTTTTCGAGGTATTAAATATTCGACAAATGATAAATCATCGGATTCGGAAAACGACTATGTTACAGGATCAGGCATAAACCAGCTATCTAACGTTTTCTCAATGTATTTCGACGGTTATCGATAGTTTTTCTTGGCGTCGGTAATGATATAAATTATTATTCGATTAAAACCTTAATAACTATGTCAATTGCACATTTCTATTGTTAAGAAGTAATTTTTTGATACATTCTAAAGATCTAAACAATGAAACATTAACATTGTATTGTAATATTTAAGGTATGGTCAGGGATCACACTGCAAGAGAACTAAAAGAAATCATAAATCTATGTAAAATTAGTACATACCAACAACAATATAAAAAAATATAAAAAAAAGGAGTTTTGAGTATTTACAATTGACATCGTTTATCAAAAATGTCGTATTATTATCAAAATTTATAAATAAATGTACCGATTGTCAGTCTTATAATAGTTATTCATGTTCTTGGTAAACATAAAAACTGAGTTATATTTACTAAGAAAACCAATCATAAATCGGTTAAAGTCGATATTTTATTAGATACGTAGGTAGTATAAGTTACCAACACAATAAATTCTGTTAACGATACCTTCACGAATTCCTGGTATAATCAAGGATCGCGATGGAAAACTATTTGGCGGTAAAATCAAAACTGTGCTCTTGAAATTGGACGTGAAACTTTATTTCGAAATTGGTTATGAGTTTATGACAATTTCAAGTATATTTATTAGCTCCAGTCGTTGGTTACGCTGTTTAAACCTTATAACGAACCCCGCAGGGTTAGTTGAGTGCCAAAAGTCAATGATTGTTTTATGTTTCGTTTTTTTTTTTTTTTATTTTATTTTGTTTTTTTTTTTTTTTGTTTACCTATATTCCCTCTGGTGATATCGACAATGATGCCTATGTACAGCTCACACTGTCTCCGCCGCCGACATCAAAGCTCACGCATGTTATTTCGATTTATACTCCATTTTATTTCGATTTTAGACGTGCAACAGTTACGCACATCGATATACGATATATTATGAGTGATCTCATGGATTTTGGCGACCAAAAGAGAGAGAGAAAAAATAATAATAAAAAAAAAACCATCTTCAGAATATTGTAAATATATCCCCCGGGAAAAGTGTAGTTTTAGTGTTCTTCACGGTGTCGTGAATATCCGACACATAAAACCGCATTTCACGTCCACCGCATATTATTATGAGTTGACGTAAATCTCAACAAATCGGAAAACGTCCCCGAGGGCTTCCGCCACAGTCGATGTTTTATTGGGCATCGAATAATGTGCGGCCCAGTCGATAATAGTATAAAACTTGCCTGGATAATAATTGGATGACATTTTTAGCTAGATGTTTATAACTTGATTACATACAAATGAAAACTTTTAGTAAAGATTACGTTTTGATGTTTTCAAATGTAACGCGTGTGATGGGTGTCATTGAGTACAAAACGCAGTCGACAGCAACCTTTATAATTATATTGTAATCCGTTTTGTGATTTTATAAAATTAATTATCCTGTACTAATAATATTATCAACGTCACGGTAACTGTTGACAGAGGACGTGTTACTCTATATCGACTATAGATGCAACGCGATGTATGTATTGAGCATTATATATACATTTTTTTTTGCATGTTGATATGAATATTAAAAATAATTAACCATAATATTATAAAACATTTTAATATGAGTAAGTAGTAAGTACTATTAAAAAGAGATGTCTTGTTAAAATACAATAATAATAAAATACAAATAAATAAGTACAATAAAATGTGAATTGGAATATTATAATCTTAGATTTAGTTAGATATGTATGGTACAATTAATTTAGCAAAAATGTTGATTGAGATGAGATCTATAATATACGATCAAATTCCTTACGCTGTATTTATTTTTATCAAAGCATTAAATAAGTTAATTTAAAATTCTAACCAGAAAAATAAGACCTAAAATAAATAATATTTCCAAATTGGATTTCTTTTTATAAATACTATAATAATAGGGTTAATAATTTAACACTGTTGTTTTTAATAACCACTTGTTTATTGTTTTCAGCACAAATATGATAATTTTATACCGATATTTATCTTAAAATACTTTCAGATTAGAAATGTAATTAAATGGTTTGAAGATAGTAAAAAATAAGAAAGGTTTGTAATATTTTTAGTTGGGGTTAAAGATCAGCCACGTGATGGTTAAGCGGTTGAATTGGGTATATTTTAATCCTTCCGTTTAAACTATTTCCTCTATTATCATAACGAGTGGTTAAGTATACAATTTACAAACACGAGTAGTTTACCTAAAGATTAAACTATTCAAATGCAATTAATCAAATCAATCAATTTTATTTGTAGAGATTATAATTTAATTATAATAACTATTGATGTGTTATATTATTTGTAAAAATCTTAGAAAAATAGAAAATAAAATATCTTTCACAAGAAAATTGTTATAATAATGTTTTTCTTGTATTTTAATTAGGTATTGAATGCATATACGTACTTCATAGTTGTATTACATTTTGTTAATGAATCCTTTTATAATTTATATAAATAATGCACTAATTTATATACTGAGCCAAGAGAAGTGACAGCGATTTACCTATATTTCGTATATCGTTATACTTTGTCTTTCAAGTTGTGTCATTAGTTTAAGTCAGTTTAACTAATTGCTATAATATATAAGATGAGAAGCAGTATTATTAGTAAATAATACTGCTAAAATATATGTAAAATGTATATATTGTGTTTATTACATATTATAAAACGGTGTATCATAAAATTCAAAAAACGAAAAAGGAATTATATATATATATGTACGTCTTTCATAAAAATTTACTATACAGAAATATTATAACATTGTAAAATTGTTACTCAAGTTAATAATAAATAAAAATAGATTGAAGGCAATAATTTATAAATATTTTATAAAATTAAATACATAAATATATTGTTATATTGTTTTTAAATACCTATTGATATTTATAGTTTATAGAGATATATAAAATAATATATTCAAACTATTTATTTGATGAGTTATTTAAGTGGTAATCGAAAATCAGAAATCACAATTTATGTAACTATTTTAGATTATAAATATTTGTATAATGCCCATATAATAATTATCTTATTTAAAGTAATAATAATTGTTATTGATGAGCACTTTTTTTAAGGGTGGCTTTGAAAGTAAAAAATAAAAAATAATCTTGTAATAATTAATACACCTATTTAATATTATGCATATTCTAAACTGATTTTAAGCTAAAATAAATAATAAACATGTATGGCATGGTCAGGAACTGTAAAATGTTACTTGTTGCGTATAATCTACTCAAAATGAAATAAAATCACTTAAAATGTTTAAAAGTTTACGAATTAAAATCTGTTTCATTAGTAGAGTTGATACATTTTTCTTCTATTTGTTTATATTTCATATTATATATTATATCATATAACAAAAATTATACATGGTTCATAATTAAAAAAAAAATTAACTTACAAAGCTTTATGAAAACCAAATAAGTCAATGATGAAAAATAGAATTTAAAACATTAAAAGATCAGAAAGTTTATCAACAAATGTATTTAACTTATTTTAGCTTAGATTGTAAAGTTTCTATTGTAAAATAATGCCTAAAATGGCTTCAAAAATGTCTGTAATAAAGTTGAAAGACCGAAGAAGTGCTAGCAGTTTATTTTATATAATTTAGTTTTAGACGTTTTAGTGTACCCCTAGAATATATTATGGTCATTTTTATAATATTTTGTAAATTAATTAGAATAATAAAGTGTATGCCAATAGACATAAAAAAAAAAAAAACAATTGATCGAATAAAGATTTTTAAAGTGTACTTTATGTGTATTACGTTCATTCGTATAAACGGCTTATAAAATCTTTCATTAGATGGGACTTATACGTTAATTTATAGTACATTCCCACATTGACCCGCTTTCAAACACAAGTGCGACCATATTTAAGAATAAATTCAGCGCAAAAAAAAACTGTGAACACGCTGAGTTTGTTCATTCTTAACATAATATTAAAATGTTTTTATTGAAAGTGATTAATTTATAGATAATTATGTATTTAGGTTATTAGTCAGATAAAAAACGAAAAAACTACTAAAAATTAAAATTAAAATATGTAACTGTTTTATGAATACAAATTTGTGAATTCTATAATCGTAAATTTTTCAGAATTATCTTTTAATGGTCGAAAGTCTCAAAAGCAGTACAAATCTCATTTTAGTTACAAAATGGAATGAAACACATCGTGGCAGATGTTATTTATACTTGTAAAATTATTAAAATTTATAATTAAAATAGTAAAATTATTTCTGTTTAAAAAATTGCTCATATTATTTGAAGAGTAAAACGGACTTTCAAAAACTAAAAGGTCTATATTAAGATTATAATTTATATAAGTTCTATAATTTGTAAAACTAGATCTATATACATAAAAAAAACTACAGCATGGTCCGTGAATAAAATTTTGATCGGCTTTCGTGCGAATGAGCTTTTATTTGAACGAAAGAAAAATAAAATAAAAGTTCTTATTATACAATTAGCTTGAGTTTTTAAAAGAATAGTCTGTAAATTAGAGTTAAAAAATATTTTTAAGATTTAATTCCAAAGACTTCTTTTGTGGATATTTATTCACTAAAGAATCAAAATCTTGAAGAAACTTGAATTACGGTTTACAAGTTACAAACTAATGCAACTCAAAGCAAGGAAATCGTTAAGACTAATTTTATTTCATTAAATAATAATAATAAAAAAAAAACGGATACACTTTAGTTTTGATAGACACTTTTGCTCATAAAACTAAATTAAGCTTAGAGAGTTGGATTTGAAATTTCGGATAGAAATATTTTTTAAGTAAGTATATACAAATTAATGAAATCAGGTTCCATAAAAATATCATTACAAGACGTAAAAACGAATTGTATTGTAAAAACTAATTTTAAATATGAACCATGTATTACTGATGACTCAAAAGTTAGAAAAGTAAATTCATTTAAAAATAACCATATAATTACCCAATTATGTTATTACTTTTTTAATGGATTTTATAACTTAAAAAATCTATTAATAATTTTTTACGTCGTAATTAGTTTTAATTAACTTATGCCTAATGGATTTCAAAAATAATTAACTAATATTACCTGAACTCAATTATAAATGCAGTTCAATTTAATAGTATTTTGATTGTCTAAGACAAATTATTATTTCACTAGTTTGACCAGTCAATAATACCAACATTAACAAACTACAATTAAACGAATAATAATTTTATTCTCCCGAAGCAATTGCTTCACTGAATTATTTGTAAAATCAGACAATATTCTAACTTCTAAGAATAACGATATCCTTGCCGTTATTCGTTACTCCTAAATCATACATTTATAGAAAAATAGACGGGACATTGAGCAATGAATCCATTTTTTTTTATGATCGTCTAAGCCTTAGACTCTAAGATGCACACGATTTCAAACTAACACGTCATGCAAATGTTAAAACAAGAAAAATATACACTAGGGACTATGACGAGGAGTTGCATAACATGACAATATTATTCAGCATTTTGAATTATTGTTGTTTGAAGTTATTTACGTTACATCGTATCAATTATAAATCAATATTGATTGCTATTATTTCATGATATTACTCGTGACAGTGAATGTGTTAAAACAATCCGTACTGAATGATACTCGCATATAGAAATTATTAAATAAACGAATTCATCCTCTTGGGAATAGGGTTATTATAATTTAATATAAAAAGTAAATTTCGTTAATAATTATAGTGCTATTTCACTTTGCCATGTTTGTTTTTATTTTTTAAAGTTTTGTTTTCACATTAGTTCACTGAAATATTATTATATTTTTAAGGCACCGGGAGTATGAAACTTCTAATGTGAAAAAATTGTATAAAGCAATTTTAAAGAATTTCATCTAATCTACATATCGATCACACATAAAATGGCGATAACAAAAAATATACGTTGTATAAAAAAACAATGCATTCTCCATTTAACATTGAATCTAGTCTTACAAAAAAAACAAATTGAAAAACTTGTTTTTATTGTCTAAAAATAAATGAAAATAAATTAAATACTTGAAAATTTAGTATTATTATTTTAGTTGAAACATTAATTTATTTACTTACCCTTAATAGACTTTGCCATAGTATTTAAGAATTTTAATGAATTAAAATATATAATATACAAAGCAATTTTACAAAAAAAAAAAAAAAAATCACAACTTCAAAATCTAATATTGAGAAAGTTTTAATTTAGAACATTTTAAGTATACATGAAATATACATTTTTTCGATTTGTAATGACATGAAAATAAAATAAATCGAGTATCACTTAACAAATATGTGTTAAAAAAAAAATCATTTCTATTTCTGTACTAGGTTGTATTAGTATTAATATTTGTCAGGTATTCAGAGTATCTTTGAATTTGATTTAATATCGGTCACCACTTAATCACTTCGTTACGCTTTTTTTTTAGAGCTCACAAAATAACACAGATCATCATGATAACTATACACGAGCTAGCTACGTTTCTGATTTAACGCTGTTGAATTCTTAGTATAATTAAATGTTCTTAAAAGTTTATGTAACAAGAAACAATTATTTTTTGTTTATAAAGTAATTTTTAATTGAAATAAATTTAATGTTCATTCAAATTATAACACACAGGTTTAAAGTAATTTCCTCATAAATAATATAATTAATTCTCTTTTTTAAATATATATATCTAATTACACCTAATAGGTTTTAGTTTATAATTATTATACTAGGGATTGCCCCGTTAAACTTTAATTTTCTATTGAAGTTTCATTTATATATATTTAATTTAAATATATTGTCTGACAAATTGAAAAATGTATTTATAATTTTATATATTATTTATGTGTGTATAAAAAACATCGCACAGATGAGCTGTCATCGTCAGGTTATACACTATACTGAGTATGAAGTATATATATTGACGATAAAACCTACTAATATATACTTAGTCACCGTAGCGGTTAAGTTGAATAATCTACGCGAACGTGCGACGTTCGTAAAATTGGTTTAGTTTTATCCGATCGAAATCATTATTATAGACGTTTCCAAGTGCAAGACCTTATGTTGCGCCAAAGGGAGCGTATCAAACAGATTGTTCAATATGGCGGTTTGAATAACTAAATGTTCGACTTTCCTAGAATCTCGAGTCAGTTTATATAGTTTAGAATAGCCCGCTGTGTTCATAGTGATTTTAATGAATACGCACATTAACATGACTAATATATTGAAATATTATGTACGATGGAAATATGGTATAAAAATGTCGTACGTTATATTTTAGAGTTACATATTATGCGATTTCAGAGTAAACTCGTCTGGGAATGTTTCATACACGAATCTGTAATACGAGCCAATTTTGTCAAATTGCGATTTTAGAGAAATAGTAGTCACGTCTGCTATTGTTATTCGAAAAATCACACTGAAAATAGCAGTGACTGCAACTTTTAAAATATTATTGGCCTGGCAACTGTTACTTCATATGTATGCATCACATATTATTTTATGATACTTCAATAGTGACTGCTAATAACTATCAAATACCGTGTTAGGTTAACTGCTACTTCTAATGTTACAATAATAACAGTAGCAGCCACAAAAAGTAGTATAGCTATTTTTTTTGACGTGACCAATTACTACGATAAAAAATGTAGCCGTTATTATTCTAATGTGACAACCATTAGAAGTAAAAATAATAGCAGCCGCAGTTATTTTCATATTATACTGAAGTAGTAGACTGCGATTGCTCCTCGCCAAATAACCTGTGAAAAATCACTGCTGCGCTGCCCCTACCGCTATTTCATTCTATCGCTGCGACGCGGCTATAGTCGCGTCGTACATGATATACCGTATAGAAGAGAGTCGTGCGCGCAGTGAATATAATGACGATTTCAGTATTTTACTTAGGAAAAGTTTTTGCGGAAAACGCGACCACGAGACTTACCGGAATGGCGGAAAACAATAATAATCCGATCTCTTAACCGAATCGCAGTAACATCTGTCGGCATCGGAAAACCAACAAACACCACGTCGCGTACAGCCAGCGCGGCGCAACCAATATCGTTCCGGAGCGTTTATTATTTCTATTTCGTTTCGTTTTATTTAATTTTGGATGGTTTTTGTTATTATTTTTTTCGGAAGTTACACGCCGGTGTATTGGCGAACACGCGCACCTATACGAGACACGACTTATATGTTACACACGCACGTACACGCACGCGCAAGCACACACACACACACACTTCAGTTGCAGCTTCGGTAGATCCGACTCGTCGGGACAAATGACACTAAGAATTCAAATTTAGTTGTGCATCTGATTATGGTAATCGACGTGTATACGCTTTATTCGGTCCCGTCGTATCTTTTGGGGCGTATATTGCAGTTCCGCGTTGATACGCACGCACACTCGTGCATGACACATTGAATTCGCTCGCATCCTTTGCCATGGTATATATAGGTAGGTGGTAGTTAAGTATCCAGTTCGTCGCTCCACTTCCTCCGCCGTTCGTATAATGTTTGGCCGACACCGTTCGAAATCCATCGGTACTTAATAATGCTCTGTCATATTGCTTACTACAAGGGATGGGATGACTTAACATAACTTATGTCTAAAAAATAGGAGTTTAAAGTATATATTTATTTTATAATGTCCTAAAAAAAAAGGCTCTTACAGTGTATGAGAAAATAACTTTAGGCGAGAATCAAAGAAAACCCATTTTCCAAGCCTCGGTATGCAAATGTTAACACAATTATGTATTTAAGTTATGAACAATCATGATATTTGAAGTATTTAAGTCGAAAGATTGCAACTTTTGCATTTTACTATCATTTCACACGACAGCAATGAAAAATTAAATCGAACATCGAACAATGACGTAAACATGATTACGAAAATGCAATAAAAAATGGTTTTAAATCAAATACCAAATGTAATAAAAAGTGTACATATTTCCATACTATTTTTTATCTTTAGTCGTTTTATTTTTGGATATTAGTAAAATTTGTATTATATGCGTCTAACGGTAAGTCATGAGTCGCAGTTAAGAAACCTCTGAAAAGAGTATTGTTATATAATAACTCATATCAAATTCGTTTATTATCATTGTGCATATAATGGAATTAATGAAGAATTTTGTGAATATGAACAAATCCAACCATTACATCCATTTCGTATATATACTTAATTCCAAATATCTTATATGTGTACAACTGTCATTTAGATGACTGTTAAATGAAAGCAGTTATTGTATCGTATTATTATAATTGGATGAAAGCAATATTTTAATGTAACTGTTTCAATAAGCAAGAATTCAGAGTCTAAAAAAATTCAATTTAACTATTTAAAAAAGTAAAATGTATTTCCAATATCATTCGGCAATTATAATAATAACCAATTCAGTATATATCTAAAAAATATCAAATGTTTAAAATATCAAAGTATAATATATAAATAAATAATAATATTAAAAATAATAATAATAAATATATTGAAAAAGGTGTCGTTAAAAAAAAAAAAATAAGATTACATGAATAAATAAATAATTTATAATTAAATTAAATTGTGCGCAATATCTTGAAGTACTTTGATGGTTGTAATTTTGTAAGATTATTTGAATAAATTAGTACATACTTGTATTAGAAATGAAGAATTTTTGTACTTCTTTCTTATTGTGGTGTGTAATATAGTGTATGTTACAATTTATTGCTCTTTTATTATCTTTTATCATGATTTTGCCTCTTTAAATAATTTTTTGTACATATCAAAATCGTAGTTTTTTACAACTCATCAATGATGAAAATATTGTTATTGACTTTTAGTCGATCGTTTTTAGTCGTTCAAATTAGTTATACATTTTTAAAGAAAATTGTACTTATCACCATCAGCTTATTATCTTTTTCAGTCTAAAATTCCAAAATATGTACCTTCAAAATAAATCATATTAGTGGTAATAAGATGTCTTCATGGTTTTAAATTAAATGCTCGTTTTACAATAGCTTTTAACTAAGAAATAATTTCACCGACACGTACATAAACTATATACTTTTTAAGTTTTACTCTCACAGTACAAAAGTATCATATAATATAAATATTTTGTTGTCAAACCATAATACTGCGTATTTTCTACAAGCTGTATGATGCAAAAAAAAACGAAACAATGTAATAATTTCTGTTCTGAGATAAGTAAATATTTTTTGTGGAATTCAACGCTAAAATCTCTAGTAAATAACTTAAGGCCGGATCATACCTAAGCGATTTCAATGCTCTAACAATTTTGTTACAACTAAGTCGTTTTATTTTCAACCTGGCAACAAGAATATATACACGGAGCATATTATTATTCAAAACTATATACTCGTATTTAGGGTTCACACCTCAACGTCATAATGTAGGCTAAAGACTGGCTGTCTGTCACGGAAAAAAAATCTATTTTCTATAGTGATTTGCTCGACACACGATTCACGATTTAAGATATCGCCTATGAAGATTTGCAGAGCTTTGATCTCGCGCATCGTCTGTGCATGTGTAAGTAAACAAAACACTATAAATACTGCTACCGATACTCAGCAAAAATGACATATCATCATCAAATGTATATGATCGCATTTCAACTTAACGAAACCGTATGTCGTAATGTAATTCAGCAGAGGACCGGTGTAAGTAACTAACAGTCCATAATTATTATGGCTGTTGATTTAACAGTGCGCAAACGCATTCAAGCGCGTCCGTAAGCGTTTCATAACACATACACACACACATACTCACACTCACACTTGCGCGCACGCGCACACGCGCGAACGCATTTATATAATAGATAAATACGTGGGGTGTTACACGCTTCAGCTAATTAATTTCGTGAATCCCCTGAGCGGCAACCCGATGACTGGTACAATTATACACTCGCGCGAAATGTTTTCCAGTGGCGTGACGACGGCGGCAGTGATGTCAGTCACCGCTGTCGCTGTTTTGTGCGACACTCGTCCGCTGGTCGGAATTAATCGCAAACGCCAAATTTGATCGCAGTCGGAGGGCGACGCGGGTGTACGCTGCGACTGCTAAAAGGTCTTGTCACCGTATAATATACCGTATATATATTTATATATTTATATAACAATGTGTAAACATGCATGGTATTTATTATATTATATCATATGATTAAAAAATAAAAATAAAACATCATAATAAATCGAATAAAAATAAAAAATGCGTGAAAAACGAGATAAATGACAAACGTGAACTTAGACGTATGACGCATAGGTACGATAAAAGTCGCGGTATAAAAATAGTTACTCAAATGAAAAAAAGTCGAACGGTTCTATGGCAAAGGTACCCAGTAAATATTAAATACTCGTAATATTAAAATGTAAACCGTATTGTAAAGTACCCAACTACTTATTAACTATGTGCGTGTAAACACTATTCAAAGAAGTTCAAATAAGATAATATATAAAATGCAATTTAAGCTAATGACCTAGTAGTTGAAGGAATTCCTTCTTAGTAAAAATAAAAATATTAAAGCAGTTTTATAACAATAAATATGTTAAATCATGCACTTGTATTATTATATTTCTTTGACGTTTAAAAATGTTATCATTACATTTTCATTTGATTATTATGTATGCACTATACAATCATGTTTTTATTTTAACAAATTCATTTATTTTATAAGCGTATTATTAGAATAACAGAGTAAAAATAGATTTGAATTAATAAGAAAGATTGTTTTCATTTGAACTGTTTTATATACAAATAAGTTAAGTATCTATAAATAAAATAATATACTATAAATTATTCAAATAAATTAAAAAAATAGCATTTTTTGTTGGTTTATTAAGTTTAATCGTTGAAGTTATTTCATCAATTAGTCATTGGCTGTTCAAATTATTTGTTCACAATAAATTACTCGGGTAAATGTGAAAATAAGATATCAAATATACTTTAAAACTGCAAAATGTTTAAAATTCAAAAAATTTGTTATATTTAAATTTTTTATTTTTTAAATTTATATTTTACTTTATGTAAAAACTAAAGTTCTGAACCTTGAATTAATATTATACATAGTGTTATTTCCATTATTTCCAGGAACACGCGTTTTAATTAGTATCAATTCCTTGTTATTGTTATGTATCAAATATCAATTCTCTGGTCATAAATTAGGTCATCTTCTGGAGATACATTTTTTAACTCATACCAGTAACACACGCCCTTTTGCGGCAGCGGAAATTTATTAAAACTTTCTTTCGAAACGAGTACTCTATCTTTTAACAAGTACTTACGTACAGTATGTCGACTACGGTGGACGGATGATATTCAACAATAGAGAATATTCTTTGTTAGTGTGCAATGTGCATGTCACATTTTAATATAATGTGATGACTTAATAAATGTTTTACAATTAAAAACTTTACTCGTAAACTTATAAAGCTGAAAACGCAATTCAAGTGTTTTGTATTTTGTAACTTTTTTAATTTTCATATAATTAAACAGATTAATAATTAATATATTATTACGTCAATAAAAGAATATAAATCATAGGCGTTGTTATAAAATTTCGGGTTGCCAACATAGTAGGTAGTACGAGTATATTATCACGAAGGTGGTATAAGTAATTGTTCTAAAAATATCAAACCCGTTAATTAACTTATACGATGAGACTACCAAAGTCAAATTAACACAAATTAAAATATAAAAACAGTATTGTAGGTACCTATGTTATGTTATGGACAATATGAATACAGGACATAATATTATTATTGTGAATGTTTAAGTCAACAAAATGTATATAATATAATATGTAACGTATACGTTGTTTTTATAATTTTGTTTACTATAGCTATGTGATGATCAATCGGATTGTTTATAAAATATCCTGTTTGAATAAACAATTTTGTGGTAGAATAGAAACTTTTGTTAAAATATATGCTGTTCTATAAGTTACGATAAATTTATTTGAGTAGTAAATATAATACATATTATGTAAATTTTTCTGAGAAACAATAAAATGGTTTCCACTGAATAGTGAACACACCGACCCTTAACTTATTGATAATTATTCAAACCATGTCATCTTGAAACGAAAACAAAATAATGAGATTGTACTATGTTTTTCAAAGAAATACCGTTGTTTGAAATTTTCAAAACGACGTTAGGTTATAAAACTACAACTTACTATAATACACTTTCCTGTTTAAGTTCTGTAAATCTTTTTGAGGAACGTTATCCGATTTACAGAGAACATAAACAAAAATGTTATAAAAAGAATTCTTAAACGGCACGTTGGTTACTTGGTAAACTAGCTAAAAAGCTAAGCCCATAAAATAGGTGTACACTAAAATATTATTGTATAATAAAAGTGATTATTAGGTAGATAATTATAATTATTTAACATTAATAATTTTATTACATATTATTATTATTATTATTATTATTATTTTTGACTGTCATTCATTTGAATTTTATTATTTTAGAGTTTTGAGAAACTTGTAATTGTTAACTCGAGCAAATAACGGAGTGTTAATTACTGTAATTAATATAATATATATTTTGAATTGTCAAGATTTTTTCTAAGTTACCTATTCGTTTTTACGATATATTTTATGCTTTTAAATTTCTAACAATATATTTCTTTATAAAAATACTTGAGCATGCTTTCTCAGTAAGTAATTATTACATATAATTTAGCTCAATAAGCTCATTAATAATGTAGAATAAATTGCTTATACCACACAATATGGTACATGTTTTTTTTTTATAACTACCTATTCCTAACAAAAATACACGAATATTACATAATATTGTATATGAACTAAGTTAATTATGGTTGTTAATTTATAAATTATATTAATTTTTTTATTATGAAACAGACTTACCCATTGGTCATACTAAAATCGTGGGTGATATGTGAATAATCGAATATGTGTGTCAGATTATATTACAGAAATTAGTAGAAAACATTACGTTACAACTTTAAACAAAATAATTGTTATTAATTTGATCAATTAACCTAAATAAAGAGCTGATAATCAAAAACACAAAAGTTTCTTAACATTTTATCGCTTACATCCGTGATTCACAGCATACATATAAAATCGTCGAAATTATCAATACGAGTATCAGTTGCTTAACTTCTATAATATTATGGTGTTATACAATCAGTTATAAGGTACTTAAAGTTTGTATAAAAAAAGAGGAAAATAAACTAAATGCATATACAACATTTTATAATAATTTTTTTTTTACACTTTCAGCCATATGGTGGAAAATATAACCATAGTTGCTTACTAGCATGTATATTGTTTATTGTTTCGGTTGTAGAGACCAAATGTATATAAGAAAACACGTTGATAGCCACATATAAACACATCACAAAATATATTCGTTGCATATATAATACTTATATATTCACCTCACGTTCGATAACTTTTGTCGGGGTCATGGAAATAACAATGGACTTGTAATGACGACTGCACAGGATGATTTACCAAGCATGTTTACCCTTTTTTTCTTTAATTATACAATTATTCAAAATCTGATTTTTTTTCTAGATTTTTTAATTGCTCTTAAAGACTAAATTTTTAAATTCTTGACATTTTTAGTACTACTTAAGGAGTGTCCGGAGATAAAACTTCTGTTTTTCAAATGAGAATCACTCTTTTCCACTGTAAATTATTCAGCAGCTGATATATTTTTCTAAAAATTTTGACGTACCAAAAAAAAATTCAAACTAGTAGTTTTCGTGCCATTTAAGTTTTTGTAGAAAATAATATATGAAGTTTATAATAGTAAGTATAGAAGGTATGGAGCTATGGTG
The DNA here is from genome assembly GCF_003676215.2 of Rhopalosiphum maidis. Taxonomy (NCBI): domain Eukaryota; kingdom Metazoa; phylum Arthropoda; class Insecta; order Hemiptera; family Aphididae; genus Rhopalosiphum; species Rhopalosiphum maidis. The sequence continues at coordinate 57,816,369 of NC_040877.1, forward strand.
ATTTGGAAATTTAAGTTAATTAATCTGTCAACATTTATAAAAAATGATTCAAATATAATAAACACTAAAATATAGTTACTAGGTATTACATCTGTCTTCTATCATAATATATTTACTATAATTATTTTACGAGTATTCGTTATAATTTTGAATTGGATGCATTAAAATTGTTAAAAAAAAATATTCTCTAAAAAAAAAAATTGTAATAATGGTAGTTCCATTTGAAAAACAGAAGTTTGTATCTCCACAGGACACTCTTTAAGTTGTATAATAAATCTCAATACAATTTAAAAATATGGCTTTTACCTATTCCATACATCAGAATTTGAATAAATTCATTATTAAAGGGAGAAATAGGGATGAGCAAGCTTGGTGAATTACCCTGTATATATGTATTAAGTATGTATATCATATTCATGCTCACTAGATCAAACGCAGACTGGTCTCGACGTTAAATATTATTACCACAAGTATAATATACGAGACACTTACACTCTTCAGTCAATATACGTACACAGGGGTAGCTCATATGGCGTGTAGACGTTTACTGCGAGTAATGCGCATATATATATTACTACGACTGCAAGTACATAATATTAAATGCACCGAGCTCCAACGCTGGTCCATGTAATAAATTAACGAGCTTTTAATATCCCGCAGTCTCGCGCGTACCAGGTAAATTCGTATAATATTGTTACGACGATAGGCTTACGAGGCGCGTGCGTGTGTCCTTCAGACTTTCCTCCGAGTGAACGACTCTCGTCGCCTCTCTCAGCCCGAGGCTTTCATACGTCCCCTTGCATAGCCGTCCCAAACGACAACCAATTTATTTGCGTCGTGACCTTTGACTCGTTATTTTAATGCACTATAATAATATAAATGTAGCATATTATGTGTATAGTATATTATATGGTCAGTTTTTGTATTATTGTACGGTTCATTTCGCACCGTCCGCGCGATAGTACTATATACATACAATGCTCGGAGACAGAAGAAGGAGCTGAAGCCAGCCGCAGTACAGTAGTATACATTATAATAAATAATAATTAATAATATAATATAATATAATACTCACTCAAGAATTGTTACGTTTAAATTATCTCCACTACGTGTTCGTTTGGTTCATGAGTAACGGGCAGGCGATGGTTGTTGTCTACCCCACCACTGCTCCGTGGGTCACGACAGGGACAGGCACACAGAGGACCATTGTGATATGAAAATGAGAGAGCTGCGCCCTCGGAGGTTTCCGTTTCTATTTATTTGAACTTGTAATAATGTCTAAATCACGGAAAAGAGGCAATGTTATATTTAAAAATAGTATAGATTTCAATATCTGTGTATTTAATCTAATTTATTTTCAGATTTTGTACTTTTTTTTAACTATGCTGTAAACTGCTTTACCAAGCGACGACATTTTGATTGTATTTTTTTTCTTTGTTTTTTTCGATCATTGCATTCAAAACAAAATAACATTACTTACATTGATTACACGTACGAATAAAACTCGTATAATTACTGTGCTGTATTCGTTGGAATAATAATAATAACTGTCTGATTAAATATTTATTTATTTTTATTTCTATATTATAATAATTTTTTCATCAGTCATCATTGTAATAAATTGTATTTCGTTTTAAACAATCGATAAAATAATGGAATATGAAAGACGAAAAATGCTGATTTCTCAATAGCACATTTATCTTGACTTCCTAAATTCAAATCATCATATTTTACTTAAAAAATCTTCGTTGATAAAAATTAACCAAATGATCCATAAAAATATGAAACCAGTTAAAAAAACATCATTAAAATAATATATTATAAACATTATTGATAAATTTAGCATTAAAAAAAAATGTTATATTTTATTTTTGCATAAATTATGTATGTATAATATATATATATATATATTATTAATTAATCTTAAGTTTCGATAGGAGTCTTAAGTATTTATTAGCTATTTTACATAGACCTACAAGTGAAATGTAATAGGTTAATAATAGATTTTGAATATACTATACTACATAAATGAAATAGAATGGAACTGTTTGTATTAGATATATTTTACTAGTTTTCTGTTTGAAAATCGAGGCTGTTGATTTCCTATGAGTTCTTTGGGATAATGTGATACATTAATTTGTATTATTTTTTTATTCAGGATTTAAATTATGTTTTTCCAACTAATTATGGTTTGGAAATATTTTATGAATATAATAGTATTGTATTATTATTAGTTTAGAGGTAACTTTAATGTTGTAGTTTATATTTTATACTATAAAAAAAAAAGGTACAAATTAAAGTAATTTTATTTATCTTATTAAAAAATATTATTACTATAATATGAATATTTCATAATATTCATCGTATTTTTAAAATAATATAGGGCACATATGGTTTTAGTTTTTAATTATAATACAAAAAATGAACTTAAAGAAAACAGTTTAAAGGTTATATATAATTTTAAATAAAATGTATTGATTCAGTCAAATTTAAGTTATTAAACACTTATACATTTTCCTTATGTATTATACATAACATTATGGTTCAATTTAAAAAAAAACTTAGCATTATAATTTCTAAGGGTAAATTATGACCTTTTATATTAAATGTTTAATTTCATACTCATTTTTAAGCCTCTATGTAAATAAGTGGATTATAGTAAAAATGTTTTATTATAACTATAAAAAATGTATTATTCTCATGAACATGTTGAACTTTGAGTGGTATGATTTTCTTATATGAAATTAAATTAATTATTATCAAATCAACTATTGTTTTACAAAATCTTATATGAAATTATTACAAATACTCGGAATTCACCGTATTCAGTGTCGTTTAGAACGGCGGTACAAAATAATATACACCGAGTTACACATTTTCTCTCTATTTTTCGATTATCTACTTACCTATGACCTACTTGTTTTGTGTTACATATATCATATAAACTAAGATTAAGAAAACTGGTCATCGCATTATAGTTAACTAGAATAATAGTCACGAAGATTCTATAGATTTATTCAGTGTATAATTAAGTAGTGAATATATTATAAAATTATATGTTTGAAACGAATTTGACTTCAAAGAAACCAGAGCGATTTTGCTAAGTTTAGAATAAAGTGAGTGCGTTGCCGTGTAATATACATAGCCTCCAATCATAAGATTTGTTTTTAGTATTGATTTTCGAGAGGGATCTAAGCATGAAAATATCACGTATCTTTTATCAACTGATTTATATCTTGTATCATAGTTTAGGCTATAGGAAAATATATAATCTGAAGTTTAAAATTAGAAAAATATCAATTATTTTATAATAGTTCTGAAAAACATTTAGTATTATAATGTAATTTTAATAAATAGTAAGTATGTACTGATAACTGATAAGTTAAGTTAACCAAACAGTGGTCAGTCTTCTATTAGATTTATTTCCTTTTCCTTTCAAAGGGAATTTATTAAGGGATTATTAATTCTAACGTGTTTACTTGCTTAAAATTCTTATAATAAATTATACTTATTGTAAATTACACTTAATTCGTAAAGAGCTGAAGATTAAATCCTACAAGGCTTCAATAATAATGAGTATTAGTGTTTTTCTGTTTTTCTATTTTAAATAATAATTAACGCTCTTATAACATAATAACCAAAACATCATTATCTCTCTTTTTTTATTTATAACATGCATTAAATAATAAATAAGTATTTATCTCAAATATTTATGTTAAAATAAAAATAGAAGGACTTTTAATCGATAAATAGACACCCTAATATACGAGCTGCCATAACTATGGCCACAACAGAACCATCATAGATGCATCGTCTGTCAAGGCGAAAACCACCAAACTGACATATTGTATACTAAAAGTCACGATCATGTGCATTGTACAATAGAAATCATACCACCAATTACCACGGATGTCAAATTTTCAAAAATCTACAACCGCGAAAAAAACAACCACCCACCAAAAAGAAAACAAATACAAACAAAAATTGAAGAAAATTCAAACTATCATATCAATATATGGTCAAACCCACCATATAACAGCACCCTTCCCCATGAATAATTTAAACTTATTCACAGGTTATCAAATCACATGCTAATATAAGAAGTCATGTATCTAAAACGAAGCCTAAAAATGACTTCATAACTGAATGTAATTATTATTCAATATTAAGAAATTCTTATGAATTTTGTTTGTTGTTATTATTACCTTATTTCGTATCTACGTCGTTTGTTTTTTTGATAAAAATGTACACAATACATAATATATTTTTGTTTATTTACATGATTTCAAATTTTGTTTTTATAGATATCAATGATATAAATAATAGTATATATTGTTTATGTTTATTATATCATTACTGTATAATATTTTTATATGTATATTTGTTGAATTGTCTAACAGTGGACACTTATTATTTTAATAAAGAAAAGTATAAACTGTTTTAGAAATCGTTGATCTTCGAATATTTAAGTTATTACATTATGCAACTTAAAGTTTTATATTTACTTTGTTTGTTTGTTGTTGAAACCACCGTCATTGTTCTCCAAATGGTAAACTATATTTTGAATTTCGTAATCTAAAGCAGAATACTTTTACAGTTTTACAAACATTTTGGTTGCCAAAATATCGAATATCGAATATATTATAATACTAAACAAATAGTTATTTTTTCTTTTTAATAAAAATTTCAAGTTCAAAAGATAGTATTTATATTTAATATTATTGAGTGCAGTCGGTGTGTTTACGGTTTTGATTTTTACTGCGCGCTATATAATAACAGGTTAGGCAAAACATACGGCTTAATAAAAATGTCAAAAATACGATTTAATTAAAAACAATTTCGACAAATATTCATAAAATGTTATTACCCGTGTTATTGGACTTTATTATTACCATATTATTAATTATAACACACACACACACACACACACACAGAAGTAAAACGTAAAAGAATAAATAAAAACGGGGTGATGTAGTGATATCGTTAAGAGTTATGACCCTGCTGCCACTCACTCGCGATCACGCTTAATTACCTGCTGCTCGTTTAAATTGATATATAGTGTGTCCGCTAAAATCAGATAAACTCTATTATTATTTTTATTATTGTACAGGGCGATTCGATTTGACTTTCGTATAATCGAGTCATTTCACCGCGTCGTCGTCCCGTACACGGCCGTGTTTTGTGGCGCGCACGTATTGCCCGCACAGCAATATTCCGTATTTAATAATATTATTACACAATTTAATCCACCACACAGAATATTTGACCCGACCACCGGCCATCGGCGGTCCACGCAGCCACCGGTCGGTATGCGGTATCACCACACTCGTCGCGCGTGTATATACGGGTTTAACACGGCGTACATATATATATATATATTAGGTATAACGTATACTATTAAATAACGCTATTGCCAACGCGTGTTATGTATTATGTGATAATAATAATCACTGCGGTGCGCGACGTGCGCGGAATATTCGCCGACGCTCACTTCTGACAATGTCAGAGCAAATTGTCGGGGAACTCGTCAAATTACAAATCTGTCGATTGGAATGACATAGGTAACTGCAGCGTTATAGGTAATAATAATAATAATATAACGTTAGCTGTGTAAGTATTATACGTATCGGTCCTGCAGTTACGCGATGACGTGAGTAGCGTATTTGTGGCGAAAGTGACGACGCGCGACGGGATCATCCTCTTTTACTGCTCTTAACAGTAGATCTACGTTTTTTTTTTTTTTTTGGAATAATAAAATCGTCGAATTAGTGTTTAATTTAATGTAATTTAAAAAAACTTAGAATGCGATGAATTTCTAGGCTCGCCGAGTACATTAAAAAATGTCATTTCATTTTAATCCCGTAATATATAATAAACCGTATGAGATTAGCGCACTAGGTCATCCGACGTGATGCCAAAATACGATTCAACTCGGTTTTTATTTGTTATTATTTTTGAAACTTTTATCGCTCATTCTGACATATATATATATATATATATATATATATATATAGTATTCTACAATGTCGTATATTTATTCCAAAGGAAAATCAAGGAAATCAACGTTAACCATTTCCCGTTCCTTTCGGTGTAGGTTTACGCAAACTCCTAGAAAATAATAAGCACGTATAATAATGACTACGCATTTCAAATATAGTACCTTGAGATTGAATTATATGCGCAGAGAGGGTCGTATATAACGGAAACGTTGGTGAAATAATATGGCCCAGAAGTAAAAAGAGGGAAAAGATCGCAAGCAAAAATTTTCGAAAAATATAAATACCACCTCAAAACTAGTTGTATTTTTTTCATTGATGTTTTACATTGTATACCTACGCAGTTTTGTTTCCGCCTTAACAACGTTGTCTTTATTTGAACCTGAACAAAATAATAATAAAAGAAAAGAACACGAAGAAACTGAATTCCCAATTCTTTGGGCACAACTATAGTAGGCAAACAATAATAACTTACCATACTATACGCGTTTTTCAGTTTCCTTGAATAATTTTAATATCAATAAAATATATTAATTTGTTTAAAATTAAATTGTTGAAATGATTTTCGAAAGGAATTATTTTGTTTTTATTACAGCTATCATCTATGCTGTATAGTTGTTATACCTATCTACAAATTAAATAATTTAATGGTTTTACACGGTTTCAACAAAAGTTCATATTTTCCTTTCATATAAAAGTTATAAATAGTTATATGTAAAGGTTCTTAGTTTACGATTATTGTTTTTAAAATATCTTTTGGATTGGTTAACAAGTTTGTTTTTAGTTTGAAAGTGCACCACTTTAACTCATGAGTCATGAGTTACGACTTGAAACACAATCGTATTAAACGTAGACAGGTATAGTACTTTTAGACATTGAAAAAATAGGAAATAATTGATTTCTGGAAATGGAAAATGGCTGTGATTGATTGTTTGGATGTAAGTAGATTGAAATGTTTTTATAATGAATACATAGTGCATTTGTGGTGACAGCGTTGTGTATTTCATCGTTTTGATTTTCCATGTAAAATACAATTTTCTAATTATGTTTATTCTATTTTTAATACCCTCTTTGTCACAATTAAATTAAATTATTTATAATTATTATTGCATTTAAGTGTAAATTACAACCTTATTGGTTTAACACATTTACGTTATGTGATATAATATATTTACCTACAATGGGGATTTATTTATATAGTCATCAAAAAACAATAAGACTGTAATAAAATCTAAGGGGGAAGGATGTTGAAGTGGTGAAAGAAATTTCAAAATGTAAATTTTGTATGTGTTCAATTAATTTTAAGAAATCAATAATTTGCTTGAATGTAATATAACAATTCTGAAAATTTATTTTAATTTAAGGAGCTCGCGTTTAATGATTCATTTACAATGAATATATTTTATATAAATATATATCATTATCAGCTAAAACGTTAAATGTATTAAGCACACATACACTGCAAAATATTTTAATTTTTTTTTAAAGTGCAAGTACTTTTTTTGTAATTTTTGTGAAATTACATAAAACATATTATAATTAGGTATGAATAATCTAAATAAAAATACATTATTGTTACCTAAAAATAATATAACTTTGCTGTGAGCTTATCAAAGAAATTAAAAGGATTTTTATATACATTTTTAATATTATATTCTGAAGCATAATATTTTTTGAGTATTTTAATATTTTTAATACATAAAAATCAAAATTCTGACAAGTAGTTTATGAATTATAACTAGTTACAAGTATTTAAAGTTAAGGTAAGCGGATTAGTAGACCAACATTTTGCAGGGTATCCTCGTACCTTTCCACACTGTTAACATAAACTTGAAATACTTATAACTCATAAACTACAAGTTAAAATTTCGATTTTTATCGAAATCGGGAATACTCCAGAGGGGTAATGGTGGGGAGGGGGTCACAGGGATAAGTGAAAACCACGATTAATCGAGACTTTTTATAATAATGTAATTTTTTTTAAATTATAATTAGAAAGAAATACATAGGTACAATTTTATAATCATGAAATTTTGAAAATTTTTATTTAATTATAATTATAAATACATACATATATAAGATTTTTTGAATTTTTTTATTTAATTCTAATTAGAAATATATATAATAATGTTATACATAATACATCTACAGTTCATACTTATTTTTAAAATTTCGGAAGAATGAGCACAGTTAATCGCGAACACCGATAATCGAGGTTCTACTGTACTACACTTATTCGTATTTATAATTTCAAGTTATCGGCTGATAAAAATAATTTTAGTATCAATACGCAACTAAATAATTCTTCATTTTAATTCGATTCGTGCGTTTTTTGTAAGAGTAAAAGTTCTCGTTAATCGTAAATTTAAAAAACGAAACCAGGAAGCATGCAAATTGTGCCATTGCTTGAGTTTTTGGTGCGAAGAGCATCGGGTGAAAAAACAAAACAATAATAATAACGACTTGTTCATCGGGAAAATTGAAGGAAAACTATTCTTTCAAGCTGTAAAGTAAAAATAATAATAAAAAAAAAAAACTGAACACAGTCGATCGAAAACCAATTTAGATGCAAAAAGAACCCAAAGTCTTTGAATACCTACATAAAACGACCAAATACCCGCGTGTTTGGAATATTTTTCAACGAATCTTCGTTTTTGTTCGTATACTATTATATTATAATAATAACTATTTAAATATCGACATTGAATAATTATGATAACTAATTGATAAACATAAATATTTTTTATTTGTTAAAGGCTTGTAGCTTACTTAAAGGGTTTATCAAAAGTACTCTCAGAAAGTTTTTCTTAGTTTATTAACACATTTTTTCATCGATATAATTTAAAAACTTTAATGTGCATTGTTAAATAATATAGAATACGGTACATATTATACTGTAGAATATCAGGAGAATGCTGATTAGTTCGGTGTGAGATTTTTTATAATGGAAAATTTTTACTTAATTTAGTTATAGTACCTATAGGTTATAAATGAAGGACATTGACATATGTTATGTTATAGGTGCATACCACAATGTTGCATCGGTAATATGCTTTGACATAGTTGCTTGGAATGTTTGTACAGTTATGTACAAAATATATTCAATAGTTTGGTACTTGGTAGGTCCTCCCTATTCGAATCTTATATGCCTAGAAATGCTTAGAGACTTATATGCAAAACCAAGCATTTTGTTTGTCAAGTAGTTTTTGGACTTTAGGACGCCACAAGTATAAAAGTCGAAAGTTAGCTTGATTCTGTTTTGTTCAAAGATATCAAAAATTAATATTTTTTTTTTAATGTTTTTTATGAATATTTTGTCGAATATTTTCTTACTATGAAGTTAATGTTATTTATCTATTGACTATTTTATATTTATATCTACATGAATGACAGTGAACGTTTTAATAATGATTTTCTGTATAGTCAGTAAATATAGCTACTAAAGTGTTGCTCTCATCTGTAAGCATGTCCAAGGTTTATATAATTATAATACACATGTATAGTAAAGTATAGAAGATAGGTCACTTCCTCTGGGAATTCTTGTTTTAATTGGATGTGAGATAGACTTTTTTTACGGCGTACTGTAAAGAATTTATTTTCGAGGAATGATTTTATAATTAGGTAATAAGGTAAAATAAGAAACATTCAAGTTTCAAAAAAAAATGCATGTCGTACCAAATTCGATCAAAATCTGGAATTCTGGCAATTATTGAAAATACAGGCGCAAAACGTATTGTTTTTGTGTTAAAATAAATACATTTATTTCAAAAAATGTTGATTTTTTCGTTCTAGATACACACAATACGCAGATAAAACAATTTTTATTTGTTTATACAAAATATTAATTGTAACTTAATGTACTAAACTGCATTTCAATTAGATTACTTACACATTAATCGAGTCATGTTTATGACGTGTTGCAAATCGGCTACCTACAATCCCGGGTTACAACGCTAGGTAAAGATATTTAAAAAATTGATGTTATTCGAAAGTATAATCTAACGAGCAAATAATTTATTATCTCAAGTAACACTGAATGAGTGTTAAGTTTTTTTTTTGTCCTATCTATATAGTATATACCATACTCGATGAGTTCCGAGTTAATTTTATGTTGGAAACATAAACACACCACGCGAAAAACCTATATTATAATATCATCATCGTTATTATCATTGCATATTGTTTATTGCCTTTTTGTATAATGATTATCCTTTTTACGAATTCGTGGTTGTTATTTTTTATCTGCGGTATCCGTTTATTTTTGTTTGTTTAGTTAAGTTTTAAGTTTAAATTAATTAAGATTATCAGCGCGTTATCGATAGAATGGTCGGAGCACGTAATAACTTTACGGGGTATTGTTATATTTTCACTCATTCCATTGATCACGTAGGTTATCAATACAGTTTTTACTTACCTTCGTTCCTTAAATTTACTAGATGCTATTTTAAAAATCATTAACGTTTTATGTTTGAATGCAGTCAAATAAATCTGATTTGATATTACCCTATTGTAAAAAAAAAATCAATTCGTTTTTAATGAAATCGTTTTAAATTGTACTCTATATGAAGTAACACAAATTATAATATACACTATCACTTCAAATATAAGAATCGTAAGTGTTAATGTTTACAAACCAATATCTGTCACGAGTATTTTGTAAATAAAAATACTTCTTATATCTATATGCCATGGGATAATTCTTATATATCATTATTAAAATATTTTTATTGCAAATGCAGTTTTATAATGCAATAATTTAAATATTATTATCTAGAAATATCTGAAAATTCTTAGAACCTATCAAATTGCATAGTAGTTAAATTAAATATAAATCTCGATAGATATTATAAGACTTCAGTACCTATTGGTGGTAAAAATGAAAAGTATCTTTAAATAATATATGTTTCCCTTTTACGAATGAAAAAATAATATAGGTAGTTTTAATACCACCATTTAATATTAATGATTATAATCAGCGCATAATAAAATCTATCATTACATTTTTTAAGTTATTGAAATATAGTTTAATACCCAGAATACTTTTTACCTAATAAATCTTACTATTTTGCCTTTATTTAAATAAATTATATTAGTATAATATGCTCTAAAATAAACTATTATAAACTTAATAGAATTATTAAATTTGAAAATATTTGATGAATTTAGTAATTTTTAACCGTATATCTTCTTGACAGTACGACTTAATCAAATAAATAAAAAGTATTTAACACTTACTTGATTAATTATATAATTATAAATAAGGTTTAGTTTAATATTATATTATAACATAATACAAATCGGTCATACGATCTGTTAATTTAATTATTGAATAATTTAAGTAATATACTATCTTATACTATGAAAAATATAAAATATTTTGTATATTAATTGCAAGTTATGATCACATTTTAGGAATGCCAAAGTTTGGTGAAGATTTGAATAATGTAACGGTGCCAGTTGGCCGAGAAGCTAAATTCGTATGCAACGTCGAAGGATTAGCAACTTACAAGGTATTAAATTCATTAAATATTTTAGTTGAAAATAAATTCATACAATTATAAATATATGAACTATTAAAGGCTCATATTGTAAGTCAAAGGATTCGAATTAAAATAACAACTGTAAGAAGTCGCATAATTATATTTATTGAAAAATGAGTAATTTAAGCTCAAAAAACTTAATTATTATTTTTATCATCCATGAAGAATATAAATCTAAACACTCAACTTAGCAATCAAATTTGAAAACAGCAATTTTAACACACTAACGTAAGTATCGATATAACCCCTATATGGCTAATGAGTTATTATTACAGTTGGGGTAATATTTATAATACGGCCTCACTATAGTCATAAACATTGTGTAAACGTTGTTTTATTTTAAATATAATGATAAAATGTTCAATGTAGTATACTATTGTTTTTTAGCTTTATTCAGACCATGATTCAGGCAGTAAAAATTCATATTCTATTTTCAAAAATGTAAAAATTTAAACAAAACAAAACAATTATTTTAATGTAAGAAGTATTCGTTTTATCTTAGAAAATAAAATAAAATAATGACGTGAAATAATGTCAACAAACTATTTACTGAGTTTTTTTTTTCTTTTAAAAATAACTTAAATTTTTTCAATTACGCATAACCACTTTTGTTAGTGGTACAAGTACGGTACCTACCTACTAAAACCCTAAATAAAAAGTGTCCGTAATTTACTAGTCACGTACCCTATTTCGTGTTCACAATTTATATTTAAAACTTAGAGTTCATAAACTATATTATATTATGTGAGAGGTATGACATTTGATGTCAGTATGAATGATGTTTAAATTAAAAAACTGCAGCGTGTTTTAATTTTAAAACAATATACGACAAATTAATACGTCATACATATACTTCTACGAATACTGATGCTGGTGAAAACTTTTCTCGTAATTTAATTTTACTTTTAGGTTGCTTGGCTAAGAGTGGACACCCAAACTATATTGACCATTCATAGTCATGTGATTACAAAGAACCATCGGATAGCGGTAACTCACAGCGATCATCGAATATGGTATCTTCATATACGGGATGTTAGGGAAGCCGACAGAGGATGGTACATGTGCCAAATCAACACTGACCCAATGAAGAGTCAACAGGGTTACTTGCAAGTGGTTGGTAAGTGGATAGAAAGCGGAAAGACAATTCAACAGTAAAATCGTATTATATTTTTATAATAATAACTAGCGGCAAAAAGTTTTGAAAGGTTTTGTGCAGATGTGCTAATTGAAGCGAATAGGACACTCAAAAGTTCGCTCACAAACGTAATCAAAACTTGAATTAAAAGTTTTTTAGATCATTCAACCAAATTATTATTATAATAGTACCTACCAACCTCTGAGAATTTATATTTCATATAAAAATCTAGAAATTTAACTATGTTATGGTCATGTTGAATGTCGAATTGTTTGTAGGAAAAACTCATTAAAATATAGTAAAAATAATAAAAATGTAACATTAAATACATAGCATGGAAATCTGTGTATTGCTTATACTTGTAAGTTACAAACTGCAATTTCTAAATTTAATAAAAAAAAAAATATTTATACGATATGCCAATATGAAATGTAATTTATTAATTCTATTACTCTTCGACAGTTTTCTCAATCACTTTATATTATGGTAACTTATGATTGCACTAACTTTTTTTTACCATAGACTGGTAATTTAGATTTAATATTGCTTTTGTTTCATCGAATTTCAGTATCCTTAAAAGTTGTGAATAAATTGTACGAAATATAGTGAAATTATGATAGAAATATGATTTGATAAACAATCGGGAAAAATAAAAATACAGAATTGATTACAATAATTTATTTGTGATTGAGAATTTTTTTCAACTACATTATAACTATGAAAATCAATCCTCTTAAAAATATTCACCCATAAAATATATTAAGGTCATTTTTTGGATTTTAATGATAAATATATTGACAATTATTGGATCAAAAATTAATAATTGAATATAACACATCTGTTCAACTTCACATTGATTGAAATAATTATATACATGTATTATCAAAAAAATGATAATTTTTTATATACATTTACAATTTTTTTTGTCAGATAGGTAGTTTTGCAATTTTTAAACTATTTAAAAAGACATTTTATGATGTTGATATTTAATTTTATTAGAGATATGTTATGTATTTATTTTCGATATTATCTAATATATTTAAATCCATTAAAAAATATGAATTAAGTCAACTTTACAATAAGTATAACTATTTTATATTTTGAATACAATTGGACATTAGTTATTACTATTAACATAATTTATGACTATGTGACTATGTTGAATATATTATTAACCGCAAATCATTAAGTAATAAGTTATTATTCAAATATTCATTCATTGAGTTTAAATAATATTAGAAATAAATCATTTGATGATGCTATTTAATCTTAATAGCACACTATAGCAAAAGTGGTACATATCTTGATTTTTAATAATAATAAAAAAAAATTTATAGCTCTACGATTTACGTACAAAATATACGAATGCAATGCATGCTATTACTTATAAGGACATAACCATAGTTGATCAACTTTATCGCATGAACAATGCAATTTATTTCTCGATAAAGCATAGTAATAACATATATTTAAATATAAGAGTTTTAAGAAATAAAAAATCTCAAGGAATCTGATATTTAAGAGGCAAAACTGCACAGATGCTATCATTAATATTATAAATTATTTAGTTTATTTAAGAAGAACTATCGGAAGCCACTGGATTTCACCAATGGTAGTATAGTTTGTTTAAATATAGAAATTAGAAATATAATTTTCTTTTGAGTCATTATATTAAATGCGTATTGGACGTGCTTATTATTATTTATCCGTTCATAGGTCCTAAAAAGCAGCCTATTTGATGGCAAAATATCGTGCTTTTATATTCAATCGACGGAATGCTTTTGACCATCTAGTCGACTTAGATCGGGGAGGAGATACCATTTAGATCGACAAAATACCGACGGGGGGGGGGCTTATTAGATTTCAATCAGATACTTGTTGTCTCTATCTTACACGCGTTAAAAGTAATAAGAAACAATATTATTCTTGCTTCGAGGATTAATATTACATGATCTGTACGACTACAATATCATTATAATACATATTTAACAATATAATCAAATCCAAGATCTGTCATGATATTACTCAGTAGAGGTATAAAAGTGGATATATTATAATATTTTTAAACAAAAGTGGTTAATGAAATGAATCTAGAATTTTGTCTTCAAGTCATTCGTGTATTTTTTTTGTACAATATCCAATTTAGTAATTTAAATTTTAGCATATCTTAACAATGATTTAAATTCTTCATTGCAATTTTTAATTTCTTTTTCTAAATTTTAATAATTGTATCTGACGCCTTACAAAATAATTTATTGTTATTTACATTATGTAATAATTTACTGATACATGCACTAATATATAACAATGATGGAAATGAATGCAGTGATATAATAAATTAACATGACCACACAGCTGTAAGTAATGTTTTGGCCTTTGACAAGAATTTTCTTTGTTCCAAACTTGTATTTTAGTCAATGCTTCCATAATATCATATAAAGAAGATTTTCTATCATTATATGGTTCACCTATATAGTTTTATATAAACTCTTAAACCGCTGTTTACCATTTGGTATTGTTTAAAGGGCATAATTCATCTTAGATAAAATATTGAAAAAATAACTTTTTTTACTAAATTTATAATTTCATTAGCTGATGATGATTTTGATATTGATAAATTAAGACCATGATTTGAACAAGAACAACAAAGATCAGTAATTAAATGACTGAATTTTTTTGACAGCAGTTTTCAAAGAAAAAATATTATAACAAGACAATATACCATTTCTTTGGATTCCATCTCAGTTCAGAGGATTTAAATGTGAATTTTGTATCCATTTTACTACTATTTTTTTAAAAAAGTTAGTTTATTTCGATCCTATGTAATATTGACGTCTTTACTTTCTTCTACCGGGTAGATGTTATTTTTACTAGACTCATCTATGAAATGTTGCTTATAGTGGCAGTCTCATCAAAAATTTAAAATTATACTATAGAACTTATATTATTAACTTTATTAATATTTGTTTATTTTTTATGGTTCTTATGGCATTCAATAATATAGTTTTGAATTTTTTAAAGTTGAGTTACTTTTGATGTTTTTTACTTAAAATATTTTTTTAAATTTTTTCTTTTTTTTATCAAAGTTAAGAATACTGAGGTTCTATATAACGGTGTAAATAGATTTGTAGTATAAATATCTTAAAATTAATGTTAAGATTTAAAAAATATGATTGTTGTATATAAGAAATAGTAATTTAAATATTAATAAAATGTTTTAAGTTTCTAAAATAAATATTTTCTGAATAATAATAAAATAACCAAAATCCTGGGTGATATAAATCATTATTATGCCTATGTTCAATAGTTTAACAGTACCATGTCAACGTTCGTTCCGTTTACATGTACTTATTATGGTTACATTTATTGTATTAATCTACGTTGTAAACAAAGTAACTTATTAAACTAAATATCGTTCAAAAGGAAAAAAACCTTAAATTTTAATTTTAAACCGAGTATTTTAAACGTTGATGTCCAGTGACCCCTAAGTTAGACTAACCTAAAAAGTAATTTTTCTGGTTAACTATATCATAATTATATTTTAATCATGCCTCGCATTAATAAAACACAGTTCAAGCAGATAGCCAACAACCTAGTTATGAGCCATCGATTACACCTATTAAAAATTACCAATCGTTATACCGTCTCAAAAGTGATTTATGTGCTGTGTGATAATATTTTAATTTATATTAATTGAAAGTAATGATCACGTCAAAATCTGACTTAATTTGTCCTCTCTGAAAATAATAATTATAAGTCGCAACACCTATGGTTTAAATGAGCCAGGTGGGCTCTCAAGCAAAATTAATCTATCTTGCCAACACAGACGAATCAACTAAATAGGTTCTACCCTTTGGTTTACCAAACCGTGTTAAACCAAATAAAATAGAATCCGACCAAACCGATATTAATTTACGCGACCAAATTTGTAAATCACCTCTCTCCTACCTATCATCTCTAATATCGACTAACCTCTTTTTTGTGATGCAACCTAAACCACATGAATTCAGTTGCAAAATAATACAAACGAATTTAAATTACACAGAGGTTCATCAGGATCATTTAGAAAAGCGTTATATACATTAAAGGATAAAAAAGTGAATTTCCACATGTATCAAATCTATAAAGAAAAATCATTTAATGTGGTTATCCGTAATCTACATCCCTTTTATTAATAATGATTTCACAGAAGAAGAACTTAAACTATTTACGGTTAAATATCTGTTCAAATAGTCAACGCACTTCAATGACGGACAATAACTCACATTTTTTCCTTCATAGATTTATAACTAGACTAACGTAATTCAGATATTTTTATTTAACTGATTCCAATTAGTGAAACTAAGATAAAAGTTGAACAACTTCGTTCTCATCTTGGTATGGTTCAATGTCAACTTTGTAACATTTCGGCTATACAAAAATCTATTGTAATCATCAAGCACGTTGTGTTAACTGCAGTGAATTCATTTGACTGAAAATGTCAAAAATTACAGTGTACTACAAATTTATCTTTTGTCAAGCACAGTATTCCTATCGCTAGTTATCGAGATTATTCTTTCTAAAATGCCATTCGATCGAAATATAAATAAAATTCAACAATAAAAGCTAAGAATACCAAGATTCATATCAGACTATGGCGTCCAACCCAATTCCAGAAAATATTGTATACATAACTCATAGGTAATGCCTCTAAAAATAAAAAAAAATAAAATAAAATATTCTAAACCGTATGCCAAATATCCATTCAAAACATAATATCTTTTCCAAATTAATGAAACGCAAATAGTATAGACTTATTAACTACGTAATACTCGTAAGAGGTAAATGCTGGCGATATCCTCATTATTTCATTCATGCAATGCACATAATATTATTGTTGATTTTATTCATTGTTCTATTATGTGTACAGTTTGTAAATATTAATAAATAAATAGCTTAAAATCAATTTTAATGTTTTTAAAGTTTTGAAAAATGATAGTTTAAATAATAGACTTAATAGAGAAATATTTCAAGTAAATACAATTAAAAGTTTTTAAAATAAAAAAAAATTTAGTTTCTTCGTTTAAAAAGAAATCATTATTTTATGTTCGAATATTCAATAACAAATAATTTTTTAACTTTGATACCTCATAAAAAATATATTGTACGATTTTATGCTAAACTTTTTTTTTTAAATGTTATAGTTAAAAAGCTTAGGTATGAGAAATTTAGTACCTATGCAACTTTCAAGTGTTAAAATTAAAAATGCAATTAATTCTTGAATACGCAAAATAATTTATATATTTCTGTAAAAAAAATAAAAATTGTATCTTACGTAAATAAAAAAAAAAGTTAAAAATGTCAACAATTTTAATGTCTAAAATTGGTAAGAAAGAATGAAAATTTAAAAAAATGATATCACGTCAAGAAAATTATATTTCTGGTTTTATATTACAAAAATATATTATTAAATTATAAAAATGTAGCTTACAATAATAAGTTATTATGTTTAAATATTTATAATTATACTTACCCACCTTATTTATTACAATGATTAAATATGTATTAATTTATCACATTTTTATCTATGTGTATTACAACATTTTAACATGTTAATCATTTTTAATTGTAATAATACTCAGTGATTAAAATACAATATGCCATTTCATATAGATATTTGTAATTATATTTACATTTTTCTGATGGTTATGAACAAGTAATTTATTTAATATTTGATACAAACAGACAACGGATCAAACATCATGTTATATACTTAGGGTTGAACATAGAATAATGAAAAATATACGGATTAGTAAGTTTTTTCTTAATTATTTTTTTTTATCAATTTATTTGAAAACAACAATGCATATAACCTTTAAATATCATAAAACGAGATTAAATAGACTCACCTTAGAAGAGATAAATGCAATATCAAACTTACTGTAATCATTATATTTTACGTTTAAATCTTCTGTCTGACCACTAAAATAATAATTAATACAATTAATAATGTCTTAAATTTCGTGTGTATTGGGCATCCTTAATTGTTATTTTTATTATTATATTAAAAACGTTTAAACATAATAAGCCTAACAAATTTGATAATTTTAGTAAATTCATTATCACCAAATTTTCAATTTTTGTTTTTCTTAGATGCTTACTTAAGACATTTAAATACTCCATAGTTTTATTTGAGACTAGACATATATTTAATGTTTATTGAAAATTCTTACACGAATGCAGTTATATTCAACAAAGTATTAAGATTAATAATTTTAAAAGCTAACTCGCAATAAACGAGAAATATGCATTTTAATTTTATATGGGGTAACGCATGATTTTATTTTTAAATTGAACATCGTTTAACCTATATTTTATGCAAATTACAACAATATCTTAAAAGTAGATTATAGTATGTAGTAAGTAGTATTGCAATAATTGTAATACATTAGTGGCAATTTTTAATTAGTTAATATAATTTATAATTGAATAGAATAAAAATTAATAAACCTGTAATAATTTTTTTTTTTTAGATCGCTATAGTAGTGTGTACTATATTCATACTATGTGCATGTTTATATTAAGATATTAATTTATTCTTGTCATATTCTCTATAACTTCCGTTAACTTAAAATTGAATGTATTTGTATTTAAATAAATTCTTATTAACTATTCATGAGTAACTATGTACAATGTACTTACCTAAGCACACTACTTTATTATTCTATTTTGAATACATAACGTTATTTAATATAATTATTGTGATTTTCAGATTTAATAGTCGAATAAAAAATTTAAATTAACATATTTTAGATAAGATATTTTTTTAAACCTGGGATATTGATTATTAAGCAAAATTTTGACCTTAATATTTATATATTATTCTTAACGTTTTAATAATAAATAAAATAACTTGCTTAATTTTTTTTTAAGTAAAAATGGATTATTTAAATATAAGGTTATTCACCAATATTCAAACAAATTTTCTTTAATCATTTAGTTCAAAATCTTATTTTTAGAATTTTAAAAGACCATATTTTGAAATTATCGAGATATTTTGTACTACTTGAAGTGTTCTGTGACGATAAAAACTTATGTTTTTAAATTGAGATCCACCCTTTATTCAATTTTTTTTTTCTATTATTTTAATGTACTAAATTCCAATTTCAAACAAGTAATTTTTTAGTTATTAAACTATTTATATTAATGATATTTTTCAAAAATATAAAATATATAGATAGAAAATTATAAATATTGATATATTTTACACGTTACGTACTTGTGATAGGCAAAAACGAAAACGTTTCTTTGCGTAATCCCAGGAATCCTCGGAAATAACTGAGGGCATATCGAAAAATTCACGAGATTCAAAAAGTATTTATAAATCATTACGGTTTTTGTATTTAAATTTCATTTGAACAAATACAAATATAAAATTTACCAAAGTTATAACTGAAAAAAAAAATAGAGTTTTATTTTAATTAATCAAGAATTAAGAATAAAAAAAAATAACGTTCATTGTACACAGTTATTTTTCATAATAGGAATATTAATATGTAAAACTTTATGATACAATAACATTAACAATTAATTGCAATTAAATAATGTTAAATAGACTATGATAATATGCACGTGAAAACAAACAACCAATAAACTTTCAATCTGCACACATATGGTCTTATGAGTAATTAATTATTCAAAATATCTACTTAAATTAGAATTAAGTAAGTCATAAGTACTTATCTATTTATTATGCGTGTATTTTTGTTAAATACAGTTATTCATATAATTCTTTGAATGGAATCAAATGTAGAAACGTTAAAACCAATTAGAGATGAGAGCTCGAGACAATCTATCATACCAATAATTAATGTATGTACGAAAATTGCATCGAAATACTATTTACGTACTACAAATATATAATAATTGAACTTGAAATATTGCTCTAGCTATGCCTCTCTCTTCAATACACACGCCATTATAGATACATCCTATTATCAAAATTAAATTCGTAAAACCTTAGAACCAATACACGATTATTATAAAATTATTCACCTATCAACTTAAAATATTCAAGTTCAAGATTAATAATATTTCAATTGTACAAGGTTGGAAGGATACACATTTACTTGATTTACTAACTAATATTTATTTTAGCATCGATTCCATTGTTCAGTTATGATAAAAAAAATAATTATTTAAATTGTAATTGTTAATTTAAAATTTTGAAATACCTACTATTGGATAAAAAATTGACATAAATATTTAGATTTATATGTTTATATTCTGGGACTCACAACAGCACTAAGGCTACGAATCTTAAATATTTTACCATTTTGATAGTTAAAACCCCTTTTGCTTGTGTGATCTCCATACTTATGTTTATCGTATTACAATAAATTGTATTTATCTTTAAGACCGACAATGGAAAATTACAGTGTACAAACTGAGAGTAGAGATTATATATGGAAAGAAAATTGTTTCTTTGTTGTATTCTCTGTCAGATTTTTCTGCGGCGTATACAAAAATTATTTTATATACTATTCGTCACAAGTGAATAATATTATTTCGTATTATAACAGAGTTTTTTACAGTAAATATTGAAGAAAGAATTTATTTTTATTTAGATTTCATCGTAGTATTATGATCAATTTTATATAACCTACGGTATGAAAATATTCATTATTTACGTTGTATATAAACTATGAAGTCACTGCTAACTATTCACATGAAATAAAAATAGGGACAACATATTATAGAGGTTTAAATATTATAAACTAAAGCTCACAATAAATAGTGCAGATACTACTTATGAGGAATATAGCTTCTATGGACAGTGATAAAGAAATTTAAAACTTAGACGTTTCTGATCATGGTATCAATACGATTTATGTTTCGTTATTATTTAGAAAAAATGAAAGATAATAGAAAAATAACTTTTTAGAAGTATGTAAAAATAGAAAAGGGAGATTTGGATTGAATAAATTAAGCAAAATAACGAAATTATATTGTAAAAAAAAACTATTGAACTTACTGAATTTTAGTTGAAGTTGTTTTAGGAGTGATTAATAACATATTATAATATAATATTATATGAGCTATTTTTTTTTTTTATCTAATTCTTTAAAGAAAAAACAATTTATTTAAGCCTCAATGAACCCTAAGCATTCAATGAAACCAATATAGAAGTTTAAAATTGAGGTTATAGTAAACAATATGTTATTCATTATTTTATGATAAATTTAATGACTATTAAAGAAACCAATTTAAATTTAACATTTTCAAAAGTAAATATTATATAATAATCGATTAAATTATTTTTAAAAAAGATAAACGAAAGGTTTATCAATTATATAATAAATAGGTATTAATATTTTAGCAAACTGGTCAGAAAACATAAACTTGTTCATCGGTCATTAAATATTTTACGGCTGTTGATTTCATTTAAGTGCATTTTATAATTTACGCCAAACATAAAAATAACTAGTAAACACTCTTTATAATGGTCCATTATGTTTGTCTATACAATATTGGATCTTTCATCACAGATTGTATTTATTCAAAAAAATAGAAAAATATATTTTTGTTTATACGAAACTATACACACATAAGTGTTCTTAACTTAACCGACATGCTAAACAAAACATGATCTATAAAATTTGAACAAATGTGGTTTGCAGTTCCGTGTTCTGTCGATGCAATATTTTAATTTTCTAAAAAAATTAAAAACTAAGGTAATTCATTGCTTATACTAATGCAATTCTGATACAAAAGGGAATGAAAAATATTTCGAAAGACTAGAAAGATCCCATCTCGAATAATACAAGTTATATTTTCGACACAGATAATTGAATAAAAAATTAATTTAAGACAATACTATAGAAACAGGATGTTTAATATTAAATCAAAGTCGTGTACACTAGCTGTATAAAATCATGTACACACATCAAGCAAGTCAATATACTTATATATATAATATGTATATATTTGCGTAAACTGGTTTTAATTTGAAAATTGTGGTTGGTTTCAAAATCTCTCATCTGATATTTGGTGTTAGTTCTTACTGTACTTATTCAAATAATAAAAAAATATTGACACCACTTGTGTTTTAAACACCGTGCACTTTTACTGTATTCTATGATCTAAACACAATTAAATAATATTTTATTAGCGTGCTGTCTATTAATGCCACGTTACGATGAGTTCAATTTACAAATATAATAAATTGTTTTGTTTCATGGATTATAACAGAATCATAATTTATAAGCCCAGACAACAAAATTATATAATTCAATGACTGCTAGAAGATATTATAGTTACAAAATCGTAAACGGGGTCTGTTAAATGTTGAATATTATATTATTTTATTCTCACTGATAGATGTCTGAAGTTGAAAATAAAATATACTTAATATACAGTATACGATAATACCTATAGGTATATAGGTGTATAATAAATATATACCTTTATAATACACATTTCAATTTCCATTTAATTTCGCATGGAAAGTCCTTTAAAAGTCTAAACTTTATAACGGCGAAGTCGGAAAGAAAAAAAATAAAATGAAAAAAAAAAAAAATCTCATTTGAAAGGGAAATCTGACGGTCTTTCTGAACGCATAATTCGATTATAATTCTGGTGAAATATAAAAAAGACACATAAAATATCCTACTACGTGGGTGTAGAAATTTCACACAGATTGTTTTCTACGGCATATATTCCATAATTGATTATTACGTTATTTAAGATCTTATGAGTTCGTTTGTAAAAATGTCCCTTTTTACGAGAACCGTCGATTCTAATTATGTTATTCATAGAACGAAGCAGCTATAGCTATCAAACAGTCTTTAATACTCAGAAAAATGAAAAAAAAATGGTCACAGAAGTATAGTATTATATTAATCACAATGTATAAGTTAAAATAATATTATATTATACTCCAATACCTTATTTAATAAGATCTTATTAATTCGTATTATCTGTTTGTTATTACTTATTTACTATTGTGAGAGATTTTCTAGTAGAACTTAATATAATCATGATGTCAAGAAAAAAATTGCAAAAATTAATTTCAGCTTTACTATGTCATCCTGGCAACATGGTAGCGCAACGTCTTGTCAACCTTCGACATATTATACCTGTTTGACAAGCTATGGGTTTTTTTTTCTGGCTTATTGTCATTTTAAACTTTTAAAGTCTTATTTTTCCGTAATATCAGCATTTTTTTCCACACTGACATTATAATATTATCTGTCCATCTTGACAATCCATCGAACGTCACTAAGATATACCTTTAGCTTGAGCTTTTTGTTCGGAAATTGCATCAATATTTTCATATACCCGTATATTTATTAGACTATTTTTCGTTCTAATATTAGCCATATGATTATACTATCCATTAATGTATTGATTATGAGATGTTAATTTCAATGAAAATATAAAGCTCGAACATTATCGTTATGCAAGTATAAGAACAGCTTATTTTGTACTCATTTTTAAAGAATTTTGACCCAGCAAATAATTTTCATTGAACTATATAGAAAAAAACTGAAAAATTGAACTTTTGACTAAATCAAAATATTTTGAAAATTATCATAGTATAAAAAACGATAACATGAAAATTGGGTAAAAATTAAAAATATCTAGTTTTTTGTTTTTGTGGGGAAAAATAATTATTTTCGTGTCAATATACAATGTTGTAAAATTTTTAAATACGCTCATAAAAAATTAATTTGACCTTCCGGCAGACTAATTTTTAATTAAATTTTATAAACATTTTAAATCTTAGGTATGAGTATTAGATATTTTTTAGTTTTTTTGACTTTCATAAATTGTATTGAAATTCTAACTTCAAATGCTTTTACATTTTTTTTTTTTTTTGTAATTTTACATTCAACTTTTTTTAAATTTCTATTAATAAATATTTATTAGAAACCTTGTATTAAATTTTCATGGTTTTGGATAAAGTAAACAGTTTTTGTAGAAAATTAAAAAAAAAAAATCTCAATTATCACAAAAATACATTGTAAAATAAATACATTTATTGCTTTGCTAGTCTCAACATTTAAAATATTATTATTATTATTTATTGTTATAATTAATAATGTAATTTGAGAAAATTTAAATTTTCATAAAAAAGCAGTTAAAATTATATATCATATTACGTTTTAAAACATTGAACAAAATCGTATATTTTATAATTTTTAACTTTTAATTTTAGACATTATTACAATAAGTACCTATTTTGTTTTGATACGAGTAATGAACATATAATAGTAAATAATGATATTTTATTTAATGCAAATATAATTTATTTATAAATAGTATTTATTAGCGAGGTACATCAGTGCTTCTAGCCATTAATGTATTTGGATCATTTTAAATGTTTAACCCGGGGGGCTCCATACAAATTTTTTATTTGGTTTCAAAAAAAAATGTAGATGTTTGGATGTTAAATTCATTTTTTTTAATTTTTTTTTTTTTAAATTTGACAACAAACTAATGTTTTTTACATTATTTTAATTCTAATTTTATCAATAAAAAAATAAAAATCAACAATTGGTATTAGCGACTTTATAAATAACTACAGATATTTTTATTTTCATGTTGTGAATCCAATGTGAATAGGTAACCTTCCAGTAAATATGAATATATTGACAGGAATTAAATTTCGATTCCTATTTTTAACTTTAACATGACATATATTATAGTTAATAATAATAATGCAAATCAATATTCAAAACTATTTATGACTATCACTTGACGCAATATTATAACGTCATATATTTTATATTGGAAGCATTTTGTAATATTTGTATATACTAAATAATATATTCCTATATTGTGTACTATTGAATGGTAATCTTCCTTGAATAGCTTAATATTGCCCTATATTTATGGCTTATATTAATAAATAGTATAACTATTTTGCGCATATTCTAAATACAACGTATATAAATAATATTAATAGTAATATCGAATAACATTTTATTTTGGCTTTTGCGCTTTATTTTTTTGCTACGGTCTTGGCTCGAGCCAGTCTCGCAAAGCTTTAGCTACGGTTCTAGTGATTAGAATTTAAAAGCGATTTAAATAGAAATTATTGCCGTTGATACTATTTCATCTCACATTATTGTCATTTAAGTTAAATAAGAAAAACATTATGCTAACTACAAATACAGTGAAATACAAAGTAAATAAGTACCAGACTTGAACGAATTAAATATTACAGTTGAGACGTACTGTAGTAAGCAAAATCAATAATTTCTTCAGATAATTCGATTTGTAATTTGTTTTCCAGATGCATATATGGCTATTATAAATTTTAATACTTTATTCATAATTAATTGGCCTAAAAAGAGTTTAGTTTAGGATCAGTGTACCAATTTTCGATCCTGATATTTTAAGGTCAGTATACCAATTGCGCTTATATTCAAATTTGTCTACATTCAGATATGAAAATATTGTTGTTCGATCTAATTTTATCAACATCAAAATAAACAATCTAAACACTAAAATGCTTAAAAATTAAAAAGTATTTATTGATCAATTGATTACTTTTATTAATCAAAATATATTTTATAACAGTATCGGGTGTTTTTTTTTTTTTTTTCAACTTTATTATTATCATGCACATTTGATCACACAGGTAAAGTAGCTTGTCAAATGTGAATACAACAAATTATTTATTCACATTATATCATGCATTATTACTCGTAAAAAAGTTAGTGTATTCATTTATTTTATAATTATAACTAACTTCCTTAGCTATTGTAAAATGTTTTGAGCACATAAACTGCCATTAAATCATATTAAAAACCACATATCGCCGTTTTCAATTCACTGTAAGAGGCACAAAATTATTATAATGATATTATTATATGACGTCTTACTATTATAAGATAATTCACTTAAAAGGCCGCCAAGGTATTGGTTGCTTCCGTCTATAAGTGGTGCGTAACATAACACAATTTCGTGCAACAGATCAATTTTAGTTTTGTTAACCATAATATTTGTGTAAATTATTATATCAGTGTTTAAATGATTTTTTTTTAATAGTTTAGTTTTAAAACGAGTTAAAGTGTGTGAAATAGTACACAATGCTTATAATATTTTAAGATTACTATATGAAGAAAAAAAAACATCCAACATAACACGGAAAATGTATGTTATGTACCTATATAGTTTGATATCATAATATCAATTTATTAGCATTTAAAACCTACGGTACTAAACGTGAACTGCTGCACTTAAATTTGCTATTTTACGCACTTTTACATCGAATACAACTAATATAGGCGTGGCAGGCATTTAAACATTTGAGTATTTGACTTTGTATAAATTATTTGGGATTTTTTATTGTAGGCAGGTTAGAAAAACTTTATTAGTTTTACAATAATACATTCGTGTGTGTGTGTGTGATACAACGCGTAGTTGTTCACTGTTCGATGATATGTTTTATTGTTCTCAAATTGTTTCCCGCGGTATAATATATCTACAAGCGAATGTAAATTTAATGTAAAACGCTGGTTGTTTATTTGTGTTTGGATCGAAATTTCCGTATTGCCATTACCTATTTCTTCGGCACAGGATAAATCCCGATAAAACGAATACATTTAAAATTCCATATCGAACACGAATTCCGCGTAGATCCGCTTTCTGCGAACATAGATTAATATTCTAGAGAATCAATAGATAGCACGTATTTTACACACCTGTCAAAGTTATCTACCCAAATCTAAATTCCTACAAGACTAAATCTCGCCGGTGTTACGAGACAAGTGTCCGACGATGGGACTATACAATAGGCGGCTATACCTATTTACAGTTCAATAATATTTTTACGAACCACTAAGAATTACAGTAATCTACGAATGCTACCATATTATAATAATATGTTATTACGTGATTATTTTTGAAAGATTATCAACAATTTGTTTAACTGTAATATTTAAAAACAATATAATTAATTAGGTATCTTTATATATTTCCAAATCGACATTTTTTTTTCAACCCTTCATAATAATTTTGACATGCGTATGATTTGACATAGAATAAGATATATCATTATTCAAAATATCATGAACTATGTCATATTTTTTTGTTCATTGAAAACTTTTTTATCTTCATCGAATGTAAAATTTCAACAACAAATCAATTTATTTAATTTACTGAAGGTTTTAATGTTACAATGCAATATAGTTGTAAATGTATTTTTTTTTATTTACTTTTAAATTTATCATGCAAAAAAATGAGCTTTCATAAAGTTCATCATCACCATCAATTTTCTGTATTACCCGCATAGTATAATATCCTAGTTGTCTGCTGCATAACAAAGTTATTTTCATCCATAAAACACGTATTTTATCTATTTACTTGGTAAATCTTATGACCTTTTTACATAATATTAACAATAATCAATTTGATTTATCCATGTATGATTAAAAATAATATAATTTAAATTGTATATATTTTCTTATTTTATATTAATCAAAACAGTTCGACACAGTTTTTTGGTTTTTATTTTTATATTTAGTTATAATAAATTATCATCTGTATAATGTTGAAACCTTTTTTTCCTTCAGCAATGTTAATATTGTGTAATTATCACAATTTTTGAGTTTTATAATTTATTGTAACGTTACAAAACATGGATTTTACGTAATACATATTGTATCTAAAAATATGATTTCATAGTTCTCTGTAGAATCATAAATAAAATTAAATATGATTATACTTGTTATTATTATATAGTTTAGTAGTTGTATAATACGTCACTTAAATGCTAGATAAGAAAATCATATACAAATTAATTGTATATTCTGTGTGACATGATGTGATATATGATATTACTGTTATTAGATAATTGAATCAAACACGGAAAGTATTATATTGCACACTTTTATGGTTAGAGCAATGTTCTTTAGTAGCAATGTAACTGGTAATTCAAGTTGGAGTAACAGTTCCAGGGATTTGATTGAGGTTAAGAGATCAATTGAAGTTGCTTAGTTTATACCAGCCCTAAGTACGACATTTTTATACAATGAAAAAAAAAAATTGTTTGCAACTTATAACTTTTATAGAGTAGGTACAATTTTGAAACTTTTAATTTTTGTAAGGGATCACTTGATACTTATTGTTCAATTTTGAGTGGCGTATTAAGAAAATATAAATATACAATTGTGTATAATATATTATGCTAATTGAATTAAAATATATTTTAAGAAATTTAGAGTTTGAGATAAAATTTATATCATAATAATATAATGATGCTTATTCAAGAATTAAAAGTTTTACTTTAGAAATAAAAACTGATTATTTTTAAATAATCTGTGAAGGATTTCACTAGAATATGAGTGTTCAGTAGATTAACCACAAAATAATTGTTCCAATTATTAATTTATTTAATTTTTAATAAAAGACTTATTATTTATTTATAGATTAACTAAATTAAAAGTTTTTATTGCTTTAAATATGACACAAATATCTATAACATATTTACTATCCTTTAATATTCGTTAAATATATACATTTGAATATATTTTTTGATTATTATTGATAGCGTTGTATGTGTTAAATATCAAGGATGGAAAAATAATTTATATAATATATTGTTATTTTAAAAATTACATTTCATAAACAATATAAATACATATATATATTCAAAAATATTTTATAAAATTAATGTATTCACAGTGATTTCTGTTTTAAAGCACATATCTACAGTCCAATTTCCTAATGAACTTTATTTTATATGTAAATTACAGCTTATATTTTGTGTTATAATTTTATTTGTTCTAAAAATTGGAGATTACCATTTTTGTGGTGTTTGATTGAAAATGTCAACTTAAATTATAAGTTAAAATGGTTTTACATCTATAAACATAAATTATAGTGTTTTAAAAGTTATATAGTTTTACTTAATTGAATTCAATTTACATAATTATTTATTGTTCTACGGTAATCATCTTAAAATCAATTACTTATCATAATGCTGATTGAAACACTTCATATAATATCGATATTTTTAATTATTTTTTTAAAATAATTCTGAATATTACATACTTTATTTTATATATTTTTTATTTATAAGTACAAATAAATATAGCCAGACCTTAATAATAAAAACAGCACATATGTTACGCGATGATAATAATAATACAATCGAGTTAATTAAGGGGCTCGTTCGCAACCCACTTCGGCAGTGTAACGGATTTTTTTTTTACAAATCCTATGTATATACGTGTTTGTATAACGCTACGTAAAATTATATCATACAATATAGTAAAAGAATAAAATAACGTCGTACGGAAAAGTTATTTTATAGGATCCGCAAAAACTGTTGGTGGGTCCTGGGAGGGGTTGAAGGGAACTGAAAGACATCGCCAAACAAATAATACGACGACGATATTCGATCGTAAGCAGCACACTATATGTGTATTGTATGCACACACGAGGTAAACCCCACGACGAGGATGTGATACAAGAGGGTATTATGCATGTGTGTATATAAATTCATACATGTTAGATCACAAAAAAAGAGATCATTGTGTGTTCCATGGTCGTAGTTCCCTGCCGGAACGTCGTGTAATAATATTATGTGCAAAAAACTTTTAGCGACCCGACCGACGAAAACGTCAACCAACGTTTGAGTTTCGGTGTTTTTTTATTTACATAAATATATATATATATACACTTTGTTTTGATTTTTTTTTTCTTACGCCGTCGACCACTGTAACCCTTTTTTCCAGCTTTTTCACGTCGTAGACGTATCCGGATACCCCTCTTCCCGACCGTATCAGCGAGGGCGATTCAAATCCGATATCATATCGCCACCGTTTGTCCGTCGAAATGTCTGTCGACGTAATACCCCGCGTATAGTAAGTTTTATCCGCGACGCGTGGCGAGCATGCACACACATATACCCGACGTCCAAAATCTACCGCAGTCAGCACGGTCCAACGGAAACGACAAAAAATAAAGAATAAAAAAAACAAACACACACACACACACACACAAGTGTTGTCTGGTAACGATCGAACGTACGAGACAACGAAATAACTGCACGTCCTGACGGGCGTTATCGAATTTTTTTCACACCGTACACAGGATACTCTGCAATCTGGGAAAAATAATAATGTACACCGAAAACTGCCCGTCACCTCGCTCCCGCAATATATTGTCATAAGAGATAACAATACAAATCCGGATGTTCGACAGCTAGCCGATGGTTTTTTGTTTTTTATAGTATATAATATATTGTATATATTTATTTTTTTTTATGTAGGACCTTCGCGGAGTGGAATATTGTGTCATTCTCGGCGCGAACAACGATTGGTTATTATTTATTAATAATAACTGTTGTCGTTTTAATACCGGCTATTGTTATTCGAAGTATTTTCCTTATATATTTTATACCTGTACATAGCGTTGTAGCCGGTTGAAAGCGTAGTCGAATATTTGGCGGAAATTTCCGGGAGGGATAACGCTTAAATTGCTTTACATACACCTATACCAAACGCACCAGTCGCCAGAAATGTGATTCGTCGTCACTTCACTCTGTGTGTACTATTGTAATTTCACATTATTACTTTCATATTACACAATATGTTATAATCCAAAATAAACAATAATTAGCCATGTAGATTAATATTATATAGTTATTATAGTCTGTAAACAACACGTACAAATAGAATATATCATATAAGCAGGATTATTGAACCCCTTGGGATTTATAGGAATACATTGCATATTATCTGTTTGAATGTAGTAAATCATATCTTCGTAGTATAGTGTATACAAATAGGTACATATTATTTTTTAAATATCAAATTTTCTCTGCGTATTTTGCACATATTAAGAAATAACTATCGTATATATTGCGGCGAGAGGATGGGCTATGTTATATCTTTAAAACGAGCCACTCACTTCCTGGGATAGGTTTATAATCACTGATCTAGCATTCATATTATTCTGTACGTTAATTGTTTTCTTAAATCTTAGGTCATATTTATGATGAAGTAAAAAAAAATTGAATATTTTGAATTTAATAATAGTTGTTCTGAGTGAATTATTAACTTCTGTTTAGTTATAATAATTATGTTTTATATATTTAATATTATTTTTTCAAAGGTAAATTATTCAAATCTTTTTTGAAATGTATTCCATTTCGATTTTAACAGTTACAATTAGAATGTATAAAAATTAACTTGTTAACATTTTAGTTTTTTATAATTTAGTTTGAAGTGTTCTAAGTACCTGCAATAAGGGGATAAAACATTCATAACAATAAGCCTTATATTATTAATATAATGGATGCACTCATAACTAAGTAAGTTTTTATAATGAAAAAAATGCGTATCTCTTATACACGTTTAATAGGATGCTAACAAGTTTCGTTAGGAATATGCACTTATTCTCATCTACGTTGCATAAGCGTATTCTCAATTGGCATACAGTCTGCAGATACGTATATGAAATACATTCTCTACAACATTTTAAACTTTTTTATAATATTTCTCTCCTATAAACTTGTCTTTTTAAATAGACAGAATTGGTAATGATTCTTGTACCAAAATATGTAATAAATACATCATAATATTATTTGCAATACTTGACTTGACAATTTTTATTTATTGATATTTAATAGTTACTAACCATAAATAGATTTTTAATGATATATTAACAATTTACAAGTGATGTTATATTAATACGATTTGAATTATTTCAAAAAATAATCTGTATAATTAGCAATCATATACTAAGACCCATCTTACAATTTATTATA
The DNA here is from genome assembly GCF_003676215.2 of Rhopalosiphum maidis. Classification (NCBI taxonomy): domain Eukaryota; kingdom Metazoa; phylum Arthropoda; class Insecta; order Hemiptera; family Aphididae; genus Rhopalosiphum; species Rhopalosiphum maidis. The sequence goes on from NC_040877.1 coordinate 57,848,805, forward strand.
TTATATATGCATTTATAAATAGACAATAATATATACGTATTATAACTATTATAAATATAACATATTCATTTTCGATTTTTATTTATTCATAAGTCCCATAATAGAATCCTTGAAAAATAATCTATTAAGACAAAGAAAAAGTGAACAAAAATTTGTTTCCTTTAAAACATTTTAATGTACAGGAGTCGGAGCTTTAAAATTATCCACGAGGGTCCGATAAGTTTAAATTAGTATATCCCTGCAGTTACCTATATTTGTTTTATTTTGTAGAACTGAAAAGGATATTAATTTTTTTCTATTATCCATTATTAATACAAAACGCATAATATATTATATAATATACATATATCAGTATAATTTGTATTTTTTTATGGAAATAAACCTATAATAAATATCGAAACAGAGGAATCTTTAATCATAATAATTTTCACATAATATATTTGAATTATATTTCTTTTTAAAATAGTCTCTTATTATTATGACACACATTGATCATTTAACATTTTAAGGAATGCCAAAAAGTTTATTTTCATTTAAAATTGTTTTAAAAACTAAAATACAAATATATTATTATTTAGGGATAATAAATTATCTGTCTGAGTCGAGATATCCATAGTCAAATCATAGAGAGCTTTTTACTTGGTTATTAAGCAGTAAACATATAAGTTATTGTATTATTTTATATTATTTTTATATCTTGATTTGAAGTTTTATTTTTTTTAAATAACAATTTGCTAACTCAAAAACAACAATTTAAAAATTTAAAAATTTAAAAATGGGAAAATATAAATTTCTCGAAATAAGTAGGTAATTGAAATAATTTTTTATTTTAACTTACAGTACCTCCGGATATATTGGACTACCCGACTAGCACTGACATGGTAGTGAGGGAAGGAGGTAATGTCTCGATGCAGTGTGCTGCTTCCGGATTTCCCAATCCCAGTATCACTTGGAGAAAGGAAGGTGGCCAGTCGATATGTTTAAGCCCCAATACCGAAGGTGAGTCGTAATAAATATAATTATTCAATAAGAGTGTATAACACTAAAAATCATCCAATGAACATATAAATCGACAAGATACTTAAAAATATATATTAAAACTATTACTTTTTCTCAATTAATAATTTTGTTTTACAATTACACTTTTAATGAGAAAAAAGGTAGACTAATGGTCTGAGTAAACAATACAAGTTGCAAGTACTTGTGGTCAAATGAAAAAATGTACAGGTAGGAAAATATTTTATAATTTATTTAGGTATATTTTGAAGTCCATTTTTAACATTAAAACATAACCTATTGCGAGTTATTGGCTATTTTTAATTTGTCTTTGTAAAATTATAAAAATACTTGTATGATCATTTTTACTGACAATTAAGTTAAAATATATTCTAAAATTTAAAAATATACCTACCTACTCTAGTATAATAATTATACATTATGATTTTCACCCATCAGTCATTAATCATTATGAATCATATATTGATATAATATGATCAATTTATAACGATATGATTCAAAGTGAATTGTGCCAAATTTCCATTATCTAGAATGAGTACTTGATTATAAATTTCACTTAACGTATCGATATCAAAATATGTTTCCACAGTAAAATGTAATTATTTTTTATTTAGGATTTATGTGTATTTAAATTGTATCATAACAACATAATAATATGTGAAAACGAGTATGACACACTTACAAGTAAATATATTAGCATTAAATAATTCTGAATTGCTATTATTCATTTGAAAAATTAAAAAAATTCAGAGAATAAATATTATTATTATTTAGAATTAATGAAATGTACATATCAATATGTATGGTTGCATATCATTGACAATAGATTGGATAAAATCGTTCACAACAAAAACACGCTCAATAATAATTTATTACCAGTGTGCAAATGTATGAATATAATATATTTTGTTACTTCTTCATGCTACGATTGTTCAATGTATGAACGCGAGTTAAAATTGCACAAAATGTAAGGGTCATTAGCCTTCTCGATGTCGAAGTATTCACATAAACACTATTCGTGTTCGATGTTGATAATCTATACGGGTAATATTACGTATGTTGTATACAATTATAGGAAAATAACGAAATAGGCAACGTATATCTAATTTTAAGTTTTCATTTATTTGGTATTAAAATATGATCGAATTTCGTTGACACTAATAATATTATAATATAACCTAACCTACGCGTTTTTTTTTTTTTTTTTTTAATAAATTTTCATTAAAATTATTTGGATTATGAAAAAAAAAACTACTCGTGGACAATAATTTTAATAACTTTAATTTGATAAAGTGTACTATTGACTATGTTTATGTTCACCATTAGAGCTATAGCAACAGCATAATATAATATTATATGATAATATGACACACATAGTCAATTAATGTGCGTTGTTTACTCTATCGATTTTCGTAACACAATGTCTTCTTAAGTTGAACCGATCATTATTTAACATGTACGGAACTATAATATGCTGCATTCGAGTCCTCTCGTGATATAGTTTAATGAGACAATGGAAAATACATCTTGGCGCGATTTCGCATCATGTAACAACGTTGAGCTTGTTACGAGCGCTGTTTTAACGTTTCAAACGCATGTATACGTCCCTTTCTTTATAGCCATATTTTCATAACAATATCAAGGCAGTATGATGACGATAATAATAGTAATAATAATACTCTTTAGTCTTGACTTTTGACTAATAACCGAAATAACGACATCAAAAGTTATATATCCGTATTATAATATTATAGTTATGGCCCTTGGATATCCCACCATCGTAGGGTGGAAGTAAGGATACCAAATATAAATATGGTACAAAGAAAACTATCCAGAAAAAAGTTCAAAGTTATTCGATTACCTAACTATTTATTTGTGCATCTACTATAATATAGTAAAACGAACAATTTAAATACTATAAAACGATACAAATTTTATGGCTCTAGCAACGAATTATTTATTATTATTATTATTTTTTTTTTTTTCATAAAACAAAACGGAGTTTTTTGGTCGGTATTTTTACAACTTGCCTATATTCACGTGCATAAATAATGCACAGTATAAAAATTTGAAATTTAAATTCTATAAAATATATCGATTAAGTATAAAATACGTAACCCAGACAAAGGTAGGTAATGGAAATTGTTCAACAGTTTTTTTGCCGTAATGTCACAGGTCACTATTTGTTTTTTGTTTTTTTTTTTATTATTATTATTTCATTTGTAGAACAAATCAGTGAATGACGTAGATTTATCGGCAATGCCACTGTAGACTTACATGAGATTAATGGAACTTTGCTCGTATTACATTTTTAGCTTCGTGTTTACAGAGTGAATGCCGTTGCGACCGCGAGTCGGTTTGGTTCGTGTCGTGTTAATAAATATTTAATATGTTGCGGGAAATGGCGTTTACCGGAATCACAATATCACACCACGACGATCACACATATTATAATAACATTTTAATAAACTTTAATGTGGCATTTTAAACAGGTCGTACGTGATTAGTCTCGTATATAATACATATGTGACGGCGTGTACTGCAATATACGGTCTGAAACGCTTAAACGGAAAAACGAATGTTAAGCAATTTGGTTTCTATCCAAATCTGTTTATTCATTGCAATCGCATTTTTTTGATCACTGATTTTTATGTAAGAGCTTTCCATTTGGTAGACACGTAGTTCGGTCTTAACACTCAAATATTAAAATACCGTTTGAGAATTATTGTTGTTTGAAGCAAACACGTATTTAACATTTATAATTGTGATTTAACAATTTAACACACTTAAGTTATTAGAGTTTATAATAAATAATATTTTATTTTTTTTCATTGGGTCGTAAAACGTACTAAAATTTGGAATTTAAGTTAAGCTATTCTTATTACTCCACATTTAATTTTTATTCTTTTAATATTACGAGTATTAAAGCAAATATTTTCATAACCTGTTTACTATAAATTTGAATAAGTGAATTAACTTTTTACATTTATTTAAATATTTCTCTAAGAGCTTATATATATTTTTAAAAAAGTATATACAATTTTTTTGAGTATTAAAGAGAAAAATGAAAATATATTTAATATTCTATGATATGTAACTTCGTCAACCATATTTATTTTATATATCTATTCCAACTAATATCTGTATCATAATTTAATTAAATTTATGTAAAATATTGAAATGTTTTCATGGTTTAAATTATTTAACGAAATTATAATACTATACTTTGTAGAAATCAAGTAAAAGGCTATTTAACACACAGGATACAAAATACTTCCAACCCGTGACCCGTCTTGTCATTATTTGCGGCCCACGATCACATTTGAAGTATAGCATGTATCTTTTCTATTTCACGAATGAAAATTGTCAAATCGAAAACTAAAGCCCGGTTAACTGACATTTACTTAGAAAACTCGCTGATCGTTTCAGATACAACCAAATATAGAAAAATTAGTTGATGAAAAACAATATCAGTTATCATACTAAAGACAACATAAATAATTTGTAATTCAAAATATATCTATCTATATAGCATGTTTTAATAATAATAGTTTGTGATTTAAAATATAATCGAAAAATTATAATAATAAAACTGAATTTTTGTATAAAATCCATATTTTTAGTATAAATGCAGCCCGCCAGATTTGTAGAAAATAATATATGGTTTGCTGCACAAAAAGGCCGAAGCCTCCTGATTTAAGCTCTGAAGTATATGCAATATAAATTTATATTAATACAATTGTCGATTTGACGTTATATTATTACTGAAATATTATTATATAAAACTAATATTAAAAGTAAGAAAATATAAAAAAACATTGCGTAGATGAATGAATAATCTATCTTGGAAAATGTTAATGGAGAAAAGGGATGGTTTTTTAATTGTTCTTTTTTTTACCATGTTGAAAGTTTGTGTTTTTTACAATTGTTCATTTTTACCATTGCGAAGTTCGATAGTCATAATAACCATTTACAATATAATGTATTCAAAAGTATACTTTGTAATTATTTGTTATCCCATAATATTCTAAACTATCCTAATTATTTTATTTTCCTATTTAGTAATTTTGAACTAAATCCTATAGGTTTGATTTAAAATTCGAATATTACTAGTATTTTGATTTAAAAATTATGACTATGTTACTACTTATAATTTATAAGTCTTAAAATGTGATCAATATATATATATATATATATATTATTTTTCTGATGGTATATTATTGAATTATTCCAACTAAAAATAAAAAATTAATAATAATTTATTTTGTACAATATTTACAAGTACCTATCCACCCCTTGTCAGTCACCACAAGAAATTTTAATACCACACACGTGTTAAAAACGTTTGTTTGTTTGGAGGTAAAAACATATGCACCTTCACCACCGTAATATCATTTAAGAGTATTAAATGTATCCATAGCATTAAAAAACAATTGTTGAATATTAATGAAAAATATTATATTATTAACCTATAATATAATAATATAACATAATCAGTTATATTATACATAATTATTTTAATGTTATATCTTAATTTTCACAATTAGTGTAAATATTATTGCGTGGTAATTTGATTTAAGAATATATTTTATTTATAGAAAAATGTGTAAAACATTAATGGCCCGTTAAAATGATCAAAAAGTATTTATTAGCTTCTTTAAATACTTTTCGAAACTCTCTACTCAAATGTGTTCAACTTATTTAATTATATTCAAATTCATATAATGACATTTAAGTAATCCTTATATAATGAACTATTAAAGCTGTGTTATTTACATTCAACGATTTTCATTCAAGCAAAATATTGGCCAAATTATGTATAATATAATTATTTTATCTCAATAAAAATGTATTTTATAACTATATACAAATATATACCCGTAAAATATTTTAAAATACATTTTTTTTTAGTCGTTGTATAATAACTTTACCAAAATATAATAATTTATAAAATATGTAAAATCAAAAATATAGATAAAGCATAATTTAACACACACACACACACACATATATATATATATATATATATATATAAATAATAATTATAAACTAAAATACTATGTATTTAAAAAATAAATGTTTTAATAAACCCTTTAGGATAGATTTTAAGATTCATATCAGTAAAATAATAATGGAATAAAACAATACAAATAACAATTTAAAAAAAACGAAAAGGAATTCAAAAGATAAATGAGTGAGAAAAATTTAAACACTATTGATTATTTCGCTAAGGTGTATGTACATTTCTGAAACACCTAAAAAATTATTTCCTCGAGCATAAGCCTGGTATTATTGTAACGTTTCTGAAAGTATTTAGACTTGAATATACAAGGATTTATTTTAACGTTGAATTTGTTTTTAAAATGTAATGAGAGTTTTTTTTATAAGCTACCTACACATTTCGTAATTGATGATGTAACTTATTTCGCACACAGATCATATTTCAGATGGTACGTCACGTGGGTACTTAGCACACATTTGCGTTAATTTGATTGGCGTTGACAGTCATGTTAGTTATATCGTAGGCGTCAACATCAGTTGATTTTTTTAAACAAAAATACATCAGAATATTTTTACATTGTAGGACTTTTGAAATCCATAAATAGGCTGTGGATTTTCGAGGTTCAGTAATATATGAGATAAATTTTCAAATAAAAATAGTGTATACACTATAATATATTTTATTGATTATTTTAACAGTTTTATTTGGGGTCTGCAAGTATAAAACTAATAAACTATTAAAGTATATATTTTCATTAGCTATAAACTAAATATTTTTTGAAACAGGTCAATGTTGAGTTAACAATCTCTTAAATAATCTTTTTATAAGATTATACAACTGTACGAGATATGTATTATATAAACCTGTAAATATCATATTAATTTATTAACATTCCATAGTTAACCTTAAAAAATACTATAATAATGATCATTAGATATCGTCAAATTTATAATTGATAAAATGAACACCTTGTTAAAATATATATACCAAATAGTGTATTACTATGCTTGGATTCGTACAACTTTATTACGCTTGTATCGAGTGCACACAATAAATGCATAGTTATTGTATTATAATATTATCGTCGTCACGGCTTGCATTCCGTTGCCGTTTATACGTTCGAAAACGTTATCACATAGTCTTAAGCATTCAGTCTTGCGGAAGAAAATATCCGTCGTTAAAAAATGCACATAAAAACTGCTTCTGAATAAGTGCATCAGGTAACAGACACTCTGCTACCGTAAAAAATTTAATCAGTGACAATCACTCGATAAAATCGAGCCGAAAAAAAAAACCAGTAGCGACCACTAGAATGACCAACAGAACGTTTTGTGGTGATGATAAATATAATAAATATTTTACCATCCAATCAGTGAATTGGTAGGTGATGTTTAAAGGAGACATATCGCGTACTAAGGTTCGAAAATGACTAGACATCTGGAAAACGGACAATATCATGCCAGAGAAACGGATAAACCAGTTTCAAATAATGTTTTTATTCCGAGTAACGTTAGATTTAATTCAAGCAATACATATGACATCCACCCTGTTACAAATATCGGTACTTCTAACCCAGCTTTATACTATACTCGTGTTACTTCTAGCCAATTCTCCAATCGTGCAATTCTCTCAGAATTACCTTTTAATATTAAAACAAATGATAACATTTTTGGGAAAATCAAAATGCACATACATTTTCTAATATTAGTATTTGTCAAAGTGATATCCAGCTTTTAGATAAACAAATATGACCAATATAGTATCTTTTAAAAAAAAATTTTTTCTTGATATTCAACGCGAAATAATCATGAAATGTGAACTATTCTATAAAATAAAAGAATTGAACTTTAGTTTATAGCATAAACTCATTTTATCTAATACCTACTCACATAATATACATTCCAGGTTATAAATTACATAAAAACTAACCATTCATAAACTACCATTCGACAAAAAAATGTTAAAAGTCTTTGGTAGTCAACGAAGCGAGAAATTCAATAAAAAAAGCCACAACCCCTCCAATAAAGAAGCTTGATGGAAATTTTACCTCATCTAGCTATAAGAATGAGTGGAGTTATTTAAATATAAACTTTATAATATTTTACAACGTTTTGGTTTATAATAAATACGCCAACTTAAGCATTTAATTATTCATGTACAAATTGATTATAATATACAAATATACAAATATATAAGCGGCCTTAAAGTAAATTACAATTGAAATACATTCAATATTAAAAAAAAAAATTAATTTCAAATTTTAACTTAAGAAAAATGATTAACTCCGCACCGTATATTCATTTTGAATCGCACGTTTCACACAAATATACATCTAAAGCTGTTTGGGGAAGAAGAAAAACATGAATATAAGATATTCCAAAAAAATCTTGACATGTACACTAATATCTTAATTATTCGTGATGATAAAATTTCTATTGTAATCCTCCAAAATGACTGAAGTAAATATTATCAAAATTTCTTAACCTAATAAAATTATGATGCGTCATGGTTGGATGGCTTCTTCCATCAAGTAATTATTGCACTGTCGTATTAGATATATATTAAATAAAATCAATTCTATAATCATCACTTTTTTTCTGTTATTGCGTCCATTGCACATTTCACATACATCTGTTTAAATATTTAAAAAAAAAAAACAATTTACACGTAAATACACAAACGCATAACCCATAACCCCAATACTATTATGGTTACACACATTTAAATACCAGAAATCCACAACCAATATTATATATATATATATTTAACACCCATGAAGTATTATAATATCTCTGACTTCACTTTTTATGAGCGATTTTCATGAGACGTTGTTCTTTTCAAATGTATATAATGTCTGAATTTTTTTATCGTGTTTGTACACTGCAGATCAATTGAGGATTTCATAGAATGACCCAAAGTTAGCGTCAAACATCAATTACCCTTTTCCGCTACTAGAAATAAAATATCAGGGTTTGCTAAAGCCCGTTCGCAAAACGTGACGAGTAGAATGTTGAAATTTTGATTTTTTTTCTTAAATAATATGTCCATTTGTCCGTGAAAGTGGCACGTAATCACCACTGCGTACATCCGTCTGTTATTTTTGACCACTATTTTATACCAAATTCTGAACATCATCATACGCATAAATCATATTTTCATATTGTACGTGCAAAAATAAACTCAATTATTTTGACGAGAGCTTTAAATCAAACATTGAAATACAAATAATGAATATATAAAATCTAGTTGACTATAACAGCTGTTGATTTCTTAATAATGAATCTTAATATCACATACTATTCTTATTTTCGATTAATTAAATATTCTCTCTGATAATAATTTGTATTAGATAATTTTCGAAAACTATACTTTAAACATAATTATATTATTTCGAAGTTAAAAATTCGTAATCTATAAGTACTAGATTATTATATTATTATAATGATTGAGTCATTTATTAATCATACGAATTGTATGGGATTTTTAAAAACGAACTGTAGCTACATTAAACATTTTAGTTTATATTATTTCTATTAATTTAAATTTAATCTATTTCTAGATTCTTAAGAATATTTTTGAAATCATAGAAAATATTCTACTAAATACTACTTATACCTAGATATAATAATTTATTCTGATGTTATTTATCATTATTAATATATATTTTTTTTTGCTATACATTTTAACTAAACTGAAATTTATTTTTTATACACTTTTATATAAAATCCGTTAAACGCGTATATGTAAATATTGCACTTCAGTATAAATAGTTCTTGGTAAGAAATCAACGTACTCAATATTTTTTAATCCTTCGTCATAGTATAATATTAATGAAGTATCCAAATTTTATATATTTATAAATAATAATTGATAATTATAATTGAAGTGACAGTCATATCATGTAATGGATATTTATTATACAACTACAACATATATATTTCTATACAAATATTTGATTTACTTTACTTCTATCACTATTTCTCCTCCTCTTCTTCAAAAAAATAAAAATATAAACTTGAATACCTACCGACCGAGTAAGATGTTATTTTTTCCGTATTGTTAGTTTTCTGGTTAGGTCAATGAAATTTTACTTCGCTCTGTTTAATTGGTGTAATTTATTAATCAGTTGATATCAGCATACAATAACTTATAAAAACACAATTTGCTAAAAAACTACAGTGACAATGTTAAAGTTAATTGAGTTATTATTTTTCTTTGAGCGTAACATACCTATTACAGATTATGTCAGTAATTTTGTTTGACAAACATGTTGGATAGTTATTTAGTTTAAATGTTTTAATTGTATATATTTTAAGGAGATAAATTATCATACCACATAATACCGCATAAAATTATTAATTTGAATTAATAATAGATCGAGTAAAAATTATACTGTGCACATTTGACGAAAATTACCTGTATTAATACCCTATTTATGGCACCTATATTATTATTATTTTATTTATTATACGGAATTCAGGTAATTGACTAAATGAGAGGATGTAACAAATAATAATGATCTACCGAAATTCTTACTGACGTAGATAACATAATCTGAACGCGTGTAATACTTTTCTGGGAGCCAATTATTATTAATTCTCTCGAACACGTACAATTATCTCCAATATTCCTGACATCTCTTTCATATATACGTTATCACCTGTAAATTGCTTATTAGTCGTAATTGTTTACGGCTGCTCGGTTCCTATTATAAGCTACTGACATAACATTTAACGTTTAATAGTGATTATATAGTTTTTAAGCAAACATTTTTATAACGGAGTAAGAAATAAATAAAAAATAATGATAACGGCCATTAAAAAAAAAAAAAAAAAACAATTGGAAGTCGTCTTCAAACATTATACTATAATATAATAATTTTGTAACAAATTCTTACATAGATAATTTTGTCTATACAAACTTTAAATTTCTACATACTGCGTAAAAAAAAATATCTATTATGATACGCCCCTTGCATGGTTGTCTTAAACTAATCTGTTTAAATTCACAAATTATTTAACCATTGTTTTATTTATTATTGAAATGCATTTATGTATTTTCGACTATCTATTAGTAGCTGCATACGAACAGAGTCGCAATAAAACCTTTTAGGATTAATTGAGTCGTAGGTTGTTTTAAAGTATCTATATTATACTCTTGTCGAGTTCGTGTTTTTATACTAATTAAGACGCGTCAAACTTTTAAAAAAAAAAAATTTCGGATTTAATTTTCCTTACAGAAAATGTTTTTAAAAAAAAATAAATATTTTATTAACTGTATTTTTGTATGACAATGTAACAATAATATATAATATAAACAATTTAGATGTCCCTTGTGTATAATTAAATGAGTATATGTGTTGATAAAATTGTATTTTTTATATTGGTAAAAATGTATGTTATGAACATATTGTGTAAAATGATATCAACGATATCACGTAGTCATTTTCATACACATATATTATGGTTGGTTTTATATTTTTATCAAAATATTCCACGGACTCAATAAGTATATTATTACTTTCCTGTTCAGGTATTGGTACTCAATTAGCATACTTACAGCGCGTTTAGTAGTTTTTGTGATAGTTAATGTATGTTTAATTCGTGTAACATTTAGTTATACCTAATATACTGCTGGCCGTTAAAATTACTCTAATACCATCTTAGAAATTAAAACCATCGATTTGAACGTATTGAATTTTTTTTTAATAAATTCAATATTCTTTTAGAATCTCCATGATTTTTTTTTTCTATCATTAAATACAAACTGTATTGTTATTTATACACCAGACAACAAATTATTTTGAAATCGAACGATTTCGTTAAACGATTTTAGTTCAACTAGCCTCTTTTCTAAGGTATTGTGGGAATCAATCTTTGGTTGCAAATAAATTTTTATTTCTTAAATGGTTTTGTTTTTGAAAATTTACTCTTCGGGATTTTTTTAAACATTTATTCAAAAAATTATTTATAAATATTTTTTTTTTAAAAAGGCCTATAATAAACCCAAATATTTGTGTAAAATTAAAATCTAATAATTTTAAGTAGTTTATTACCAATCAAGTGTCAAGTTTTAAATAATTGGTTTTAATCAGTTTTATTACTATTGCCCATCGAGTACTCTATAGAAATATCAACCCTCCTCCACTACGTCCTTAAAATTAAGTATATTGATGTATATTTAAATAATATCCATTTTTATTAAAAATCACTAAATTTTAATAAACTAAAAACTGTTAGATGTTGTTATGCTATTTTTACGCTTTATTGTCGCCCAAGTACCGAAATTGCCTATACATCACGCCGCCGAATAACAAGTATTATTATTATTAAAAACATATTATCAAAAGTTTACAGTAACAATTATACTATACTGCAATATTTCAAACGAAAATCTCACATACAACTTTGGTTTCATACGTGTGTATTTTTTACTCAAAAGTGTGCATTATAAGTATCATCATTATATTTTATTACTGTTCAATTTGTTTTGAGCATGTGACTAATACACAGTACTTTATACGACGTTTAGACGTTTATCGAATTAATTCATATTAGTAATTTATGTTTTAGTCATAATTTCGTCTTAACTAAAACAATAGCATTGTTATTTCTTACCTCGTTCTACCACAATGATAATAATAACGGAAGGTTACCGACGACAATTCATAATAACATTATTCACGGTAACGTTCTACTCGGTAAAATTGATTTCGCTGTAAAATGCAAGATACTTATTTATAGCATATGTAACACCTTATAATAATATACTAGTATAAAATATTGTTATTATTATTATTATTATATTTTAATCCGTTGAAATATATTGTTTAACGGGTAAAATGTTGATTTTAAACCAACAGAAGTATAAGTGATCGCAATGAGTCGATTTAAATCTCTGCGGCGGACGTGAAGGAAGATGTTATTGAAGTTGCACAGTATTATACTTAAGGATAGACCCGTTGAAAACAGAGCACATAAAAAAACGAACCACACGTTCATACCGGTATATTGGTTTAAGCGTTTGCAACGGTTGAATGCATTTATATTGCACAGCAAAAGAGGTGTTAGAAATGTGGCTGCTTCCGAGAGTTTTAATGAGCGAAAAAGATGTGCTGTTATTTTATTATTTCTTCATAGACGGAATCCCGTTGATAGCAATTTTTAAATTAGTTACAGTCGTGGTACGGGTAGTAATATTGGTGAATATGTGTGAGGTAGGTCATGATTGCGCTGGTAGGTAATGTGTAAAATGTTTGCTTCAGACAATTTTTGTGTTCACCGCCCGTACTGCGTATGATAACAATAACATTGTTTAAGAGTAGTTATGGTGTCTGTCAACAACAAAAACGTAAACAGTAATATGTACTTCAAAATATTATTAGCGCGCTCAAAACATTACGAATATAATAATATATATCCTGCACATGGATCGTTATCATCGTCACCGATGGAAGAACTGAGGTGTATATAATTTATTATGTGAACTTATATAATACGCGGTAACTGTTTTTTTTTTCAAGTGGTACTTTCCTTGTTTTCATTTCGAAGTCAAGTGTATGTACTAATTGCTATCCAATTAGCCATGGCGGAAACTTCATCCTGCAAGACCTTACATACCAAAAAATGAATGTAGTTAAATATTTTAAACACAAGCTGACGGGCAAATATAGCGTAGGCCGTTGAATGAAAACTTTCTTCCTCTCTACGTCTCATTAGTTTTTTGTTTCATTTTTATTATTAATGGCAAATTTCTTTAAATTTACTAAAAAAACAAATAACCACCTATATTATATGTATTACATATGTGTGTATATGATTATTTAATTTTGTACTAATATTGATAAATATTATCTTGAAATATAACGTAATTGCAAGAATTTAAACTTGATTAAAGGATTATTTTTAATTCAATATGCTCGAGAAAACAATTATTGAAAATATAATATTAAGGTGTATTAAATATTTTGTTAATTTAGTGTGTTTTTGAAAAATTATAATGTTTTCAAAACAATAATTAGGTAAATTTATTAGTTATATCATGATGTAACATATAATAAGTAGGTACTAAACTTGATACTATCCATAAAAAGAAAATAATATGTTTATGAATACTTGCATTATGAAGTATATTTTTATATTATAATATTATAATGATTTGATTATCTTAATTGATACAATATCAAAACAATTCTATAAAATATCTAATATAATTTAATTTTAAAAATATTTAATCTATTACTTACGTAAAAAAGAAAATACTTTTGTTTATTTGAATATTAAACATTATATTATCTAATTCTAATTATATCGCAGCTGTTAAATAAAGACAGTATTTATAAATAACAGTAAGATCATTACTAAAATAAAATTATTTTTTAAGTACACTCTCCATTACGTATTATGCATTTTTAATCGTTATGTGGAATATTTTAAAATATTATAGCGTAGAAAATTAATAAGGTTCACAGTTAATTGATCTAAACATTGTTATACTTAGAACATTGTTTAAATAAAATAATATAAATAGCTGTACAACACTCTACCTTGGCAAATTAAAATGATCGTTAACACTTTGATATTTATTGTTAAATAAATGTATGGATAAAATATTTATATTTATTTTATATATATATAATATATATATTTATTATCAAATATATTATTATAATAATATAACACTAACGTATTTGAACAAATGTTCACAATAAAATAAATAAGCTGTATTTAAAACTTGAATTGTTAACTAATAAACTATCTATTCAGCAAAATGAGATAAATCAAATTAAAACGATTATTGTTTAAGTGACCAGAAAATGTTCCCAAATGTAATACATTTGTTTTAAAATATATTTATTAATGTGTAAATTGAGTTCATCTATTATAATATTATGTAATTCTGTTTATACCTTAGGCATTTTGTCCAATTCAACTGGGGTTTATAATACTATACGGTATACGCATGTAGCATTTTGATTGACCATATAATCGGTATAAAGATACGCACCAACCCTAAACTGTAAAACCATTACAATACACTTAGCACTGTATTCAGCAGCGTAGTGTATATAATCACTATATACAAGCATCGTCTACATTTAAGCATTTCAAACGTATTGAATGATGTGTATTATGACATTTAATAACAGTTATAACAATAAATAAACGGTGTTTATACTTTATACGGTGGCCTGACAACACGCTCGGGGTATAGGTACATACGTATATTTAGTTGAGATTTATGTGAGTTTGGTTCTGATTTTAAATCATATGTTTTAATCTCTTTCGTGATCCCACGCAAATTCTCTATAGAATAATATGATCTCCTCTGGGATTATATTTTCCAGTCCAGCAAAATGTATTTTAAACCAATATAGCGTGTATTGCATAATGGTTTTGGATTATAAAATATAGGCGCATAGTCAAGTTTGTTTATACTTTAAATCAGGCAAAATAAATTATAGACCATTGCTATCATAAAATGATAGCAATGGATCAAAAATTATTGTGAAAAGGTAACATTAAAAAAAAAAAAAAAAAAACTAAAATAGTTTATACGTGTTTAATAAAAAAAAAATATACTCTATTATTATTATTGTGTTAATTTAGATTATAATGATCAAATGTTTGCTTTATTTTATTACTTATGAAGTTTTAAAAAATAAATTATTTATCATTATTCTATAGTTAATACATCAATACACCAAATGGCTGCTATGCGAATAAATTTCATTTTATATTACACGTATTTCTACCTAGCTACCTAGCTTATACGTATATAATATCACGTACATAATTACCTATTAGAATCAAGAAAATAATTATAATTAACAATACATTAATGGCAATAGTCTTTTCGATTGTACATAAGGTACATTCACACTAAAAAAGATAATCTTGTTTATTTTTAGTTGTTATAACAATAAAATGTAACCTTCATTTTCACGATTTAATTAAATATATTTTTATTTATCTAATTATATGTAGGAATATCATGGCGGTGTTAAAACGTCATTATTTTAAGCGCATGTATTATTTAAAAACGATAGAAAGACACACAATAAAGTAATTAAATATATTGTACAAACAAAATATACATCTAAACCTTTCCTGGCTTCGTACTAAATACCTACTAAAGAATATGAATTTAGAGACCATGCTACCCCATCTAAAATTAAATCATCTACCGTTCCCAAAGGCTTTCTCTTCTAAACCTCATTTAATAACTCGTTCTAAAGTTCAATTTTAGTCATCGTGCTCCATCATTTCATAAAACCAAATAATGTTCAACAACTGATTTGACTGGACCGTCTAAACAATATAATATTATAACGTAATAGTTAATTTTTACCTATGAATATTTGTAGCTATATTATATTAAACATATTTAGTACTATTAAACATTAAATAAACACTGTAAATACTATTAAAACATATTGAATTTAAATGAAAAATTAAGCTTTTAATAAATATTCCACTTAAAATAAACATAATCATTAATACCAATATTATAGTGATTCAATTCTAGTTTTAAAAAACAGTGTATTTTAATATCTAATATAAGCCATTAATTTTATTTAAATATACGTTCTGGTTCTTTGTATAATGTATATTATACTTTTTTTTTTAAATAATTGAAAACAACTTTATTAATATTATACAATTCAAATGTATATTAGATATTTGATCCAAAGCGTTTTTCAGTGCTGATATTATTTTTGTTTATAAAAAAAGAGTTTAAAATATTCAAATCATTTTTTATAAATGATACTAATTTCAAAAAAGTAATAAATTATATTTTTTTCGTATTATACATCCGTTATAAAATAAATTTACTGATATATTAATAATACTTATAATTTATATCCATATTTACTGCAGCGTATAATAACAAAGGTCAGTACGCTGTATACATCAATGAACTTAACGGCATATACAATCAGCTAATACAATAGTGTGACTTTAAAATAGTTGCTCAATGTGGTAAAGTTTGAAAGTCAGCTAAATAGCGGTAAACCAGATTAAGTTAAAAGTTAATGGTTTTGAACGACATCAAGGGAGTATATGAACTATTATACCGATATTGTGGCTACTGTTGTAGAGGGTGTAGAAGTAAAAATTGATTATTAATATTTAGTACATAATGTCTGCAAAGCATACATGACATGGTATTATAGAAGATGTATATATATTGTACATAATGTAGAATAATAATAAGTATATCGTGTTTGTGTGTGATGAAAAGTGGTATTTAACTCCATTACAGCCAACTGGCAACGAATCAAATAGTGCAAGTATTGTGTCGTATAGCATTTAATCAGTGTCGAATTGATAATGATTTTAAACGGTAGTTAATCGATTTCTTTTTTTATCGCTTTAGTAAAATGACATTTTTCGTTTTACACTCATTTGTATACATAGAAAAAAGTAAAATGGTAAAGTAAATCTCGCTGAACTTACAACTTCAAGTCATGGGAAAAAATAGTGTTAAATTGGTACGGGAATTCGTTCTTTACATTTTTACATTACTCAAAAATTAAGTTGTTACTTTACTTTGATTGAAATGGAACCTATATTATATCTTTAGGTATTGTAAACAAAATTGAAAGCAAAAGCAAAATAAGTGAAGAGTTTATAGGATTTATGTGCTTAGATAGAATAAAAGTGAAAGTGTATGAGTTTAATAACACGAAGATTTATGGGGAATGAAATATATGTGAAAATTTGCATAATAAGGTATAAAGATCCAGAGAGATAAAAAGAGTGAACTAAAAAAAAACAAAGACAAGTGATAATATTGAGGCATTTTACTAATAATATTAGCTAGGCATTGGTTCTTAAATGAAGTATAAATGTATGCAATATTTAAAATATTATACCAACAAATAAAATATTAATTATTAGTTGAAATAACATTATATCATATAACTACAATAATATATTTTCCAGTATACCTATCTAATTAGTTATTTTAATATAAATTATAGTAAATACATAGTAAATATTTTCATTGAATATTGAATGATATAAAACAATAATAAATACAATAATTAGAATGACAAACAAACATACAATTTAAACATATTTTTAATACAAGTTTAATAATAATAATAAAATAAACGTAAATTATAAAGAAGGTCATAAAAAAAAAAAAAAATAATGAATACATTTTTAAGTTAAATTTGTTGCTGGAGTTTTAATATTTAACATGACAGCTTACAAACGACTTATTAATTGATAATTGTTTTATGATTAAATGAACAAAAAAAAAAAAAAAAAAATTAAAAAACTTAGCAAATATGTTTGTTAAGTCATAGTCATTAACTATATTAAAATAATTAAAATCAATATAATCTAATACATACTTGTAATTGATTATAGTTAACTACGAGTTGTGTATTATGATAATTCTAACAGATAATTTCGAAACAACGAAAACAAAAACATTATTCTAGACATGTCTTAAAAAAAAAATACATTTGTCTCTTTATGTGTCTTTTGCACGTAAAGGAAATATACATTTTAGAATAGTCGGGAATTGGATTCTAAAGTTTTACAACAAGACTTCATTGGATTGGCAGTTATATGAATAAGATTTTCGAACCCTTCTTTACTCAATATATAGGTACCACAGATTTATCATATTTTTATAATACGATTTAGTATGAAGAATAATAAATTAATTTAAAAAAAAGCTCAAATTACTAATTAAAATATAAATTTTATTTACATATATTTAACTATATAAGTTATAATAATACAGTATTTAAATTAAATATTTTACTAATTTTATAATTTAATATTTCCAAAAACGGCACTTTTCCACCACTTTTTAATTCTTTATTTGATAAACCTATGGATATTATATAAGAAATCAATTAATTTACATTTTTAAATTTCTTTAAATATAAATTATACTTGATATTTGATAAAATAATGGTATAGTTCATATTTCATTGACATACAATTACAATATACAACCCTTTAACTATAGACAACATTTTAAATATAAGATTTAACTTTGCCAGTTTTTTATTTGGTATTTGCTACTTAACATTTAAGTCCAAAAACCTTAAAATATGTTCAAAATGTTATAATTTTCCATTTTTGGCAGATGATTAATGAACCAACCTTATGGTAATATTATTGTATATAACATATT
The DNA here is from genome assembly GCF_003676215.2 of Rhopalosiphum maidis. Lineage (NCBI taxonomy): Eukaryota > Metazoa > Arthropoda > Insecta > Hemiptera > Aphididae > Rhopalosiphum > Rhopalosiphum maidis. The sequence goes on from NC_040877.1 coordinate 57,867,985, forward strand.
TTAAATAATATGACTCATTATGGCAAATTTGAAGTGGAACTAAATATTTTTTATTGAAAAACTAAAGCACTGTTCTAAAATATTGTTGTTTATAATCATTATATCAAATTTTAATAAAATATGTCCATAAAAACTATTCATTCCAACATATTTCAAATATTATAATATTTGTTTATTATTTATAGCCTCTAGTTATAAATTATGAATTGAATTTTTTTTTGAAAAAAGTAATATGGAGTATATAACATATAATATTTTATTATTAATTATGACTACCTAATAGTTACAATAATAGCATTATGTTCAAAATGAGGGAGATGTTTATGATTTTTTTTTTTAAATTAAGAATGAAGTTTTAATTTATACTTATTTTTAAAGTTTTTTTTTTTATTTAACTCAAAATTTCAATAAGTAATTACATAATATATTATGTTATTTGTAAATTCTGAAAAATTTAATTAACACTATTGTAATTGTAAAAAGAAAGTAGTTTTTATCATTGAAGCGTTTTGTGTGTTAACAGAATACCTATGTTGAACATGGAGATTAGAAAAACAGCACTCGAATCAGAAACAGTATTAAGTTAAAACGTTTATTGCATAAATTACGTTATATGTGATATCTAAAAGTTTAACCTATGCCTCATGTCCATATTATATAGATTATAATGGCATTATATTATATTTTGTGTACTACGCGCGTATTGTTATTCAGCAGACTGTGCAACTCGAATGTAATCGTATGACTTTTTTTTTTGTTATAAGCAGAACTCTGTATTATACACATAATGCAATGTATTGTGTACAATGTTCATTTGGAAAAAGGTATTCATGTATTAAAACTCTAATATTGATTATAATATTATAAATCATATTATATGTTTGGGTAAAACTTAAGTTTTCTTTGAATATGAGAAAGATAATAATGACAATTTTAACTATTGCATATTCATGTTATTAAACCAAATCTTGACCATCTATTTTTATATTTTTTTTTTTTTTATGTCAATTTGAGCTCTAGTAAAATATTATTTCAAATCCAATAAATAATTTTTGCTCTTTATGAGTATCGTGCAATCAAAAGAGGTATTTTTCCATGTATAACAAATAATGATTTTATTTGTATGACTTCAGAAATATTTTGAAAATATTAAAGAACTAATAAGCAAAATAAAATGTTATTCTGTATATATTTGACAACTTGGGACTTTGAAAAATAGTAAGTGGTAAATACACGGTTATCTGCAATACAATAATTAATTATTGGGTATTTTTTAAATGACATAAATAGGCGGCATTTTTGATAACAATTGGACCACAGTCGTCAAGTCCCAACAACATAAAAGATTAAATTTATTTTCCGGATTATTTTAAAAATAAAAATCACACATTATCATTACACAATCTATATTAATCAAATAAAATTGGTTGGCTAATCTCTCACAAAATTAAAATACTGTTATGGAAACTATTGTTAAATATATAACTTTCAAAAATGACTCCAATATTTATAAAAAGAATAAAATGCGTGATTATTAAATATTTTGTGAACAAAAAACCGAAACAACTAAATAATCTGCCAGACGTATAACAACACTTTTATCAACACACTCATATTAAACACATTTTCGTTAAATTCGTATGAATATATTATCATTTATCAAATGTATTAATAAATCAATAGTTACATAATATACATTACACGAATATACATAGTATACTATACATTACACGAATATACATACTATACTATACATTATAAGAAGATAAATCCGATCGGGTAATAATTACTATCAAGAACTTACATTCCTCTAAATAAACCAAATACACGAATCAAGAACTTGGGAAAACAAGTTTAAAGCCAGGATTGAATATGTTTAATACAATCTCTCAACATTACCTCTACATTTATTTTTTTATAGACATTGAACCTCAATGAACAACAAAGATATTTTTAAATTAAATTATCAGTAAATAACTGAAAATAAGTCGAATCATTTAGTGCTAACAAATATAGTACCGCAATATTTAAAATTACAATATTATTACGATCACACTAAATATTATTGTAATAATCATCCAAAATGTTTGTAGACGACGACCTAAATTTAAGAGGACGTAGTACCCACATGTGTTTTCTCCGTCTTACACACGTGAGATATAGCAAATTTTCGTTCGCTAGTTTCAATATCGTGCTGTTAGTTTTGATATTAGAGTGAACTGACCTATTATAAAATTTAAAGATATAATTATTATTTTAGTTTAAAATGTATAATTTCAAAAAGATCATAACTTACTTAAAAATAATAATATCAATATAAGGCTACGTGGGGCCCTGGATAATAATCTTACCCTTAAATTTTATAATAGGTCAGTCCACTCCAATATCAAAACTAACAGCACGATATTGAAACTGATGAACGAAAATTTGCTAAGTCTCACGTGTGTAAGACGGAAACAACACATGCGGGTACTACGTCCTGTTAACTAATAGGTGAACTTCATTAATAAATTAATTTTAACCTATTATCGATCCACTTATTATATTTCTTACAACTGTCTAATGAGAAATTATTTAAAAAATGGTATTTATACATCGATATATTATTGAACATAAATTAAATATTCAAAAAAAGTGTTGACATAAGAAAAGAAGAATTAAAAAATCAAATTGATGTGTTGTTATAATGAACAGTTTCTCCACTCAAGTGGCCAATTTTCAATTTTTATTTTTTTATTCAATTTTCATTATTCACTATTCAAATAGATTTTAAGTAATAATAATAATAAAAACAAAAAACAAATTAAAATAAAAACGATGTGAACAAAAAAATAGTCTATCAAAATTTGTGAATATAATATTATCTTTATCCATGTAAATAAGATATCTTTATAAAATTAAATTAAACTTATTAGTTGATCTGGCCAACAAACTATACTTCAAATGTAAATATTACATTAACTAATAATGAGACTGATTCAAATATTAAATATTATTAAAAATAAAATAATATGGCATTTTCATATATTGATTAGGTAGATTATTATAGGTTAGGTTGTTTAAAAATTGTATCTAAATACCTTGATATCTTATCGGTATACTAACTGCACGAACGTTGAATGTATTTTATTTTATTCGAGTTTGAAATTTATCAATTTCAGTATCCGCAGTGAACGGGCCGTGGTTAAACGTATCAAAAGTTAACCGTCTACACATGGGTGCATATTTGTGCATAGCGTCTAACGGGATACCACCGTCAGTTAGCAAACGTATCATGCTCATCATACAATGTGAGTGAAACTAATTAACCACTGTGGCTATGTCCGCACGCACACACACACACATGGATGCACAACGTTCAACGGCATATAAAATGTAAACATACCATACAGAGTGCTTACGGGATTTCCGAATAAACTTTGAGAATTATCTCGTGTGAATGGAATCGAAAACCCATTTTGTGTTTTTAAAATTTGTGGTTTTCAAGTATACCGTTTCCATAGCTTTAATTAAGTTATGACTGATAAGTCCTTATGTGTTGATAGTTTAAAGAAAAATGGATTCCCCCCAAGACACTTTTTGTGAGGTTTTCTTGACAGGCATATGAAAATTTCAAAAAGCTGTATAACGCATATCTATAGAACTATAGAAGGTCTCTGTGGTTGACAATACTCTCACGGTGTAATTTGATTGTATTTGAATATGTTTAAAATTCAATGGAATGGCTACCGCAGTAGTGCTCTTCAAAAACTGCACGAGTTTTTTAAACGCAATCCCGTATTCGTAAAACGTGTAATAGGTGTTCGATTCCAGACTAACGTGAGAACGTTTTCATAGCTTATGCGCAAAACCCTTAAACATATCCTGTATAAGCCGCTGTGTGTGTGTGTAATGGTGACGGTAAATATTATTATTCCACGATTTCCCGTTAGGATTATTGGATTTCGTAATAATTTATTTTTATTTTTTTGTATGCTTGTGGTTTTTCATTCTTTTTTTCCAACAGTCCCTCCCATGATATGGATACAAAATCAGCTTGTCGGTGCGCAAGAAGGTCAATCGGTCACTTTGGAATGTACGTCCGAAGCGTTTCCCAAATCAATCGATTACTGGACAAAAGATAAAACGACCATCATATCAAACGGTTAGTATATATATATATATATAAAAGAAAACATCATAAATGTAAGTACGCGTGGGCTGATAAATATTGGACACCATCACCCATAATAATATGTGCGTATTAGTGCTGTATACTTTTTTTTTTTGAGTCCATCTACGCGTAGATATAATTATTTTCATAATGAAATAGGTATAAATACAATATATTAGATCTTTTTTCATATCGATTGAATAATATTAAATGTAAAACAACCGTACTAGTCCGCAGCTAACACATTACGGTTTGATTTCCACGGGATTTTAAATTGGACGCAAAAGGCGGATCCGCGAATAATACAACTCCGGCTAAGGTGCGCTGACCAAAACAGTACCCGTAATAAATATTATGAATACCAGAATATCCGTTGGCGTGGGTACGACTGTTTTCGTATGAAACAAGTGTACAACTAAATCGTTTCTGACGTTATTATAATTGACAATGATATCGCAAGGAAGGAAAGTATATACAATTATATTGCGTTATGATTTATCTTGATAAGACATAAAATATATCCATTAAAATATTTTTATATTTTTAAGCTTGTAGGTACAATTGTATCTATTACAATGTTTAGTATATTAAATATTTGAGTATCAAGTATGATTTAGTCGACCAATTCTACTATAGTTATATAATTTTAAAGTTAACTTAATTTATGCATAAATTAAATAAATCCAATGAAATGTGAAATAATTATTTTGTTAAAAATGTATTAATTTCTATTATAAAAAATGCAGGGTATATTTAGTGTAATAATTAAAATTTGAAAACTACGTTAATCGATAAAAAATAATAAATTGAAAAAAAACAATCTGTCGAAGAAAAAAAGAGTTTTCTTTTTAATTTATTATGATTCATTAAATATAATAAGACTACCACACTAGGATCACTGATGTGTAAAATAAAGGTGTACATAAATATTAAAAATTTAATTTAAATACTAAACTGACAGTTTATTACTGATGAAATTTAATTCGATCGATACAAATTATTTAATTTGCGCATAGTTATTCTTCGACAAAAAACGTACAAATAATAAGAACAGTATAGGTAAGAAACATATATTATTATAATATCCATAAAAAAATATAGTAAAATGGCAACACTTTAATTCTTGAGTTTTTTTTTTACAACTGTAACCCAAAAATAATTATATTTAAAATTGTAGGTTTTTTTTTTTAATGTATGCACACTAGCTTGGCTAATTACCATGGTTTTCGAAACTTAATGATAAATAATACAAAAATATTTTTTGTATATATTTATGTAAATAGTAGTGTAGTACATATAATATTTTAGACTTTAGACAATTACATTGACAGATTACCAAAATATAATACAGATTTTGTAAAGAATTAAATCATTATTTAATATATTTATATGTATTAGATATATCTTTCTGTATACGTTTATAACATGAATCTGTTACTCTATTTTCTAAATCTGCAAGTAAAGTATTATTTTCTCATTTCGGTTAGCGTTTTATCATTTTCAATTTTCTTGTCATGGCGAACAAACGTAATTTTATCGTTGACTTATAACTGTTGTTAAAGGAATTTCATCAAAAAATTAATTGCTATATACAAATACTATTCTATATCAATCGAATAGTAGAGTAGTTGTATAATATTATTGTTACGATATAACTTTATTATTATCGTTGTCGTGTGGCAATATTTAAGTGCGGTGGTTTAATAACATTACAATAGATTATTTTTGAAATTTATTAAACAGTTTAGCTTTGGCAATCGATCGATTAAATTCAGTCTTTTTAAATCAACGTATTGCATCCGACTAAAATATGCATGATTCTGACGATCCACAGTTGTACATTTTCCTTGAAACGCCCAGGCACAGCAATTGGTCTAGACATGGTCAGCGTCTAAACGCAAAGTGTCACTGCTGACTTTACAGCGAAAACGTACCGGTTTAGTTCCATGACTTATTTAGATAAGAATAAAATTAATTTTATATGACAATGAATCGTCCACATTATTTTTTCTAGGGATGAAAGGATTCTGGTTGATTATTAACTACGCAATTATGTTTCGATAAACAGTTTTAGTCTGTTCTCGAAAAAAAAAATTGGAATTTTCAACGATTCGTATTCGTCGGTTTAGCACTCGATAATTAATAATATTATTATATAAATACCCGCCTATAGTGTGTTATATAAACATCGTGGTTAACGTGATTAATGCATTTTTCAGGTACCAAGTACTGCACAGACCTTAAGGATAACGTATACAAAACGTACATGAAACTGACGATAATGTCGGTAACGTTGTCCGATTACGGCACGTACCAGTGTGTTTCGAAAAACTCGTTGGGCGACACAGACGGCACAATTAAGCTTTACGGTACGTTCATGCAGATTAATATGTTGGTATATCTAGATTATAATCATTATTTTTTATTGCGTAAAGAAAAATGTGTACATACAAAACGAATATATCTATTTAACATACTCAACTTAATTTCTAAGGAGATTTCTATACATAATTTGTATGTTTAAATTCTTTACTTTTGTATAGCCAGGTCTTAAATATATATTAAGAGTATATTTTATATAAAAAAAAAATAAATTGCTTTAATAATATCTTAAATAACTTTAGAATATCGTAAATATATTAAACATACAATATTTCCATAGAAAAGCCTTGTGTAGATAATTTAAAAACCAATTATTTTGTTATACATAATTATTATACAAATTATTTCATTATCAATAAATTATTTATAAATACAAATTAAATTAACTATACTTGATTTCATAGTACTTTAAATAGTTAGACTTTTTTGAAATTTGAAAAACTAATAAAAATAACATGGATATATAATATTAAAATTTTGTAATACAAATTTAAAACGAAATTTTACAAATAAAAAAATTAAATTTTCTAAAAATGATTATTTTTTTTTTTTATTCGAATTCATTGTATATTTCACTATTGTAACAATCAACTATTTAATGGTCAACGAATTTATTCATTTAATTATTTAACTATAAATTATAAAAACACATAAACGTAAAAACAATTTGAGTCTTATGTATTGTAGACCTATTATATAAGTGAACAGTCTGTAGCCTGCTACTATATATATCAGGGGTGGCCAAACTGCAGCTTGTATCTTATTGTAAGATGCAAAACATTTTTAACTCTTCTTCCTGGTGTGATTTGAATTATCTGTATTCTTCTTTATACTTGCGCTTCTTAGACATGATAATTATTATATTAATATTATAAAGATACACTTGCGACGTCGAACAGCACTATGAAGACGTATCCATATATTGTATTTATGATATTTATGGTATTTATGAGGACAAAATTCAAGACAAAATTTAATCTAACATTATTGTATGTTATTTTATTATTTCGAAGTTTACAAATTTTATTATGTTTGATATTATATATTATTATAATCATATACTAATATGGACTTTTTTTTTTTCATTTCGGCTCTTCCATATTAATTATTAATATATTAGGTGGTTCATGAGTCTCTTCTCGTTAGCCAATCCTGATATATATATATAATATATAATACACTCAAAGAATAAATTTTTTAAAATATAATTTTTCAATAGTTATTAAGTTGATATTTTTAGAAAAGTTCCAAAAAAGATGTTTTTATAGCGATCAAAACAGGATATAATACAAAAACAGGAAATCAGCCATATTGAAAAAAATGGTTATTTTATTTTTTTATGTTTATTATTGATCAACACAAACATTTACTGAGAGCAATCGATGACCAGCATAATATATATGATGTTATTCGGTTCACTGGTGATGGTGTGTATTAGTTTTATAATATACATTATATTATGATGTGACTTAAGTAAACTGAAACAATTTATTTGACACTAGTCTCGATTTAATTTTGTGTATCTGAGGTCGTCTTATTAAAATCACAATAATACAAAAGCGCTGAAGTAAAAATTACTGTATGACATCACATAAGTGACTCCTTACCTTCCTTCCAATTTATCCCAACTTAATTTGAATATTAGCCGCTGAGGCTATATAATAATTATTTATTATTATACTATTATTAATTTAGTACAGAAAATTATTGATTCATTATTATTTATTAACTATTCATGTATCGTATTTATTTATCTTTATAAGAAATATTCTTTAAGTAAGTAAAATTTTAGATTCACCGCCGTATCTCATCATCCTTGATTCCCTCACACCCTACAATATCTATTATAACATTTGGCATAGAAAAAATATTAGGTGATCGACTATGTAATACAATTAATTATATAATTTGTATAGGTACTATTATTTATTATTATACTTTTTGACTGTTTTTATATTCTAAAGAATAGGTATACGGTTACACGCAATTTAAAACGATACCTACTATCTATATATTTATAGATATTTTTAGTTATAGCTATAAAGTATTTATATTTTTATGTAATTATTAAAAAATAACACAAAGTTATAATAATGAATCCCTCCTACAAGTTTTTATTTTTAACAAACTTTTATAAAATATGAACGAAAAAATGTTAAAATACCATGAATTTAATGGTAATCTAAATTATTCAGTGTCATACGAGAGACTATAACATAATATCGTAATACCTCTATAATTATATATCTATATATTTTATCTGAGATAATGATATATTTTTTATTATTAGGTCTGAATTTAGATAATTTAGTATACCTTTGTTCTCTAAACTATAATAGTATGACAATTATATTAATGGCGATTGAAGTATTATAAAGGTCATAAAAACGCGTGACATGAGTTATTAGTAGGCACAATATAATCTCGTTTTAAATAAACAACATGTATTAATACGGAAACAGTTATAACGATTATATGTATTTATGTGGATCAAAATATCAGTCATACACCAACATAGGAAAACCTAAACAAACCATAAATATTAGGTATTATTTATTGTGTATTATAAACAATTATAATAATTATGTTAAATTATATCATACAATGTTATATAACTGTCGGAATTACCAAAGTATAAGCTATATGAAATCCATACCTGGCCTCGATTCTTGCAAACAAAAAAGGGCGTAAATAAGGGATCCTGGGCCAGTTCTAAGAGAAGATAAATAATAATTAAAAAGATTAATATGTATTTACAAATTTAATATCTATCGACCACGAATCGAGAAGATGTAGGTAGGTATCTACTTGACTACATGCTTCGCTCACTATATTTAAATTAAAAAATATTACTATTGTCCTGGGATGGGAATAGCGCTCGAATTACTTGTTCTGTAATATTATTAAAAAATATATTGATATTTTTAGCAGTAAGTGTTTTATTTCTATGGAGAAAATGTGTACAAGTTTTTTTTTCCTGTACTAGTCAAAACCACCCGTTATAAAGTCTATATTTTGTCTTGTACCAAAGTTTTAAAATGTTTTTCTTTATCCATTTATAGATTTTTACAACACAATCGTTTTCTCGTTATTTCTTCCAAAAGTATAATATACATCTATTTATTGACAGTAATAACTTAAACGTCCACGTCGAACACATAATAGCTTATAGATAACGTATGATATTATATATTTTATATTTACCTACTCTATTCACTATCCAACAGTGATAAGCTTTGTTATATTTTATATTATATTACACTTTCAACACTATGTGTAGGTGCATTATACGCAGTACGTAGGTATATCAGCTATTCACTTAGAATTTTCCAAATCAGCCGCATAATTCATTGAGTTATATTTATATTCTAATAAAACAAAAAATATGTATTAGCGTTGATCGAGTAATATTAAATCACAGTTTTCGCATTGTCCTTGACAAACACAAGCCTATAATTTATTCCCAATTAATTTTAATTGTTACAATCGTCCGTTATAATAATACTCGTCAATCAAAATTAGTGCCGACAAAAAACAGATTACGACATAAAACAAACGTGTTTATTATTGAAAAAAAATATATCGCAATTATTCAAATCACCGTACAAATACATGTTTGCCGAATGGCCCACGCAGGGGTGCCCCTTCCCTCAAATACATTTCTTCTAATTAATATTTTTGATATGTGTATTACGATTTACGAGTATATTATTATGTCATTTAAAAATCATTTTTTTATCGGATAGCTTAAATTAATATTATAATATTTAGTATTTTTTTTTTTTTTTAGTTTATGACATCCAATTTGTAGAGCTTATTTGTGTAAATGTTTTAAAAGTTGAATTATTAATTTCCATTAAGTACAAACAGTTCTGCAAGTCTTAAAGTTTTGTCAAGAGGCGAGTAGAGAAATGTATTTGTAGGCGGGTGGATTTGAACAAATAAGGCGAGACATCCTATATTTATATAAACATACAATTAAAATTGGATAAGTGTCAAAAACGAGTTTACGCTAATTAATAATATTATTTTCTTGTGATTAACGTTTTTTTTTTCACATTTTTATTTTAATACAGCGGTGCCTAAGCCGACTACAACGACGACAACGACGACTACTACTGCGCCTACGACCACTAAGAGCACTACTACTACGACTAAAGTGGCCACCACGGTGACCGGTGGCCGGTGGACGACTGAGTTGCCTAAAAAATCGTCGAAATTCGGTGGAAAAGGTATAACACTGAAACAAAACGTTTTCTAAAATAACTCAAAGACACCTTTTTTTTTTTTTTCATACCCAAATTTTACAAGCTGCAGTCGTAATAATGTGATTTGTGCGTTATTTATGAGCCTACTACTATGTTTATGATAAACATAAATCGCATTGAACCCATATAATATGTGTACTAAAAAAAGGTAGCAAAAACAGCCCTTTTTCGATCACATCATAGGAATACACTCTACTTATGAAATAGTGTAAATATGATTTTCTTTTTTTCTTGAAATGGATAATTTTTGTTCATCATCCTAATATACAGAGTTTGAATTGTATAGTTTATTAAAATTATTAATAATATAAATAATGAAATTATAAAATTGTTACTTATTCAGTTTTGCTTAATAATATAATAATCATAATTATTAATATTTAAAATCATAATACATTTTGAGTTTCCTTAACTTGTTTATTTCGGAACGATTTCAATTGAATTTCTCTATGATATCATCATGAATAATTATACATTTTTTAAAAGTTAGTTTTTGTCTCTAAAACATTTAACATACTTAGAATTTTTCCTATAATATTGATGTTATATTATATAAAAATGTTTTTTTTTTTTTTGTGATCAAGGAGGTACATTATTATCTTATACAAAGTTACATTTTAATGTACTGTAGTCATTTTCCGGACATAAAAACTGAATACGTGATATGACCAATACGGAATGGATATCAATAGTGGTATCTGAAAAATCTCCAACTATCCAATCGGTAGGCGATAAAAAGTCACGACGTATTAAAATTAAACTGTTTGGACATATTTGAGCAGTTACTTGAATAGAATTTAGTATACTTTAATAGGCGTACGTACCTAATCTGCAGTAATAAAATCTCACCGTTTAGATATATGTATGATTTAAGCCCCCAACGATATAAAAAAAATATTTATAAATTACACCAATATTAATAATTTACAATATAAAAACGCACTAAGTATAATATAGAAGTAGGTATTGTAAATAAAAATTTATATTGCAATATTATAAGTATATTAACATTGTACGTTTGGCGCTTTCTAATGATATACGTACGCAGTTTAACTTAATATCAGGAATGAAAAATCCATGTAAGGTAGGTACATGGGATTTTGGCACTTTTCTATAGGTACGATACAATTTATATACTCTTCTTATCTCGATTTGGCGCTTATGTCAACCATCGATTTTACCAACACTACGTATGGTTCGTGCAAGAAAACATCGAGGAAATTCGAAACCATTTTCTCCGGTGATAAATGACAATAAACGTCAATTTTAGTGATAATAATATAAATTTATGTTATATCGTAACAATTATTAAGAGAGCACAATGCCATTCTTAATTATTTGGTTTTGATTGGGGAGATTTGACCCCGCCGACCTGCACCGCACAGCATTTAACTCACGACCACTGCGCCTACGAGCGTGGCATAGTTAATTTATCGTCTTGCACACGGTCGGACGCCTGAAAACTTTTTCTCGCCGGTCCGGTGTATATATTTTACACACACACACACACACATACACTCAGGCGCTCTCAACATATATAAATATATTATATGATTCGATACCGTCGACCGCCCCTTTTTCACTCCGTTGGATTTATGTACCTATTTGCGTGTTTATATTATATAGTGTATTTGTTTGTTTATTTTATATTTATTTATTTATCAAACAGCTCCTGCCAACGAAGTGGACCGGAGACCGTCGAAGAAGACCGGAAAACACCAAGACGCCGAGGCCGCCAGTAACAAGAAGGACGATCCGACCGAAGGAGACCAACAGCAGAGTTCGCGGGCAGCAGCCGCAGCCGCCGCCGCCGGTAAGTGTAACCGATAATGCGCGGCGCGGACACGCCCGTTAATGTCGCCACTATATTATTATTGTAATGCCGGGGCGCGGAGAACAAACAGCGCGCTCGCCGATCGTTTGATTTACCGACCGGATCAGTGGCGATAGCGGCGGTAGAGAGGTATTAGAGAGACGCGAGGGATGACCCTTTTGTTTTGTTTACACTGTATAAATCACTCTTCTGCTCGAAGAAGAAATTTCTTATTTTTTCTGTCTCTTTTTCTCTTTATTTTCTTCGGCTCGACCTTTTCGGTACATTATTCACGCGGAGACTTTTTTACTCTTACTTTTCACTATATCAAATAGCGGGTGCGTTTTTATTTCTCGTTTCGTCAAAAATGTTTATTTTCGCCACATCGCGGATCAGAGAGCGTTTAAAACCTATTTTTGCGTCTTAACAGTCATATCTCTTATATATAGAGTATATACATAGCATCTTTAATATGACTATATAGATACATTCGGATATCGACGGTGCAGTGTTTGCGTTACCCGTTAGTCTCGCTACGGTTAACCGACTCAGTTCCGGTATATAATATAGTAACGCAGTAGTATATATAATGAAAATAATAAATATTATATTATTTGTTCTCGCCGACTACCGTTGCACCGGGTATCTCATCATCTCTATGAATATGACATACAACATTATATTGTCAATACACATCATACGTATTATACAGGAATCTCATGTCTGTGCATAGCTCGTCATAATCTTATATCGGATTCGACCTCCAGCGTTCCGTGTAGGGTCTCCGTCATAGGCCGAATCGTTATTAAGAAATAGAGCGCTAAGAATTTGGTTTTTTTAATTTCTGTAAGCGATATCCTGAAGTAGAATTACTATTTTCCTTTTATTTTTTACGAAACGACAATCAAAAATAATAATACATTAGAAGTGGCATCGATGAAATAATAATAATAATAATAATAATAAGTATACGTCAGACGATTGGTGCAGCTGATACGTGTCACGCAATAAATATATATATATATTATACAAGATAATAATTAAGCGCATTATTCGCCAAACCTGTAATAATACGTGTAATAATATAATCAATTGATACTATTATTTCCCGATGTACATCATACGGCATTTTCCGACTGGCGGTGGCAGATACAATTTATTATATTGTACGAATGATTTGGTTACCCGTACAACGTACATCGGAGTTTCCGTCATTTTCGTGTCCACCCGCCCGGCAAACGCTGCCGTGAGAGAGAAATTTCTCTTGCTACTCCGTGATGGTAGCACGCACGCTGATCACAAAACAAATCATTATGTACACTTAGATATAATTTAAAAATAAAAATATGTGTCAAGCGCACCTCCCTTGAGCGTTCGGCGCTAAATAATTGTGTTATATCTGACTCGCCGGTACGACATCCTCGCGATTTCATGCGATCGGGTGGGAGCTAATTACAATTACCGATTTTTGGCGTGCCTATATTTATGTTAATTAGGCCCGCTGGTTGTTACGTTACATGGTTCATATTATTCTAGTAATTGTTATGTTGCGAGACACGGATAGTTATTTATTAAAATTCGAAACTCTGTTAATATTAAAACATAGTTTTTGTTTTTTTATTATCGACAATACATTTTTTTTATATTCTAATACGGTTTTTTACTCGACCATTTTGATGAATAATTAATAATTAATATTTTGGTATACTATTTAATAATTTACTATAGTTGCCTACTTTAATTCACATTTTTAATTGTATTTCAATAAATACTTGGTTTTTATAAAATTAAAACTTAAATTAAAAAAAATATTTACAAAAAAAAAAAAATCATGCGTACAACGGCATGAGAAACAATTTGTGTATATAAATGCGTTTATTATTTCGTTGGGCTCCGCGGTTGTCCACACTGAGCTTAATGGAAATTTAATACGTCTGTACGCACCCGTACCGGCGAGACCTCTTCAGCCGATACCCACACCAAATTATAATGCTGTTTAAAGTGAATTCATGAAACAGAAACAAAAATCCACAAACAGGTCGTCGATCGACTATAAATTACAATAATAAATATTACATTATATTATATTTATTGATATATTATGTTCGACGATTGAGCATAAATTATAATAATACACTTGGGGTCGTCAAGTCGAGATATTTTGCAAGCCATACCGCAATAAGTGTAATGCTAATAAGGGCCCTTCAAACTAAAAATAATACTATAAATGTACATTTTATTCCACTGCTATGGTTAAAATCAAGTGTCGGCACCACTACACAACGACATAGTGCACTCATACCTATAATTTTCTTATTTTTATTAGAAACTTCACCGTGTATTTAAGGTCATTTGACATAAAATATATTGGTTTTCGATAAAATTAGGTTAGGTATATTATTTGTATTTATGAATAAAAAATAATAATAATAATAATACCTATACATTTTGTGTGGTACGGTTTATTAAACTGATGTAGTTTGTTCTTGATTAATGAAAATAATTCAAATAGTTTGAGAACACGGCTCGGTTCCAAGCATAGAACTAAAAGTGATTAGAGTATTCGGTTAAGGTGTGTTTCAATTTAAGGGATGCCATAGCTTATAGATTCATGTAAGAGAATTATTCTCTTTATTAGGTGTGGGCATGTTAATGACATGTCCTACGACTTATTGACTAAGACCAAAAAGTTGTATACCTATAATTATTATTACATTTAAAAACAAATGTATAGTGAATTATTAGTTTTTTTTTTTTTATTGATAAATTCATAAATTTATACTATTTAAAATAATATTATACTAATACCATTAGACTTGAAACCTATAAGCACGTTACCTTGCATTACTTTCTCATATACAGATTTTAAATATTTCTATAAGTAATATCAAAAATAAAAAATATATTAAGAAACGTAGTAGTAGGTGCTATTATGTATAAAACAATTGTTTATTGTTATAAGAGCATCAAATATTTGATCAGATTTAATGGTAAACAGGAAACTCGGTGATAAATTTTAAGAATTTAAATTGATTATACACAAAAATAAAAAAAAATAGGCTTATTGTGATTGTTCACTATAATATTATTACATTATGATATAGGTATGTACTTGACAACAGTATTAATTAAAATATTAATTAGATAGTATTTTTATATGCATTATATACCAACTACTTTGGTGAATAAAAACAGCGGACATATTCTTTAAACCCTTAATCATACAATTAAAATATTCACAATAGTATTATACTCTCTTGAGACTATAATACTTTTTAACTCACTACGTAATAAATAAATTAATAATATACATGGAATTAAAACAACTGGCTTTTACTCCAAAGGTAATTATTTATACTATTAATTGTTAGTTCTACAGAATATTATTAAAAGATAATATTTATATTGTTCCCTAACCTTAACTGTTATAAGTATAGTAGGTATAGTTATTTGTTTTATCCGTGATTTTCATAACCAGATTTAATAAAAATTTACTACTTATAGTTATAGTAATAATTATGCATATAGGTAATCGATATAATTTATTAACTTATACTAGTTAATGAATATAGGCACCTACATATATTATAGAAATAAACTTTTTATTATCAGAAAAAATTGTAAAGTAAGTAAGCACTATATTAATTTGATTAAATAAAAAAGTCCATAAACACTGAATTTTAATTTTAAACTTGTAAATATAGATACATTAATAATATTTTACAACCTAAGTATTATTTTATAATAATATCTACATGTGTATGAAATGTTCATGAATTCCATTAGTGTGATTGAGAAGTAAGTAAATAATTACATGTGCATTTTTAATGAATTACGAAAACATTTTAAAACAATATTTATGGAAAATCTTGAAACACAAAAATATCAAATAGTTGTACTTTGCAAACTTATTCCAAATGTTACCAGAAATAATGTTGTATTTTTAATCTCCCCTTCTTATGTCACCAAAAGTTACGTTACTAAATTAAATTCCATAAATTAATGAATAACTAAAATAAAAACTAATAAGTATAAAGTAGATTTGTATGTAAGATTTCTAGAAACAGCTAATCATGTAAATGGTTTTTTTTAGGATTATATTAAAAGAAAAACACTATATTGATAATACGGCTTCAGTCAAAATTTTAACCCTAAACTACATAGAACCTCTGCAGTTTAAAACATGGTGTAATCGATATTAGTATAATATAATATATATGTATAATAGTTAATGCTATATTTAATTGGTATATATTATTGATATGTAATTGAAAAAACAAATGTGAAATGATACATCATATATATTTGAAATTAATAAATTCTACAAATTTAACTAATATAATAATAGACAACAACTTATAATTAAACCATAGGCTATTATAGTATATTGTTTAAATAATAATAATAAAAATAAAAAATTTGGATAATTTCCTATTTTTAAACAATAATTTTTACTAAAAATATAATTTCACTTCTTAAATCTTAAATTTATTACATATATAACAATAAATATTAATTTGAAAGATAAACATGAATTCATTTAAGAGGATGTTGTATTAAGTAACTTAAAATAAATATTCCCTAAAATGGGGAAAGGCTAAAATACTCGTACATTTTTACTTAAAAAATATAATAAACAAAAAGCAATATTATTGAACAAAAAAAAATGTAATATAAAAATATTTTATACTTTTTTTATATTATAATACTGTTTATAATAAATTTTTAAAAATGTAAATATTTAATGTTTTGCGTATGAGAATGACAAGTATCAGTTTATCATAAATTTCTAAAATAAAAGTTATAAGATCTTTGAAGATTTAACACAATTTATTTTTCGTTCAAGAGAAGAGAATGGATAAATTTAATAAGAACCACATACTATCTACCTAAAAATATTTTTCATATTTATCTATAAAGTATTAATTTGCAAGTTATGTAAATTGTCGATTTGTTAAAATGAACGTTCGCCAAAACAATATATTTTAAACTTTAGGCTCTACGGACCATTATTTTATGAAATCAATAGATAACAAAAATTATAATTAATTATTAAGACATAATATTAATAATAAAATCAACATACTAAAAATAATTAAAAGGAGCTGCACCTAAATAAATAATCATATATTTCAGTTTTTATTTATCATTTCAGTTGTTATTTAAACAAAAAAAGAATCTAATTTAATATTCACGAAATCATTTCGTTTTATTAGTTTCCCCTGTACAAAATGCATCCTTGTTTAATTTGGTTGTCTATTACTAACATTTAACGTAACGCGTTATGATATTTTTAGTTTTCTGATTTGAAGTGTATAGATGATACGAGTATTTCCAACATATACAATTTACATAATTGTGTCCCGCCTGGCGTGGGTCGTGCATATATTTTGACCATTTAAAATAAGCAGAATTTTTTAAAAAAAAATGTTCACTTTGGTCAGACTAAATATTTTTATCGTTTTTCTAATATTTCTTTGTAAACTATTTCATTCGTTTTTACGATCAATGACATACATGTATAAATCGTTTCCCGAGCTTACGTGGGAGCAAGCAACTTAGCAGTTATCCTCGTGCAGTTTATTATTCATTTCAATTATGCCTCCTATGTGATCCAAACTTTATACAATTCGTTATTTATAATCTTCATTTACAGACGACATAACATTCCTTTTATGACTTTATGTGCGTATTTGCGTTTATTTAAAAATGGATAATAACATGATTACTAAATAATATACATTACTTTTATAACTTGTAGAATCTTCTCCACACGAACAAATGCATAGTGCTACACCGTTGGATCTCCGATTTCGGTTTTGTATCAGTGCATTGGAAAATCATTAATTTATTTAATAGATTTGTTAACCGTTATTTTTAAATTAACTAAAAATTTTAAGTTAATACAATATAGAGAATTCTTCTAGTCGTATTAAGCTCGACTTCTAAATTTTTAAAACTGTATTTTCCCGAACAAGTAGCGCCACTGATATTTTCATAATTTATCACTCAATATTTCGTGGATGGAGTTCCAAATTTGGTACCATAAAACTATACTTAAAACTTGTTCCACAGAGTTTACTTTCATTTAAAAAAAAAAAAACCCATAACTATCAGATGAGTGGTTTTCGAGATCATTGGCATCTAAGATTTACACTTGTGTTATTCAAGACATGTATATATATATATATATAAATTACCTAGAACTCGATTATAGCGTCACCTACCGGGTCCAATTGTGAATCCAAACCATCTAGGGACCCACTCAAACACACAATAAATTTCATCAAAATCGGTCAGCCGTTTAGAAGGAGTTCAGTGACATCCACAAATGTAGAATATATACGAGTATAAAGATATAAATACATTATATTATGTTATCTACATTTGTTTTGTCCTGTTATATTTTCAATTTTAAATTTCAACCATCGACAAAATACAACATTTCTTTCGATACTTTCATTTTCGTGGGATTATAATATTTTAGACTCGGATTAAAAATAACGATTTTGTCCTTTCCGATTAATTTTTTTTTACAGTATCGTTCTACATAATCGTATTTGATCGCATGAACTAGCTGTAGACCGTAAAGCATGTAAAATATAGGTATTTATTTATTCGTTTGGTATTTCGACTAAAACCATTGTTCGTTCAAACAGATTTAATTTTGAAACGCTTTTTATCCCCCGTACATGCATTGTTATTATTATAGTGGCACTGTGCGTAACCTATTTTGATATCGAGCGAATCATAAATATTGTACAATAATAGGTATTTTGTTAAAAAGACAAATATTCGGGTTTTGAATCAGTGACGATTGTACACGAACTGTTAACCATTATATATTAGTGCGGGGTCGTTAAGCTGTTGGAGGAATACTAATTAGACAAAATAGTGCGAGAGGACGACACCACGCGACTAAAGTAATTAATTCTACTAAGTACCTATTTGGACGGCATAGAGAATCATTTGCAAATTATAGCGTCTCGGTGATAAAGTATGTGACTTACACCATGTAAGTTACACGAAATAAATAAATTGATTTGGGCGTTGAAATTATGACAATATACGCACAAATACGACGTAAAAACAGTAATGACGAATAAAAATGTACGAAATGCTCGATAGCACTAGTGCCACTAGTATACGGGTGTTGGGTGATTTTTCTTCTTCACAAAACTGCAATAAACGTATAGAACTATAATATTATGTGTGTAATCGAAAACTTTATGCTCGCCGTAAAAAAAAATAAAAAATATCCAATTGAAGGCTGTCGCAGTTAAAATACATATAACTCCAGAAATCGTTACTAGTTTTACGTGTATTCGATTAAAAAAGGACATATTTTTATTTTCACGGAAAGCAGCAGATTTCGTATGTTCACTAGAGTTTATCGACTTTACATGATTGAACTCCTTGATCTCAATTATTACTTACTGTGCGCTATCGTGATATTATAATTTTAAGTGTTTTTTTTTATTTATTTAGTACTTAATGTTATGAGGTTGTTATATTTGTGAAAATTGCACTCAAGAATAATATAATAAATTCAAGTAGAAAACTCTC
This sequence comes from Rhopalosiphum maidis, assembly GCF_003676215.2. NCBI lineage: Eukaryota > Metazoa > Arthropoda > Insecta > Hemiptera > Aphididae > Rhopalosiphum > Rhopalosiphum maidis. Next base: position 57,888,167 of record NC_040877.1, read on the forward strand.
ACGTATAACAACGCAACGTCGAATGAATATTTTTATTTCGATTTCCTGATCAATTGACCACGAAATCCTTTATATCCTTTTGTTTTTTTTATGAGATACCAATGGGACTTTTTTAAATCTTCGAGGCTTTGATTGTGTACTAACACGTTGATGGCATATATAAAACTTAGCTCTATACGGTGGTTCATATAAAAATTCTAAGTACGAACACGAAGTCACGCACGCATAATATAAAATAGTTCATTTCCCGAGTATATTGTACTATACATATTATAATAACACGAATCATTTAATTTTAATTTTTTTTCATTCGACGAAAAACGTACTTTTCTACATTTTTAGTGCCATTGCGGTGTTTTATAGCATGATGTAAAATGTTAGATTTACATTTTATACATTAAAAAAATAATTTAAGGACTTATTCATAATTAATAACACACAAAAAACTTTTTGTTTTTATATTTTTAATAATTTACTGAGTTTGTAATCTGTAATACTTTAACTTAAACCTATATAAGTACTTATATTCCAATACAATCGTTAAGATATAAAAAACGCATGCGTGTGTACCTCTATAAATAATACCTATAGTCTAACACAGTGGTTACCAACCCATGGCCCACGGGCAGTGTGGTACTGGACTGGACCGTATTAACATACCCCCAAGCAGATATAAATTTAAAATAATATTATTTTATATTTTTATTAATATTTCTGGTTACAATAATATTTAATCAATAACTACTATAATACACATCAGTCATTAAAAAAAAAAATAAATATAGGAACAAACTGAATTATATTATATTATATAATTAACTGAATTATAGGTATATAGGTGTGCTTTTACACATTAGCGGGCCTCCAAGATTTTTTTACAAAAATTTTGATTCACACAACTCAAAAGGTTGGGAACCACAGGTCTAATACGTTATATTATATTTTTTAATTGAATTATATTTATTTTTGAAAATTTTAAATATTATTTGGAATAATATATTATATTATTTATAATATTTTCTAACATTGGTATTAATTATTATGATTATCCATTAATAAACATTTAATAATAATAATAACCGTCGTAAATTATAAATTATTTTATATAAATATAGAACAATATAGATACTATAACAATATATAATATATTATGTATATTACTTAATACCAAAATTATTAGCGAAGGTTTACAAAATGTCTCTTAAACTCGAGACAAACCATTCAAGTCCACTCATTTTTATCCTCGATTTAGTGAAAACATAACATCTTATGGATCTTAAATTTCCAATCATGTCGTTTATCATCCGAACTCTGTGCAGTTTGTGTCCGAGAACAGCGACCGTTTATGTATGTGTTTTAGCGATTTAGACGATTTGTCAAACCGGCTAAGGGGTGGCTGTCAAGAGAGCTCGCAGCTTTATTGTTTCCTTTCTCGCGATTCTTGCGATTTCTCACGCCACCCGGTGCAGTCGATCGACGGATGAAGAGTGTCGGGAATGTTCACATAATCTATCGTTCAACAATATTATAATTATTACAATCATTGTAGATAAATCACGTGAAAAATGTATATTTAGGTACAATTCATTATTTTAAAATATTTGACCAAGAAAGTGCAATGAGTAGTTTTATAAAATTGACAAGCATATAAATAAAGTTAATAAAATCACCTTAGCCATCGCCCATCAAAGTGGTAGGTAGAAAATTGGATTCATTTGTACCTACATGAACGTTACGCTTAACAATAGTGTATTTGAAGTAGAAATGTACAAGCACTCATCGATAAAATATGACAAATTATCTGAAATTTTTGTTGCCAACTATTCGCACACTCATCATCACGAAATTCATCGACATCTCGAAAAATACACCTGATTTGTTGCATTTTAATATTTTAAAATACAATATAAAATAATATCACGAGCTTTAAACATATAAAATAACATTCAACTATATTATAATATTATAAATGATATCGCATATTATTATTACGACGATGATGTGTATATACTGTCTGTGTATCAGAAAAAATATGCGATTCAACCTAAAAAAAATAATTCCAATACAGCTTGAAAACTTTAGTACACTTTTTGAGTATATATTCAAAGATATTAGATGTAATAATATAAGACAACAAACGATTTTTATTATTTTGCAATATATCTAATATTAGCCGCAATATGACAGTTATTTCTCGAAGTTATGTTTATAAGCGTAATATTATTATGTACTAGTACTGTAATATGATATGATATATAATAATTTGAAAGATTAAAAAATTTAAATTTAATAAAAGTTTATAGATATTAAATAGCTTACTTTTATTAAAAAATAAAATATATATAATATACTATTATATAAGAATATAACATAAATATAATTTATGTTTTCAAGCTTTAAATTATTACAAGACATCAAAATTAAATTATATTTTTGTCGCTAAGACTGGTAAATCGATTTGTCATAAATATATAATTCTTCATTAAAATTTCAATACAATTTAAACTACCTCTGATACAATGACGATTAAATATTATTTCAGCTCTTAAGATATTGTCCAATAAGTTAAACAGTTCGGTAAATAATAGTTTGTTTTTATACATAAATATTAATCCGTTTCATATATAAAAGAAAACTTAATGTATTATTCAAAAATCTTAAAATAGTTACTGTAAAAAAAAAAAACTATTATTATTATTAATGTCTTAAATTGTATTTCTCATAATTCATTCAAGAGTGTGTCATAAATCTATTAGGAACAATTGATACGGTTATTAAAAGATAGTGAAGAAAAAAAAATCAAATTAAAACCAATATAATCTCAAATTGTTGAATATAACGAAATTACAAAAATAATTATTTGGTTGTATTCCTTCTCTTAAAAAGCAAATAACAATATAGTGCTTCCTGACAAGACAAATGAATAATTGTAATACAAAGAAAAAATAATAACGTCACTTTATTAGTTTAAGAGCTCAAAAATGAATAAAAAAAATCTTCTGCTTTACAAACAAAGTCCCACCAAAATCTCAAAAGAGTACCTAATATAATCGGTCTCACGAGTGAATTTCTGGATTCTTTGTTTTCCATGCAGATTTTATTTTCTAATTTTACAACTGACTTACGTTATTCTTTTTTACTCCACCTGTATACATGCATTTCTCGGAAAAGTATACGATACACGTAGGCAACTGAGTAATGGCAAATTCGTTTCCTTAAAGGTTAACATGTTAACTATATGTTGGAATTTTCAAATCATGCCACAATTGTATATAATACAAATATATAATCTAAATCTTATATATATACTTGTATTAATTTTATAATTTTGAAATTATATTACGAAGGTAGGTACGTACGTAATTTTGATTAGCATTGTAAAAATTATATATCTGCACAGCACACAGCTAATCTAGACTGAACAACACATACAGAAAGCGTATAATTAAAAAAAAGAGACTTTCATATTCGAATTTGATAATTATTTGTTTAAACAAACGGTACTTACATCGGTTTAGTCGCAATGTTTTTTTTTTTCATCGTTTTTAGAAGTTTCAAGCTTAATAGGTTAATATTATTATGCAGACACCTGCAGCAGCTGTCTCTCACTGTGCAGTGGCCCCTTCTGAATATAATATTATTTATTACCACGTGTAAGATAGACGGTTAAACGTCAACATTTAAGTCCACTGCAGCGTATAGTGTATATGTATATCATCTCGTATACACCACATAAAATAATATTATTTTGTCATGGGTTTATGCGGACACGCGAAAATTCGCGCGTACGGTGTGCGCGGTGGTGATTTTTTCTTTTTACTACTGTTACTCTTTTATTTTTTTTATTTTTTAATATCAAACAATACGTGTGTATACGTGTTGCAGGCGACAACAATGGGCGGCCGGCTTTGAGCAAAAAGCATAAAAACGGATCTGCCAGCGTCCATCCCGCGCTTGGCGTGACGGCCGCAGTTTGGATAATAATAACACAAAGGATTTTTCCGTTATGAATTCGTACACTACACGTATAGCTTCCGCAACCGGGGCAAAAAGACACGATGGAACGGGCGTGTGCGACACCACTGCTGCAGCATGCCGCGAGAATGAAAGAAAACTGAGGGTAAAAAGGCCCTTTTTCGTTGTACAAATGTATATTAATGTTTTATACATAATGTTATTACATTATGAGATATCATGTAACGCGTGTATTCTGTTGTATTATTATTATTATTGTTAAATTTTTTTTTTTTTCATGAGCCGATGTGGTAGAAGAAAATTCAAATAAATATGTGTATAATATAACTAATGTATGGATATTGTATTATGTATCGTATGTAGGTACGTGCATTTAATGCGTTGTGTGTTTCGAATCCAAAATTTTATTATTTCTAGTACGGGACAAGTCCCAATATTCTAAGAACAAAACGTTTGGCGCTAATGGTGCTCTCTGGAATAAAATATAATTTCCACCCTAAGGGAGCGAAGGGTTGTGGCTCGTTTGTGATCTTCGGTGCCGCGCGACGTATGTACCCAAGTACACAGTGTAGACGCCTCAGGTGGGGTACTATCGTAAAAGTGTCCCACGGGAAAAGTGGGTGGAGGATCATGGGAAAATAAAGATAAAAAAAAGGTAAAAACGGAATAACCGGAAATAGCAATCGTTATATTTTTTTTTCACTACCCCTCCATAACGTGCACTCTGTCTTTCATCCGTTAAGAACAGTCTTTTACGAGCATACATTTTTTTACCGTGTCGAAAACATTGTTAACATATACAGTGCAATAGGAAGGTACCTCCTAGTGGAAAATATTGACTCAAAGGTTGTTCTCAAACACGTATTATTCGTCCGCTCTCGAGTCGCTTCTCTTGTATAGCATACATGATATCCAGAATAAAATAAACAAAAGACGATTTTCGTCGCAATAAGATATAGTTTCTTTGTCGTTATTATTTGTTTTATACACAAGATATCATGTATGATTTTTTTTAAAGCTATAGTTACACCTTATGATGTGGATATAAATTTCCACCGTGAATACAAAGCATAAAAGTAAAAAAAAAAAAAACATTTGTATAATGTCATGTAAAAATATTTATGAATGAATTAAAAATCTTTTTTTGTGGTCGTAATATTTATCTGCTGGACATTAACGTGTCGTATTATACTATTATTACTGTATGTAGATATCAATAACATTGGATTTAATAGGTGATTATAAAAATCGACCCAATAAAATATTGTATAATATGATCGAATGGGTATTCTACTGTTGCTCAAACGAATTGAATAATTAAAAAAAAAAAAAAAACTTGTATATTAGATTAAATGTTGTAGACATTTCTAATAAAACTTTTATGTTATAATTATTACTGATTTTCACTCAACACCATTGAAATTCATCATTTACATTTTAGGATAAAAGTACTCGTATATTTTCTGTTTTATATTTAATAGAATACAATTTATAACTTCAATCATACATATTATAACGTTATTAAAAAAATTACATTACGGCAACATATTATCAGTTTACTTCATGTGTAAATATTGATAAATATTAAAATAATTAACTGAAAAATATTTGATTGAACCATAGTATAACCCAATTAACCAAAAATGTATAAATAAATCAAATTAAATAAGCTTTGTACAGTTTTCATTTAATATACTCATAACATTATAATCAATAACTATTTGAATAACAGATTAAATTTAGTTAGGTAAATATGCCACGACTGGGTAAGTTAAATATATATATATATATTAAACTGATTAATAGCTAAGCTAATATAGAATAATATGGATTAAATTTAAAGTTTCAAGTTCATCTCTTTGTTCCAAAAAACCAACGTTGAAGGAAAAAAATTTATAAATTACCAATAAATGTTTAAAATAAAAATAAATAGTAAAAGTAATATAAAATTATATGTATATTATACACATTAAACATGTGAATGTAAAAACAGAAAGCGAGGCCATCCAACGAAAGAACCATTCCAATAAAATGTGTATTAACTATTTACCATTTTAAGTTACAGATTTTTTTTAGAGATCAAGTTGCTTCGACGTTTTCATTAACTTATAATTTAAGTTATTGTTGCGAAATTTAAAATTATTGTGTTTGAGTGAAATCATTAATTTTAAAGAACTTTTATAAAATATTGTAACTATTAATAGATGTTATTGTCATCGCTAAATAATAATTCAAAAATAGTGCAATCAATATTTCAACAACCTACAATTTGGTATTTGCAATGATATGTAACAATTTAAATACAATTTCCAATTTTTTTTATACTTATTATACCTAATGTATATTTATAGATTTATATATTTGTACAATACAAAATATATTTTAAATCTGTGGTAACGAAAATTATTTAGCAGCATATCAAGAAAACCGATTTCAATCATTAGGTTGAAAGTTTAAAAAAAATAATAACTCGTAATGCAGTTTCATTAAAATTAACTTCACAACAACTTTTTAACTCGTTAATGTCTAGCTTCAAACAATAAAACAATTATTTATGAATAAAAAAAAAAAATTACAGATTGCGTAATAGATTCATTACACACAAAAAAAAAACATTCATCATGTTCTATGGATAATAATATTATCTAACCATTTATAAAATAAGTTGTATAGAGTATAATAATATAATTATTATTATAAAAATGTTATATGCCTACTTTATATTATAGGTTATTATAATTGTGTAATAAGTGTAAATTATATTTCTAATTTTCAAAATATAGTTTGAAATTATAATACATATAATATTTATTCTATTTATTTAAAGTTTATTTTTTGTAGTTATATTATATTTATGCACCTAAATTCGATGTTCTTCTTTTTCAACGTTTTTTTTATCTCATATACAATCATACATAACCTAACTTCATAGATTGATTATATAGGTACATAAATCATTTTAATAAGACTTTCTCAAATTTAACATAATAAGAGTATAAATTAAACATCGATTACATTTTAAATTGCAATTATTCCGATATATCAACATATACATATATTACTATAAGAAACACGAATAGGATTTAGTTCCTTTAAATAAACCTTTGCCGCAGATTCCAGAGATATCAAAAAAGTAGACAAATCAAGTAGGTATTATGTCTAAGGTTTATATCAACACATAATTTTTTGCTTTATAAAATCCAATTAAGACTCCATTTTAAAGGTACTTTTTACCAATAAATATTAAGAAACAAAAAGTCATTCGTTTTTAAAATAATAAATTATGAAATAAATTTAGTTTATAAATACAACAATACTGAATTATTACATATAATATAATATGTTATCTGCAGTGCAGCAATAAATAAAATATACAGAATTTCGAAATAAAAGTAATAGTATGAATAAAAAAAATAGTACCCAACTGCAGTTTCTCAATAAAATCCCAAATCATTCTAAAATAATAGCAAGAAATCATATTGAACAGTAATTCAATTTAAAACGAGATTTATAATTTTATTTTGATTTTTATTATATCTTTAAAATAATAGTTTCACAATAACAGCAAATGGAGAGAAAGTCACTCTCTGATAACAATACTGTTATTATTAAATTACAATAAGGATTTCTAATTATTTAGTTGTAAAAACTCAATAAAAACTATTTATATTTTTGTTTTCTATTTTAATATAATATTAATTGGATATAAATTATCATTATTTTAACTGTATTTGTTTTTTTTTTATTAACTAATCTAAATGTACTTCTTCCAATATAATTTATCTAAAGCTCAACTTTTTAGTTTCATTTTTCTCACATAGCACATGATTTATTTGTTATTTGATACTTTTGTTATAATTATTATTATATCAAAACATTAAGAAACAAAATAAACTATAATAGTGTTACTTATTGTAATGATTATTGAATAAATATAGGTATGTTTAGAAAATGTAACATCCACTGTATCTGGGTTTTATAAGAATTAACTTGAATAGTTAAATTATCATAATAATTATAATTTAACTAAGTATTTAATTGAGGGAAGTTATTAAATAATATATTATATAAATTTAGAATATAAAAATTAACTAAAAACCATTGCTGAAAATGTACTCTAAAATTGTACTTATACAGTTATAATAATGTATATTATTATAATATCGGCTGTTATAATAAATAGTTTACCATAAACCGATGTTGTATACAAATCTAATATAAGTAATAAATTGCAATATTGCTCAAAAAATAATATCGCTATGTAGTTATCTACTTATATATAATTATTCTACGATAAAACAAAGAAATATTATAAGTAATTATTGATATATCAACTCATCCTAAATATGATTCAAATAAGAACATATAATTAATCTAAAATATAATAATATTATTATCGATAGCCATATAAAATATAAATAAATTGAAAAATGTAATAAATTTCGTTTCCCTATTATTACAATCGCGTATAATGTATCGTTTCCTACAAGAAGTTGTAATTAAGTCAAATATATTCTTGTAGGCTATTTAAATTTTTCTAAAAAAGTATTTCTAGTGTCTTTTTATAAAAAAAATTTTTTTTTTTTTTTTACAAAATTCTGAATTTTAAGTGCTTACGAAATTTAATATTTATACGTAAATAATAATATCTCATCAAACGATTTAGGTACTTATTTTATTGTCATTCAAAAACTAACAACCATAGATATTTGATATTTACAATAAATGTTTACACTATAATTTTTAGTTTTTTTCTACAAACATCAATCTTAAAAATCCTATACAAGATTTCTCATAAGTTTTTATTATAGCTATTTAGTATATTAAAGATCTATATTTCATATAAGCACGATTTTTTTTTTATAAGCTTATTTTATTTAGATGTTGTACTTTAAAATTTATAAATATTCAATTTTAATAGCTTAGAATTAGAAATTTAACATGATCCCTCATAAATATAATAAAATCACTTATAGGCATGCATTTTTGTTGTTTAACTACACCAAATTAAATATTTCAAAGAAAAATAACAATTTAATAATTGAATTATGTTGTTATAATTCAAAATATTTATTCATGAGGAAATTAAAAATGTGTATAAGTAAATCATTATATTATATACACTCAATTACTTATTAAAAAAATTTAGATTCATTTTATGCTAAACTTATTTAGGTAGCATAAATCGATTCACACCATTTTACGGAAGGATGGTATTGATTCAAAAGTTAATAACAATATTATATACTCTTATTAGCTGAATAACCTGCTTTACCTTTTCGCATTTTTTGAACAAAATATAATGGCTATAATATATTTAGCATGATTTTTGACATTAAATTCTGAGCAGAAAGATGCACGTATATATTTATTTTACAATATAGTGTGGTTGTTTTTATATCATTTTTTCTCAGTCTATCATCACCTTTTAGGCAGTAAAAAATACTTAAATTTTAAAGATTGAAGGTGGTTTTGCATAGGAAATTGAATCTTTTTTGTGCTTAAGAGAGGTAAACATTAAAAATTTCCGGTACCTTTTTTATAATCAGAAAAAAATAAAGGAAAAACAGAAATTTTTACGCAAATCCAGTTTTTTATAATATTGATTTTTTGATTGACTATTTTTAATTTATTTATAATTATGAGCAATTTTTAAGTATTTTTTCTATACACATTAATGTTGATTAAATATTATTCGTTGGATAGAAATACTTGAAAATTAAAAAACGATGTTAATTATTTTGTTATAATTTAAAATTATTATTCATGGACACATTATACAGCTTATACTCTAAATAGCGAATTTTGAGCACCAAAATGTCGTCCGCAATTCTGAAAGAGTAAATTTTTGAAATTCATAAAGGGTAAATGTGTGCTAAGTTAAATATAATTATAATCTTATTTAATGCTTTAATGATATAATAATTTTAATATTTTATCAATATATATTTTAAAAAATATAAAAAATTAATGTATATCTATATACATTATACATATTTAAATTATTAAATACAATTCAATTTGGCGTGAACAATTGGTTTATGAACGAGTTCGTATACTAGTGTAAGCCCGTTTTTTTGTCACCATTTTGTCATTATTTTTAAATTAAGATAAAATTCGTGTTTGTTATTTGAAAGTCTTACCATTAAAAAGTATTAAAATGACGCCGTTCTCAAAAAAACCATCAGCTATTGGAGGTGTTCACAAGGGAAGGCATCACCATATTATTATGAATTTAACTATATACTTTTAATTTATTTTTAGACTATTATCTATTTATATGATGCAACTATTGTCTATTTTTACTCTTTAAAAGTATTTACCTACATAAATAAATGATTACATTTTTAGTTCTATAAGTCGGTATCATATGATATTATGATATAAATATTATACTATTATATATTATATTAAATAAATACTAATAATATAATTATAATAAATGCGATATTTTTAGTAAAAATTATATCAACCTCAAATGTAAAATAAATTACTAACTATATCAAAAAAACATATCATACGTTATACTTATAGTGGCTGACAGACCGTGTCCGCATAGAATACATTTTTGTATACAATGATATATCATTAAATTTATTTCAAATTCAATACACCCATACTAGTGACCCACTCAAAACCATTTTTACAGTAGAGAAGTACTCACTTTACCTCCATGTTTAATAACAATTTTATGCACAGATTATTATATCCAACAATAATAGTAAATAGACGGTGTATTTTTAATATTCTTGAATTATTATTATAATATTAGGAGACCTCTTGCACGATGTAAATTTATAAAGTACTGACTATTTGTGCATTTATATGTTAATTGTATCATACATGAAGCTTGTATGTAAATCTTAAATGTGTAATTTACCAAGAAATAACTTAAGTTAAATTTATCGATATTACAAGTTCAGAGTTTTACCTTGTGTTACATAAACTTACTAATAAATGGTCAAATCTTCGCACTCCATAAAACGCTAATACAATTATTGAACATGTGAACAACAGTTACATACTTGACAAATCTAATCAAAAATGCATTAATGTCTGATCTTATACTTTGTTTATTGGAATTGAAAATAAACTTTTATTGAAAACTATATGCTTCAGAATTGAACTGGAAAATCGTAATATAGGTAATGACATTTTCGGTAAAAACATTTTTCTCTCGTCCCATCAAAATATCAAAGAAAGAGATACTCGGAGTATTACTCGGAAAAACTTTGTAAAATGTATAAAAAAGTTCAATAGTGTCGTTAAAAACGTGGTACATCTAAGTATATTGAAGCATTCCTTTCCCCTTCTTATTTTATATATACACCTATATTCAATGTTTTCAACAAAAAATAATTCGATTTGCTATGTTATAAATAGTAAACAACATCACTAGCTATAATAGCAATAGAAGTATATCATAAGATATATATACTTACTAACATAGGCCGTTCGGCTGACTTCTCTTAGAACTGTTTTTTGATTCATCATCGCAATCAAATTTAACACGTTCTATAAAATACCTAGTGGCATACTAAATTACAAAATGATGAAATACAGTTGACATTAAACTACTATACAGCAGACTCAGCAGTGTTTATCGACTTCTCAATTATTAAGAAAATTGCTATGAGATGTTTATTTTTGAGCCAAAAAATATTAATAAGATTCCTTTTATTGCCAGAAAATATATTTAAATTGAAGACTGATATATTTTAATAAATAAATGTTCTACAGACACGACACAAATATAAAAGTAAAATAACATACATCATTGGCTAATCAATATATTCTTTGGAGCTATCGGAGCGGAGCGCTCAGAATTTAAAAAACTTAAAACGATATTCTATATAATAACATTAAAACACTAGTAACTAATTAAGCTCCTTTTGTAACAACCAAAATAAAACATATTATATATTTCCGGTTTATTTTTTTTTTTTATCTATTTCATCCAAAATTAATAATATTATATTATAAATACTTCCGGTAATTTGTAGAGGTTACAGCTGAAGCATGTCATCAATCCCTGTAAATGTATCAAAAGTTATTTTTTATTATTTATCTTAAAACTCATGAATTTTATTCATTCTTACTGTCGGATACTTGTAAATCATAATTATTAAAACAAAGTATTACAAAAAAAAATGATGATAAGAAAAATGCTTGTTCTTATTGGCCTGTTTTATTTATCTGAATCAAAAGAAAATCCTTTTATGCCTAACTTATCTTTGGTAAGCAAATAAATTAATATTCTACTATAATTTTTAAGCAAGTAAAATATTGTCTATTATTATCATTTGTGATAAAATTTCTACTTAAGTCATATTAATTACCTATTTCTATTACAGGGAGAATATCGTACGGTATTTGATAAAGTATATCCTTGTGAATCAACAAAAAACCATTTATTTCAATATAATGTTTATTTTAGTAAAAAGTCATTAAATATAACTGAGTTGAGAGGCAATATAACATTTTTGATACCTTTTGATGATAATTTTATAGTAAATATTTTAAATATATAAATAAACTAGTGGTATTTTTTGAATAATTTAAGATTTGTGTGCTATTTATTTTGCAACATATGTATTATTACTATTATTATATACTCCAATAGTTAGTTTTATTCTAAAGAGTAAATATTATTTTTATTTTCTAAAATAATGGAATATCACTCATTTTCATTAGGTGTTTAAAATTTTAAATAATAAATTTTAATTACTATCGACGTTCAACATTTTTAAAACCCTTTAAAATAATCTTTTTTATAATTGTTTTTAACGTTTATTATCATCAAATTTTGACTGAAATGTTCATGTCCTTTTGTACAAATAGTTATGGTATTTATTATTGTATTTTATTTTTCAGAATGATAATTTTTAATAGAATTTAATTTTTTTTTAATATTACCTTAATTAATGGTTTGTTTTTTTTATTTTAGCTTGAATTAAATATTGCGTCTTGGAGTTTAACTGGCGGCTGGAAGCCAAATTCAGCTGTATACATAACAAAAAATGCATGTAGTAAAATGAAACTTATCCTAGGAAAAGCATGGTTTTCTATGACAAAGACATTTAATATAAAAAATGATTGTCCTTTGCCAGTGGTAATGCTTAACAACGATTAATTAATTAGCTATATTTTTAAATACAATGCAATGAATTGAAAATCGATGAAAAAAATAATTATAAAATACTTCACATAATATAATTATATACAAAATAAATTATTCCGAATAGAAATTTACTATTAACTAATTATCTAAGGAATGATAAATGCATATTGATCTTACGATTTGTGTTTTTAATTTGTGTGTCTGAACTCTAAAGATCCTTTCTACTGTAAAAAAAAAGAACAGTGCAATTAGTATACACTAGTGTAAATATTTCTTTGAATTCTTACAGGGCACATACATTTCATCAGGTATTGACTTGAAGAAATTAGAAGATCATAACTTACCCAAAGTATATTTTTATGGAAAATACAAAGCCGTATTTAAGATAAAGAATACAGAAAATAAAATTCTAGGATGTGGTGTATTCGAGCTGAATCTTATACGACCATGGGAAAAACCAATTTGATTACATCTTACAAAATAATAATACCATAATTGTTTTATTTACTTATTCATCAATTCTTGTTATACGATAAAAATTGTATCTTTTTTCTTTTTCAAATGTAAAAATAATTTATTGCACAAAATAAAAATTTAAAAAACTCAAATAACGTCAAAATTAGTAAAATCAAAGATGACAATATTTATCGCTGCTTTAAATATATAAAAACTGCTATACAGTAAAATCATAAAATGGTATAACTATAATTCACTAAGCATACTCACGAATTGAATACCCACCGTTTTTTTATTGATATAGTTACTCAGAATAAAAATTTTGCGATATTTTTTCAATTTTTGTTTGAATTTTTGTACCACTAAAAAGGTTTCTGTGGTAATACAAGCTTCTATTTTTCAAATAAGATTATGAAAATACTCTTCTTTCAGTTTAGATTATGCAGATGGTGTTTCGGAGATATAGTTTGGTGACCCAACTCTGAAGTCTTAACCAAGGTGCTGGTACCAATGATCAGTTAAAAAACTTCCAACGGTTTATTATGGCATCGTTCATATCATAGGGCCATATAAAATTAGAGCTACTGTGGTTAAATATTTTTTGAAACATTAATGCGACAGACCTCATATCCCAGCTGGAATTAGGGTCCGGTGACCAGATGGAACCGCGGACGGCAGCTCAAGTGAACTGGACGTTCACCCACAAACTGCTGCAGGCCCCGGTAGCATATGGCCAATATACCACCGGGGCTGGGCAGACCAGACCGGACGGCGACAAAGGGCGAAATGCCCAGTGAATCAGTACCGGCCACCAGCCAGGATTAGCTCAGCCAAGCCGCAAAGTAGCTTACGGAATATTAAAGATATTGATAAATGGATATCAGAATACCAACAACTAACCAACACTAAATGGAATGTTCAGAGATCATTACCAACTGGTGATAAAATAAAATCATTGTAGATTATTATTCATGTATATAATTTATTTGTGATATCTATATAAATATATATGTAATTTAAATATACCTATATTAATCTTAATTTAGGGAGAATATCATGTCATATTTGAAAAATTATATCATTGTCGATCCAGAAAAAAAATTCATTTTTTATCAACGCTCATTTTAGTAAAAAGACATCAAATACATCTGAATTAAAAGGGAATTTAACAAATCTGATACCTTTTGACGATACTCTTACCGTAAACTTATAATAATTAATTTAAGATGTTAATAACATATAAGTAACATAATTTATTCCAGTAATTATGATTTATGTAATGATTGCATATTTTATTCCGCAAAAATTATCTATTTGTATACTCGTATTATATTGAATAATGATTATAGAAAGATAGAGTATAATTAATCATGACATTCAACGTCAAACGACTATTTTATTTTTTAATGGTCAAAAAATTATTAAGTTATGACATTAGCATAAAGTAATGACTTACGATAGCATAGTTTGGTGAACATAATATACCTACCTAGTTATATGGAATCACATATTTTTTTTGCTAGGATATTTTTTTTAATTTTATGGATGAAAATAGAAAACATTTAATTTCAACTTTTAGTTATATAATTATTATATTTTAATTTTTCGTTGTTCATCTTATTTAAAGTAATGCATTATTTTGTTCATAGTTTGATATAAACTTTGCTTCTTGGAATTTAACAGGTGGTTGGAAACCAAATTCATTAGTTTACATAGCAAAAAAGGCATGTAGTCAAGCGAAAAAAGTCTTAGAAAATGTATGGTTTACTTGTAGGGTTTTAACTTTTCAAGTTCTAACTGTCCAATACAACCGGTAATGTATAAAACAATTTATTAATAAATTTTATAATAACTATTAACTATAGATACATGAGATGTTTTGAAAATATTTATATTTGTATGAATAAAAAAAATATAAATAACATAAAATAAGCAATTTTTAAACTATAGATACTACTCATTAAAGTACTTAACATCAACTCGTTATATAAAATCCGTTATACAAAGATTTAACCTTATTAATTATTAATAATGGCCTATGAAGTTTATCTAATTTTATCTTAACACAATTGTATAAGTCAAAGAAGTTCCGAGTATGCAAATCAATTGAATAGGGCCAGTGTGGATGTGTTGATTTTGAATTCAATAATTTATCATAGCATCCAAAAAACTATATAACGGTATATTCGAATGTCAGACACGAGCACTCAACAGACTCTATTTCTAACAACTATCTATTTTTATTTTCATATGTATTTTATTATTACGAGTATACTAGCAAAGTCTGGTATGTGATAGAATTAATTTTTAACAAAAACCTATCGATCATTTTTTTTTTTTAATTTGAGCTTTAAATGATAATAATAACTATAATAAAAATAGCACCTACGTAAATATTTTCAGTATTTTATAACTGTTATAATTTTGACCATGTATTAAATTTGCAAGTTTTCTGGCCAAGAAAAATAATCATAACCATATCTGTAGAAAAAAAAACTATAGCAATAATTTATCAATTTAAAATTCTATGTATATAAATATCTTAAAATAAAATTATTCTACATAATTTGAAAATGAAATCGTGTATTAAAAATTATAATTTAAATAATTTCACATTTCAATAATTAATATTTATTTAGTTAAAAAATATATAATTTAAATCGCTTGAAAAGTAATCAATATACTTTTACAGTTGAACATCATATTATGTCATGAACTCAAGTTTATATATAATAGGTATACACTTATATAAAAATTAAATATTATTTTGAAAAATTTCATTTTTTTTCTGTGTATTTAATAAAATCAAGTTATTTAGAACTAATTGTCATTTATTTGTATATTTATAACAAATAATCTTTATTTTTTCTAGAGTATGTACATTACATCAGGTATTGATTTTAAGAAATTAGAAGATCATAATTTTCCAAAAGTGTATTTTTATGGAAAATATAAAATCATGTTTAAGTTAAAAGACGAAGAAAATAGAGAAATTAGCTGTGAGTTTGCGGAGATTAATCTTTTACGACCATGGAAAACCCCATTTTGATTACATTTTGCATAATATAATAATATATGTTATTGATATATGGTAAAACAATAAACACACTGTTACATATTATTTACAATTTATATACCTAAATTACACGTACCTAGTATAAATATCATATTATTATTATCAATCACAACCATTAGTCGTTGCTCATTAGTAAGTAATCAATTTAAAATAAACAGCATTATAAATTTTATAGTTCACAATAAAGGATTATAAATTATAAGATACACGCTTGCATTATTATTTATATTATCAATTTAAACAAATTGATGGAGAAAAAAATACCTAGTTAATGTTAGCAGATTATTTATGAATACGTTGATAACGGAATAATTGTTACTTATATTTTCAATTTGGAATTGATTTTTATGGATATTTTCAAAGACGAGATTTAACCAGATTTTTCTATTGGGGGGGACTAAATAATTTTAAATTGAGTTATTGATAATCGAAAACAACAACAAAACATATTAATAACATATTAACGTTGATTTGCCGTAAACGTATTTGCTATATCAAATAATTAAAAATTATAAGACAATTTCCATATTCAAATTTAAATATTTCAGAACAATATAAAAAATACAGCCACTGTGGGGGGCTATAGCCCCTTAAAACTGCCCCCCTCCCTCCTTGGCTACGCCACTGGATAATTTCATTAAACAGAAAAAATACGCCCTCACATGAGAGTTTATCAACTTCATCAACTGATAGAATTTTAGTTTATTATTTTTTGATCCTTGAGAAATATACGTATAAAATAGAATGCATCAATAAATCTTAAACTGTTCAAAACATCAGCTACAAAACGCGAATAACCTATTTATAAAATCCAATATTTTAGACTTATTTTAAGCTATTTATACTTTCTGGGCATTTTACATTTTCCAGTTAAATTATTTTAAATATTCGGATTAGTTTTAATCTATTTATAATATAAAAATATTCGAATTGTTTTGTGACAGTAATAATAGCTAACAATATTATAAGAAAAAAGAAATAAAATAATAAGTCGGAAAGGCTATTGTGAAGTCACGCTAGAAATAAAATAGAATTTTTTTATACCATCTGATTTACTGCATAACATAAATTTACTTTTTTTAGTTTTTTTTTACAAATATGTATTTTCTATCGATATTTCTTTTTAACGATTATCTAATATTGTTTTGTTAAGTCAGAGCTTGAATGCTTGAAATCGGTGTGTAGTTTTGGATGTGAAACATCTATTGACGCGCTTTGGGATAAAACCGATGCGTGATGTTCACGCGTCACGCCCGCTCTCCGGTCTACGCTGTTGCTGAGGCACTTAAAGAACTTCTATAGTGCCCTACTGTTGCAGTTGTCGTTGTGGTACTTATCACTTATCAGTAAATACTAAATACAGCCTAAAATGACCATGGTGTGTTTTACGACGTTTTCATACTTAACATTTCATACGTCTGTTTTTTATTACATACTTTACGAGCGCCGCTTGTATACACAATAATTACTAACTTTTATTCTAATATTATTGTCATTGCATAGGTACCTACACTGTGTAAAAATGAAAATAATGATTACCAATGAAACTGTTTTCATTTATTTTACTCCATATTTATTTATTGGTTTTCAATAAATAATAATTATAATTCATTTTAATAACCATCAATTTCGATGTTTCTAGTCTGCCAGGCATTGAGGCATTCCTTGACGGATCTCATTTTTTTTTATGTTAATTTTATATATTGATATACCAAATTGTTTTTTTTTCAACTTAAATAATAATATTATACTCGTATATTATAAATTATATCATTTATTGATTTTTATATAATTGCTGGGTAGGTACCGATTTAATTTTTTTCTTGATTAATAAATATATTTTTAACGTAATATTTCTTTTTTTTTCGATTTTAATTCTAATTTTTACTAACAAACCAAACGTGTACAGGATTATTACATGTTGCGCCCCAGTTGTAAAATTGTCCAATACATGAAATGGACAATTTATTGCTCAGTTCATGAAATTACCATATTAAAATTCCATTTCACGAACAAGAATATTTTCATTCTTATTTGCATAGTTCATGAATTGAACAACGAAATTAATAAGCCGGTAACATGCCGACGATAATAGTTTAAGTAGGTTTACCGCATTTATAATGAGTGCAATGTATATCAATATTATGTAGGCATCTAACATTTTCCTACTGATAATTTATTAGGTATATAAAATTTATTATATTGTGCTGTAATAGGAAAAGAACGGCAGTTACTTGTGCCAAGTACAAATGCTGCAAAATATATAAATAATGCTTGGATAATGGTGGAATTCTGAGCTTATTAAATGAATATTTTGTAATAAGTCATTTAATTTAAATGTAGTAGCTATATCATAACTGTTTAAGAACTACTAATGGAGCAGAAAGTTTTCACCGGACATAATACATGTACACGTGTACAATAGCCAATTCTATAAGACTCACCCTTCGATTAGTTCAATGTATTTAGATTAGACATTTAGTTAAATTAATTTTAAAAGAAACTCAAATACTATACAGATATAGAACCAATAATACCTAATATTATTGATATTATCATCAATAAACAAAGGTCGAGAAAATTCGATGACCAAAATAAATTTGGATATAATTATTAACTATTCATAGTTATGGTTAGAAAAATAATAAAAACATATTACGCTATTTGGAAAAAATTAGTTATCATTTACAGATAGAAAAAAATAAAAATAAATCTATATACATATCAAGCGCTTTCTATTTTAATTTGTACAGCATTTATTAATACTGTAATTTTTGTTTTTAACTTTTTTTAAATTGTTTTTTATTTATTTCTATTTATATTTTAGGGCTTATCAAAATACAATATCGATGTTATTAGTTATTGTACATTAATTTATTACCACTAATAAGACTACCTTAGTCATCATTTGTATTATTATTATTATCATTATTATTGTGTAGTCCACGGTTCAAGATGCACTCAGTGTATATAGGCAGGCATCTTGAATGACTTGAACCGAGGTGTAGTCGCTGTTCACTTGAGACATGAGAACGATAAACCGATCGTAAGATCGATTGATGGGATTGGTAGACAATGCCACACAACGTGGCAGTGTTAACTAAAGTGTGTCCGCAATCGTGTAGTTGTTTGGGTCCAAACAAATTGAATATCTTATGTCACATAGTACCCATAATGGCAGTCCGCAATCGTGCTTCGCCCTTCCAAACATAACTGATATATTTTAGATAAATTGGAATACATATTTAAAATATTATAGTAAACTTTGCTTGGCGTGGGATTATCAACGAGTACCTGTATAAATAAGTACCATAAACGATTCTACGACATATTTCAATGAGTACATACTGGATTTACTAAACTCATCATTTTCAACATATTATTTATCGTACATTTCTTACCTTAATTTAGTAAAGTATTGGAAATTGATGTGACGACAGAAGGTGAGTGACCTGATCGCGACTTTTGTCCCGTGGGTCCAAGTCTGCCGATCGACGACAACATTAGCCGGTGCGACCGATGAAGCACACACGTCCCCCTCTAGTCTCCGTAAGACGTATCTTGAGGCCGTAGCCTCACCCGACTTATCTTGTATACAGATTAATTACCGTGTTTGTTGTTTTTCCTTCACTTTTCTCCCAACCCGCCTTACGTACAGCAGCGTGGAGGAGTAACAACTTTGTAGCTACGCCTGCGGGTGACATAGGAATACACCAAATTGGTAATGTACATTTAATTATAATATTCATTTTTCAATCACCGTGGCCGGTATTCTGTTAGGTTTTTTACTATCTATTATTATTATATTTATTATTGTATACTCCCGGTAACCGTCCAGAGGAGCCGGTGGGATGCGTACCGAGTATTCGGATATATATATTTATGCATATATTGTGTATTTATTATTCTTTTTTCTATGTACCTATTTCTCTGTCCGAGTTTTATGCCTGTCGGCTTTCTCGGCAATACTTTAAATATACGACCGTTTCCTTTTAACTTGTGTTGTGATTTATTATTACCATTAGTATTACGTTCTGCCCGAACGTGGGGAATAGTTATTTATATTAGATTATAAGAAATCCACGTCGATCCAACCCTTTTGGGTCTCGGCTCGTGGTTGGCGACCTTATAAATATAAAGGCGACCACATGACGTTCGATCCAGGAGAGTATCGGGATCGAATTGTCACATTGGAATACGTATAATTATGAGCCACGTCACAATATGTTATATTTCATATTGTATGGAATACCAAATCGTGTAATAGGTACCAACTTATATGACCTTGTGAAAAACGAGTAATATAACAGTAAATCAAAAATTATGAAAACGTGATTGCATCAAAATGCCTATTGTATACATTTATATCATGTTTATCTTATTTAATATAAATATTATGCTTATTCGTAGTTTGAGGCCGTAGCTCATGCATATCAATAAATATTAATCAAAAAAAAAAAAATTCCTTAAAAATATATCAACAATAAATTAAAATTAATCTTTAATTGGTACCTACCTATTATTTGTTTTGATATATATATAATAGTGTATTACATATATCTATGCAGCATGCAGAATATATTATACTTACAGCATTATTAGATATTGCAGAACTAGACATTTTTATAATGTTATATTCATACTTTAAAAATATACTGTATTGAGTATTTATTTGTTTTTTTTTTCTTACTAGATAAATCTAAAATGTCTTTATGATTTTGTAAATCATATGATTATGAATGTAGTAAGATTGCAAATTTCATTAATTTTTAGTATAGCTAGATATTGGTGACTTTTGCATTTTTTTCCTTTGATCCTATGAAATGTTATCGAAGCTCAAAATTTATTTTACGCTCCCTCGATTCAGAATATCCTAAATTAAATTTCACTTTTAAAGCGCAAAACAACTACTGATCTTAATGTGAAGCCAAATAAACTTATACGACAAGAACAGTATAACTGCCCAGTCAGACCGTCTAAGTTGTTCTTACGTTAAATTATTCAGAAAAAATATGTGGACGAAAATATTTCTTAAAATACCAAAATCTTTATTTAAATCAGAAGCTACGGTTTTTCAAAAAAAAAAAAGATTTTGTTTCATGGATTCAGAAAAAAATGTACCATACTACCATAATATGTACACTATGTACCTAAATGTGTTATTTTTCTATGCGGTGTATTCATTGGTCATCAAGCGATTTAGGGTCTACTGTAATACTGTACTCAAACGTATTACGGCCGTTAGTTTCTACACGATAGAATGAGGTATATATTATGTAAGTTCCTATACGTTAAAAAAGGTACGTATGTATGTTAATACACTACGCATATTATTATATTATATAATTTATAAGTTATCAATCTAATATCAGTTATATCATACATTCATAATATACTACCATACATTTTAATATAATAAATAAATAAAAACGATAAAAAAAATTTATATATTATGTGGTTTATTTTGGAAACTTAAATATTTAACGTAATGGAATTGATTAATTTTTTTTTGTCGAGTATTCTACTATTTTTTTATTTATACAATTTTCTTTTTCGGCATGTTTTTTAACTAATTTTTGTTTTACGTCACTATCAGTAGTTCTTATTTTTATGAATATATTAACTTGTATTAATTTAAAAATTTCAATAATTTTAAAAATATGCGGATGTTGATGATAAAAATTTGAATTAAAATCTGAATAAAAACTTTCACGTGCGTTTGTCGTATGTATTCTATTATAAGATTGTTTCACCCATATTTTCGGTGACAACATACTATTATTTGATACATAATTTTCAATTAAATAATAACAAAATATCTTCTAAATTATATTATTTTCATATCATCAGTTTGATAACTTATAATATTGTATAAAATATAGTATATTTTTTTTATATAATATGCACTTTTTTTTTACCGTGTAGGAACTAAATTATGCACCTTTTTTTCATATAGGAACTTACACATCACATAATATGTAGAAATTAACGTATGTAATTTTTTACCCGTTACTCTCGTATGGGAACATATACGATTCCTCTTTTTAAAACTCTTAGAATCAAAAAAAGGTAATTTTCGTTTAAAATACATATTTTATTAAATCCGAATAGAACATATTCTTAGTTGATTTATGATTATATCAAAGAGTGTGATTCAATCGACAAATTAAAGCCACTTAATTAAAGATGACAAAATGTACGACGAAATATTTAAATAAATAATTATTTGTTATTAGAGTTAAACGCTTATTCGATATTATGTTCCGGCTTGTTTGGTGATTTCAAAATCTGGCAGCCCTATCTGTTATAGGTAAGTATAGTTCAACTATAGTTTATGTATATTATGTTTATTCTTCATTGAGTATACCATTGTACTATACCTGGTCGAAAAAAAAAATAACCGCTTTTCGCGCATATCAAATGACTGCTCCAGCAGTTGTGAACCCAAATTTCCCCAACCTTGCAAGCTGACGTTTTCCGAAGATATCGTACGGAACATTCACGGCTAATATTCTTAATTAGTAAGGCTAGGATTTCTATGCATTCCACGTGTTTTTTTCCTAAAGTCCAAATTGGTTGTTTGTCAAATTTGTCCACGATTTAGCTTATTCTCGATTAAATAGAACATTTTTTTTTTTGCATAATTTTGCATATTTTGAACATTATGCAAACAATTGCATATATATACATTTTTGAGAATCTTGTTCATTTTAAATGGTATTTATTTAATGAACGTCTATAATTATTGGGTTATTCATCGAATTGTCGTAAATACACAACTTATATCTAAACTAAAATAGATTTAATACTAAAGAAGAATAAGGGATTTAAAACACTTGTAGCATTATAAACGGTGAATATAAAACGGAAGAAGAATATGTTAATATTATACTTTAAATACGGGAAAAATCATGACATATTCCAACAACATCGTGTGATGTGGAAAGTAATTTCAGCCAATATAAATCTTCGATCTAATCGCAGGTCGTTAAAAAAAAAAAAACATAATATAGTAATAGCATATAATAACAACAACTAATAAGTACTAATATAAACTAATATCTAAGAAAAAAAAAATTGTTTTTGCATATATTTAGTAAATAAAGTGTATATTTTATAATTTTTTACTGCATAGAAATCCTAACCCTATTAATTAACTAGTTATATTTAGTTATACTATTATATTTAATTCGAGGACCGCCCAATAGTACGGGTCATTGGTGGGAGATGCGCGGAAACGGATAACAATCGATCGACCGATTGATTATTATTATTCTCTTTTGAAACAGAATATAATATACTTCCGGACCTACTTAATAATTATTTTTCTGTTAACTATACAGGTGTTTAATAATATAATACATCCATCGATATTTAGAGATTCATTTTTACTCTTACTGTTACTGTTTTAGCTTATGAAATACTTTATCATTTTTGAAATAAAAATGTATCGAGAAAATGATAAAAATAACAGTATTTGTACTCATTGGATTTTTCTCATTTTCTCAATCACAAAAACGTTTTATGCCGAATTTGCCTATAGTAATAATTAATAACCTTCTTGATTAATTAAATACATTATATATTTTCTTTGTTTATCATTCATATCACATAATTTTTTATAATATATCTATATAAACTACATATATTATTTAGTTTACTTATATTAATCTTATTACATGGAGAATATCGTGTAGTATTTGAAAAAGTATATCCATGTGAATCAACAAAAAAACCATTTATTATTAGCTAACTTTTATTTTAATAAAAATACATTAAGTTCAACTGAATTACAAGGAAATTTAACAATGTTGGTACCTTTTGACGGTACTTTTACAGTAAGTATAATTACGATTAATTTAATATTTATAGAATACATTTCATATTACAAAGTCTTGTAGGCAACAAAAATAAAATAACAAAAACAAACTTGTTAATTAGAATCTGAATACATATACAAGAAGAAGTCCTCAGTGACTGTTTCATAATTAATGTACAGCCAGAACTACCTAAATGATTCATTAGAGATATTAATTGAATGTACTATTATTAGTAATTATTTATTACTATGTACAGGCGTACTAAAAAAAGATTTTGTAAAATTCGCGTTTCAATACAGGTATTTTTGGTAAATATATATATTTTTTTTATGTTTATAGTTACTATAAGTTACAAATAATCCAATGGTTAATATTGGATATAATTTTAGACCTCCATTTTATATTTGGTCAATACTAATCAAGTCACTACGTTAAACAACTGTGTAACTTACATTTAACAGAGTTTTAGAATTTAAAGTATGCATAGATTAAATTAGATATATCCATAGGAATTATTTAATTTGTAATAGGATCAACTAGTTAATTATTATATTATCTGATTATGATTTTTAAAAATATTTAAAATAAAAAAAAAATAGAAAAATATTTATTTGGAAGTTCGTTATAATTTTTAATTCACAGATTTCTATGCAATTGTATATTTTTGTCTTCGTATTTTTGATTTTATATCAGTAATGAAAATATGGATCATAATAATTTAAAACTAATAGTGAAATTTGTTTTTGCATATCTCAGCATGTATATAAGAAATGTATAATGTATCATACTATGCTGTTTAGAACGAAAAAATACGTAAAGTAAAAAAAAAAATTCAATACATTTCTTTTTAAGTTATACCTAGCTCTAATTTCACCAATTTCGGGCTTAGAGCACATGTTGATACATTGACATTGCTTGAAAAAAATTGATTAATTCGAAAATGATATTCAAAATAAGGGTTGTCATGTGTATATGTGGAAAATACGTAAATTCAAAAAATTGTTATAGAAAGTTAAAGGAATTTATGATACAATGTCTAATTCAACGTCCCGCAAATAAAATTGAAAAATATTTGCAGGGTAATGAATGATAAAGTGTAGGTACCCTTTTTCGAGGAGACGTGGTACATAAATATATTTTATTTTTATTATTATATTTTTTGACTATATTTTTGTGATAAATATTTAGATTACCTAGAACCTCTGAAATAATCTGTTTGATTACTTATGTCGATATATCACGTTTTGATTTCCAAATGTAAATGTATTTTTTAAGATTTACAATTTGTACTTTTATTGATCTCTGCAAATACTATAAAACGTATCTACATGATACAAATTAGCATCTTTAAGAGAAGTATAGGAAATTATTTCAATTCACCCAGTACATTAATTCATAATAATTGCACTTTTACACAAGGAAGCAATGCTAAATTAAATTATAATATAAAATATTGCATCATAATATCGTTTCATGGTTGAGTATTATAATGTTACTGATTTTCAGAAATTATGGTAAATCTATACAGCGTTATGTAACGAATTTAAATACTTAGCCTAATTGCTGTAAAGGTTAAGTTAGGAAGTATACCAGTTAGATTTAATTTTCTACAATAAATTACTTTGTAAGTTGTTTCAATCATTTTTATTAAAAATGTACTAACAAATAACTTGCAATTTAATATGAAAAACATTATAGGTAGGTACATTATTTTTTATGAGTTAACTATACTCAATTTTAATGTAATAATTGAATACTCATTCTCGTCCCTCTATTATTTTAATAAAAAAATAATTTTTGTTGTTATTTTCATCATCAAATATTAATTAATAGAAACCAACGATTTATCGTTTTATGTTTCTGTTTAATGTAATATTTGTGAAATATGTACATACATTATAAGATTAATGATATTAATAGAAAATTGATTCGGTAAAATTTATATAATTATTAATAGCATAAAAACACTACAGCACTGTATATATTTGGCCGATACAATACGCCGGGCTAAACTATATATCGGCCTGAAGTATATGAAACATAATATTATTATAAATATTTGTATTTCATAAAAATCAAAATATTATAATTATCAGATTTAAAATTATTTTTAACGTAATCTATAACGTAGATGATAGATGTTAAAAAATTTACAAAGATCACAACAACTTTTGCTAAAGAACACATTTTATCACTTATCAATCACGCAAATGTAAGAAAGTCTATACAATTTGTAAGAAGTTTTATAGCATACAGTCATCTCTGCACACGCAAGATACGATCGTATTAATGTATTAGTTATTTAATGTGACGTTAAATTTAAAATGAAAGACTTATATTATTAGATTAGAAAAACTTATTTTCATTTGCCATGGTAGGACTTATGGATGTATTTTTTATCACAAGAATGAAAGAAAATTAAAACACTAATAATATTATAAATATAGACATGTCGTGTGTAAATAAACTAACAATGGATCTGTCAGATCTTTGTCGATTTTTATTTTCTAATAATCAACAAACAGGATTCATACACATAATATGACTTGTTTGAAAGTTGAAGAATAAAATTAATAATCTAATGATAAAATTATTTCGTATTGATAATGATTAATGACAACAAAAAAATCAGTATATTTACTTGAGACAATATTTATAAAGTTTTAGAATAAATATGTGAAGACCATTTACTGTCTACGTTGATGAAATTCAACAATGAAAGCTTCAACAAGTCCACCAATAAACAAAGGTGATAGACTTCCATGTATACAAATATTTAATTAGGTAACACCGGAAACTATTAATTTCATATATTATTATTAAGAAAGAGGTGCCTAATCTACTTCTTGGATCAATTTAACTAATAATATTATCAGTTTGAATGGCTTAAGACTTATAAGAGAACATGTTTTAGTTACACTCGGTATTTAACAAAATATATAATATATACATATATATCCAATGTATTGAATATTCTTATTATCAGCACTAGTTATTTACATATAACCAACAATTTTATTGAACTTATATAGAAAAAAGAAACTAAAATATTAAAGATAATATTTTTTTTTAATAATAATATTTGGTATCTTGGTGTTGCATAATACTCAAATTGAGCCTGTACCAAGTAATATAATTAAACTGTATTTGCTCATTATGTGTATGATTTATAATCTATATTATTAGAAATCTGTAACTCTCTATCTCCAAACACAAGCCTTAGCAAGAAAATACATAATCGAAAATGATATATTTGTTAAAATAATTGTGTACATATTCTTTTTCGATATAAAAAATTAAACCTATAGTGCACTCTAGTGCTCTAGTCCTGTATTACAAATTCATTCTGTAAACTATAAGTAGGTATACAACAGGTTGTATTTACGGTTGGAGCCAGTCTTAAAAATAGAATCATAATAATTATTATTTATATATTAAAAAAAAAAATACTGAACATTAAACAGCTGTGTACTGATTAAACTGTATTGACTATGTAAAATTTCCTCATTTATCACTAGAGCGTAGTATGAGTATACAATAATTTTTCGTCCTGAAAATAATTATAGTAATTGCCTAAATATCAAAAACTATAATTTATATGAATAATCCATTTTTAAGTACATTTTTAGTTATATCATAAATTTTGGTTCAATAATCAATAGATCAATGATTAGCTAAAAAGCCACATATTCAAAAATTTGTGATGTGTCTTATTGACCAATAAATGGTGATTAATTACCCATACTAAGGAATTTATAATATAATATGCGTCAATTCTTTGACAAAATGTCTAGGGTTTTTAGAAAGCCGACTTTCAATTTAAAAGTATCTTAAAATAAGATACATGTTATAAAAAAAAAACATAAAGATATTTGAATATTATATGTACCTGTTTATTTTAGGCGCATCCGATTTTAAATATTGTTAACATTTTTTTAGCTCAGGTTGCATGAAAATTGTATATAAGTTTCCTTAAAAGTTGTTCATTAACCGCCATTTTATTAAAAAATTGTTTAACAATGAATTTAAATTGAACCACATACATTACAACGGTCCACTCGACACTTGACCACTTTTTTTAAAAGAAAACTGAATTTCGTATTGATATTATACTATATTTTATTTGGCTAATTTGTAAATTGTTAAAACCTTAAAACATGACCTATAATTAAATTTAATATTGTGCACATTTTTTTCTTTTAAAACATTTTTTTTTATAAGTTTCATAAATTTACCCCATCTGAATAGCCATGTAATATGTATTGTAAGATTTCAATTTTTTTATGGTTCATTATATTTTATACATAGTAATAGTAATTGAATTATTTTAAAATAAAATGCTGTAGACGTCATAATATATAATATTATATAGAACGTGAGATATAAGGAATTGATAATTTTTCATTTATAAAAGCACTGTATGCAATTTTATGTTTCATATACAATTTTATACAATTTTACTATATTATTATTATTATCATTTTAAAATAAAATATCCATCTTTTACTTTAATTAATTTAGAATATAATCGTAGATGTTTATTAAATGATATTAATTTAACAGGACTATTTTTATTTGATTTCTAATTTTGATTGAACGTAATTAAACTTTTATACATTGGTAATAAATAATAATATGTTATTTATTTATTAATGTATTATAAAATATGCAAACTAAGCCCTTTATTACAAATTATGGTATGTGATTACTGATTGAGTCATGACAAAAAAACGTTAAAAGATAAATATAAACACAATAGGTATTGTAAATACAAATTAAAAACAAATAAAAATCTCTGGCCGTTCTTAATAGTGACATAGTGTTTTATAGATGTATTACTCATGTAATTTGTGGTACTCAATGGGATATGAAACGTTGAGGATTATATTGTGTGTGATTACTGATTATTTAGATATTAATTTTACTTCTGTACAACAGTTTTCCATTCTTTCGGATTGAATAATTAATTCAAAACAAATTGAACAAGGAAAATATTGTTTTCAGAAGTATTATATAAATGATTCAATAGCATTTTTATAGTCATTGTACAAAATCTATAAATTACGAGATCCTAAAATTTCTTTGGAAAATATGGTATAACACAATGTGCTGTAGTACTTTAACTCGAAAGAATAGTTTTTTCGGCGATTGGATAATTTAAAAAAAAAAAAAAAAAAACCACATAGATAGTGTAATAAATCTCTCGTGAAAAATCCAGCACTAACACTATTCGCGAGAGTCCAGTAGTGGCGCCAAGTTCGCTAGACCGATGTAGAAAGAAAAAAAAAACCGTCTGGATGAATTCGCAGTAAAGAGCAATATACCTGGTATCCGGTATAATATATTACGTACGCCATATCATGTACACACACCCCTTAGATATGGCTGTACAAATAATAATAATAAAGTACAGTATAATAATGTACTCGACTGTGGGACATCGCGCGCAATCGTAACGCGTGTAACGGTATACCAGGTTTGGCAAAACCGAGGTGGATACCGGTTGATGCCGAATCTGGCGATAGGCATTCGCGTCCGGTCTTCCGGTGTCCGCGGTATTACTACCCTATATATAATATATTTATACACATACAATGTGCTAGACGAGCCGTGTACACCAGTATATTGATACAAATTGTCGCACATATTCTTAATAGGCAGGATAGGTAGGTATTAGTATCTATATATGTGTCGGATGTGTGACCGGGCATTAGGTCAGACGACCAGTGAATGGTAATGATGAACTTGTGTCGCGTCGTCCCACTGTGGCGTACATAGATAGACGAAACATTAGATATGTATGTATGTATGTATAATGTATACATATATGTCTCTGTCTATATTTGGATAATCTATAATAGTTGATATGAAAATATGTCTAAATTGCAAAATATTATTAATAATAAGAAAAAAAAAATAAAAACAATATTTAGATAATATTATAATTGCGTTAATAGGTACTCCATTTTGACTGCCGGCTGGTGCACCGATTTTAGTACTGATACATAAACAAATGTATTTGTATGCAATGTTTTTGCATGTTACACTAAAACTCCAATAAAACTGTGGGTCTCTTAAATATTTTAAACACCGAAAAAGAACTCGGCAAATAAAATGGTCTTTAAAAAGACTAATAAGACGACCAATAAGTTTTCAAAACATTTTAATTCTCGGATAGATAAAGTGCATTTTATATTTAAATGTGTACAGTTGTAATTATTATAATTTATAAAAAAAAACAAAATACTTCTCCGATAAGAATCGAATATTATTTATTTATCATCACAAGAATAACTAAACCGCATATAGATGTATGTATAAATTTCTAAACTACTTGTATACTTCCAATAAGGTGTCGTCGTATAAATAATGTGCGTTTTGATTAAATAAGCTCTGTCCTAAACTTAACCCTAAAAATTCAATTATGATAAGTGGTGATAGTGTACCACGGGAGTTAGATTAGAATATCATATTTTTTTTTTATAATTTTATCGATACGCATTTGATTAATTATGATTGTAAACATTTGGGTATTGGGTAATACCATTTTATATAAAATTAATCGATTTTAATCAACAGATCGTACCACGGTACGATGTCCATTGGTGCCTACATTTTGTTTTTTACATTTAATAATTTTCAACTATAAACTTGGCAGCCATTATTAATTAGAGTATTATTTTTTTATTTTTTTTTTTCTATTACGAGACCACACACCGTCTCGTATTATGAGATGTCTATACCAGGTGTTCAATAAGTTAGGAAATTTTTAATTATTAATGTATGAATATTTTAATACCTATTTATTATAATGTTTGTAACCACTAAGTATTTAACAATATTGATACATATTTTGTATGAAATAATATTCCATAAATAGAAAAATATCATCAAACATATTATGTACTAAAACCTAACCTACTTCTTCAATGTATAATATAGGTACCTATTATAGGTCTATAGGTATTAGGTACCGAGTACCAACTAAAGTTACATATATTATTAATATCATTAATGATACACTGTTATAAAAAATCAAAATTAGTATTTTTAATTTATATTTATAATTATAAGGCATAAATTGGTGATGAAATAGTTTCACTATTAGGTATTAAAAAATAGTGTGACAGTTAATTTTAACATCATATAATTATTATAAAAACATTTTGTTTAATTACAAGAAACTACGATTTTTATTTTAAAAATTCACAAATAGAACCATCACGTTAAAAGTGAGATTTTTTTTTTTGTTAACATTTTGTTGGTGAAATCGGTTTTAGTAAGTACGTAAAAATAAATAGAAACATGTCAATTCAGGCATAAAACCACCAATTTATATTTACCTACTAATCTTAAAACATTAGAGAACATTCTAAGAAATAAATCAAGCATAGTATCAATAAATGTTGACCTTCTAATCTCTGACAGAGAAAGATAAATTTGTATTACCAAATATCGCCGCCAGATTCACAACACTACCTATCAATAAATCGATTATAGAAATAGCAATTATTAAAATTTTTGTCATGTAATAATAGGTATGTGTTTAATAAATGTTCTTCAATTTTATAAAGCAATATAAAAATTGAACCGTTTACTATTTAAGTGTTTACACTCATTAATTTAAAGTTTTATATTTTTTGAAAGTATTTTTTTATATAATTTTATGACATCTTAGAATAACATTTAAAAAAAATATATTTTTTCTACATCTATTTTAAATTTTATAGTGAAGTATGAAATCTTTTTCGATGTATTTTAATAAATACAAATTTAAGTGTATAATAAGTTATATATCACACATTTATAAAAGAATAAGTTATACGAATATCCAAATTTTAAAATATATCATATTTATAGTGCATTGTTAATGGTTTATTATTTTTATTTAATTAATTACCTATTCAAACTGTCATTTGCATTATATAGAACTCTAATAAGGCACATTATTAATCAACTTTACAAAGTTAAACGCTTATAAAAAAACTACTGTGACTATAGAATTTTGGTTTTTTTTAATTGAGAAATGTACAACGTATGATATGTTATTCTATCTAGAAAAAGACATAAGTATTAGGTATCATGTAAGCTTTCATTGTATTGTAATCAATACATATATTATTACATAAACTATTGACTATAAAAAAGTGAAATACTATAATTTAAGTTGATATAATAAATTACATTCAAAGTGCTGATGAGTAATTAAAAAAATAAGTACTTTATTTAATGGGATAACTTGTATAAGTATAAGGTAGTACCTAACTTAAATAACATTACATAATAGTATTTCCTTGAATATGTATTTAAGTATATGCAAAGGCTATAAAAATCTAACCAAAAAAATACCTAATACTATTATTATGTAAATACAAAAATTTAATATAAGTTTATAAGTCGTCAATTGAAATGGTTTTTAATTTTTATTTGATTTGGAGTTGAATAATAAGCGATTTTATGGTATTTTCTAGGTGTTAGAGTGTTTAGACCTAATTTGAATACTATATTATGTAACAATGTTGATATCAAATACGCCGAAAACTGGTTTAAACTGAAAATGGAAACTTTGATTGGTTCATTTGATTTCAAAATCACCCATTTAACGACCAACAAATGTATACTCAAAACTTTAAAAATTGTTTACAGTTGATTATGGAAATAGACGCCTACAATCTAAATCTAAATTAAAAATAATAGTTCACAAGGAAATCGTTTTTTGTTTGTCTTCCAACAATTGCGATCATGTAATAATAATGATATATATTGTATATCCATTCATCGGCGACATAGTTGTTACATCAATATTGTTCTACGTAATATTATGCATTATACGATTTATACCTACACCTAAACACGAATGTAATTCGTTAGTAAGAACTTGCACCGACACTTACCTATATACGTAGATCGGCACGCAGCGCCCATCTGCTTGATTTCGGTCGTTCAATTCGAGGTTACGACCACCTGCAGCAGTCTGACGAACATATTTTTTTAAACCTTTGTGGAGTTGTTCATTGCACGCACTTAGGTTTTTGGCGGCTACGATTTAATTGGATAATTAAATAGGTGTTAGTGGTCCTATACTATAGTCGGGACGTCCGTTTATAACTTTACTACTTCTGTCTGACAACAATATATAACGAAATCCCAGCAAGTGAAATTCAAGCCACTGCATTTAGGTCAATATCAGAGTTTAAATATTTATTTTCAAATTTTTAAAAGATAAAATCCTCGAGATAATTGTAAGTATTTTGTATAGAAAAAATACCAACTAAAAAGTTACATCCGTGTATTATTATGTAATAAAATACACAATTTAATTTTTTGGTTGCATTGCTTGCAATATATCGTTTATTTTTTTACAAAAAAAAAAAGAAAAAACAAGATATGATGTTACCTCAAAATTCTTTTACTCTTAAAATGTTGTAAACTAGTGTTCAATCATTTACCTAGAGGACAGCATTTTAATTTTGCGTAGTGGTATGTTACTATATTGTTCGTTAAGCCACTTTCAGTCTGTTCAGAGTTTCAGACCAATTGTATCAAATCAACACAAAATTTCTACATTATAAGCAAAAAATTGTATAAAATGATTTTTCAAAAATTGATCGATTTGTGTGTATTTACAGCCCAACCATATGGTTGAGAAAGTTTGTAAGGCATGTACACATGCTATATGATGGAATGCAAATGAAAAATTTAAAATAGACGGAACAAAATCGGTGCAATATAACACAACAGTGATGTATCATTAATAATGTTTTATTTTTATGTTATATTATTAATCGGTTGTCGTCAGATGGCGCCGTGTCCGTCGCAGAACGGAACTGCAACGCGTCGAGCACGTAATAATATTATATAGTAATAATAGATCATACTTGTACTGCACTACTGAGGCGACGGCGGGGCACTACAACAGCGGCGGTGGCGGTTCACCAGCAGTCACGTGTGACTCTTAAATTGCCGACCAGTCGGTGCGCCTCGCGACTGCTAACGTAACGTGTGCCGTCGTTTCGTTCGCCGTAGTTGGTATAGAAGAATAAAACGACAATACGGACAATACGAAATCGATATTAATTAGTTACAGTAACGATTTTCATCTGCATACGTGTGCTCAAAATAATCGATCGTCTAGTAGTGAAATAAAAAAAATTGCAGTTTCCGGTCGTGTCCGAAAGTCTGTGTGTTCGCGTATTACGGACGTCCGATTTGCAAAGATTGCGAGGATCCGAGTGCGCGGTGTTTAATAACAATAATAATATTGTCGGACGTCGCTCTTCATCCGTTAATCCGTCGGCACCGCTGGCAGAAAACACGGGCAAAGAGTGAGTGCTGTACATATATCATTATTTATTATATCACAACCTAATACAACTGGACTGAACTGCGTAGTAACTTATATATTATTACCCATCACGAGGGTATACACGACTGTACGCGTTTACTTAATTGTATAATAATTGATTTGAAAATTATAGCTGGGCGAGCTACAGATTTTAATCCATCTAGCCTTTGATGATTTCGTGATCAAAATAATTGCAATACCCGTGTTTACTGTTTTCGCATCATAATAATTCAGAACAATTCTCTTTGATGTGCACACTTCTTCGACATTGAAAATAAAGACAGTCGAATAGTACAACAACTAATTTACAAACGATATGTGTATTGTGAAACTTATATGGTTCGTATTCAACGCCAGAGAACGGATACAAGGGATGTGCTATACGGGGACTGGAGGCATTCCTTTATTAAAAAATATAGAATAATATTTCGAAGACACGCGTTTCTCGTTTATAGAATGATTTATAGTTTATACAAATGTGTTATACTTATTAGTAGTCTCCGACAACACTGGCAATATTTTATAAACATTCATGATTATCGCTTTTTAACACTAAAAGTGTTTCGTTGAAGTATTATTCATTGTTTTATATATGTGGTGCATTTAATCGGTCTACGGTTAGCTATCACATCTTTTTCATCCTCCACACTGCCCCTGTTTGAGACGTATCTATGCGCACCCGATGATGCAAAACGTCTGTTATAAATTCGGACATCGAAATACCCCGCGGGCGTGTGCAAGTGAGTTCCGTGGCGGGGACGGCACGGACTCTCATATAACGCGCGCCCGCTGGAAAAAATAATAAAAACTGGTCCAGTCCATATAACTATTTATTTACCTATTCGTTTTATTTATTATTTCACCGTGTAACACTATTGTATCGACGTTATAATATCATTCCCTCATTTCTTTGTGCGAGGCCCCTTCAGTACGTTTAGGTGAACAGAGACCGTGTTACTGTGATGTGGTGCGAGCAAAACGATACATTACACGAAATGCAGAGTACCCCGAAGATTATTGATGGTTTTCCGTGGAAATTCACACATCCAACAGCGTTTTGACTCTTTGCGACACATCCCGAATACACAGCTTACTCACAGTACATCATAATATGTTGCGTCTTATGTGTAGGTACGGGTGAGGGGTGAGGTGATCTGATCGAAAATCTAGTGGCAGAAAGTCTAATAATTGAATTAATATCATTGGTCGAACACATTTTAAATCGAAAAATATATTAAAGTTAATAAACAAATATAAAAAACAATGTTAAATTTAATGTTTAAAGAAAAATTAATATTTTAAATGTTAAGCTATTCTTCTCAAATATTTCAAGAAATCATAACTTACAGATCATCTATGTTAAGCCTTTGTTGCATTTATTTTAAGCGTCTATTTGTTTTATCTTGTAACTTCTTCCTTCAACTATTATAATTTGTAATGAGGTGTGTTTGTCAATTTTACTTCGACCGAAAAACCCATGGGACCATAATAATTAAATATTTGACCACATCTTTTTCGGCTAAAAATTTTTTTTTTGCAAGCTGAAAGTTCATATCTCATTATAAAATTGTCTAAAAGGTTTCTTAATTTGATTCACTATCTGCACCGTACAGTGATAAATATTTTGATTCTGGTGGATACGTGTCATGTTTTGAGAGCTTAACTTTTCCGTGGCGATAGCAGATGTTTATAGATCTCCTCTTTTCATTTTTAAAAGATGAAGCATTACAATATTGAAAATGTACTGTCATATTGACGATATCTATAAGTATTCAGGGTTGTTTTAATTTTTTTTTTCTAGTTTTCGTTAATTCTATTTTGTGAATATTTTTTTTTTTTTTTTTTTTGTTAAACGTCATCTTTTCATCTGATACCTAAAGCCTCTTTTTATCCAACTTACAGTTTAAAAAAACAAGTCCATTATTGATTTCCATGATAATAAAATTATTTTACAAAACTTATATATCATTTCAATTTTTTTTTTTTTTTATATAAAACAGAGAGATATTTGGCCATCGATTCGAGAACGGCTTAAAAACGATGGATGACGGGCGTGAGCTGTTATAGTGATTATAATATAGTGTATGATATATAATATAAGGACGACTTGTACGTAAATATAATATTATGAGTTAAGACGATCACTGTATTTGAAAAACACCTAAACTGTATTTTTCGTTAACCAAAGTATTCAGATAAAGAAAAACATGAACAATTTAATGAATTTATGTGTTCATCAAGTGCATACGAAAAAAATAATAGTGAAAGTTACTATTTTATTTTTTTTAAATATAAAATGGTCGACTTAGTTTTGTTTTTTAAGGGTAGTTAAAAACGAAATTTGAGAGACTGCGCAATGCGAGCACATAATTTATGTGATATTATTATATTATAGTGTAACCTACCTATACAAGTTGTGTAATAATACTATACACCAGACACCTGCCGGCACGCGCTTCTCCTAACCAGACTGATGTTACGACGACAGTAATAAATAATAATAAATTATTCTACAAAATATAGGTAGCTGGTGCCACCAGTCAGCTGCTGTGGCCGCTGTACGTCTCGCGTACAGGGTTCGCTCCGTCACTTCCGGTATTGCAGTCGTGCGTGCCACCGCTTTTTTTTAAGGAAAAAATTTTTTTTCCAGTCGTCGCCCCTTCTCACTGCAATAACAATAACTCGCGTTGTTTGTACGGTTTTTGGGTTTTTTTTTGTTTTACCCTTCGCACACACGTTTCGCTGCGTACCCTTCCAACCGTAAACGCTTTCGAATATCAGCTAATACTATATACACAAAACCTATAGCATCAACCAGCAATGGCAATTATGCCCGATAAAAATATATAATATGACATTATATTTGTAGAGTAGTTTCCTGTTTGATTTTGACTTATCGAGTCCTTCTATTTATTTTTTTGTTTTGAGTTTCTATGTAAGTACATCTATTATGTCATCATCACTACTGTATACAAATCGTGGACGACAATGTTTTATAACATGTCGTGTTATAACAAGATTATACCAACAATAAAGATCGTCTGAAATTCAGAAAGCTATTTTAACTTTTATCTATCTAGTATTTTTTATGGTTATCTAATAATAATGAAAATAATGATAATGCCAGCTCACTCGTCTTCACTCATTCGTCTTTTCGACATTTCACCGTTTTATATTGTGTGATCCATAAATATAATTGTATCTGTACGTGTTCATTATGTTTACAATTTTATCGTCACCCAACAGCCCGGCATATACTTAATAATATATTAAATTAACCTACTTTCCAAAATTTATATATTAAAATAGTCTTGATTTAGATATTTAAAATTCAACTCATAAAATTTGAATTATCTATTTTTATCGTTCAAACTAAATAAATAACTTAATATAAGTCACTACCAGTGAATAATAATAATAATAAATTGAACGCGTTTTACGGTTTTAAAGTTTTGAACGTCGATTGTCGTTATTTTCGGTGGTATTTCTGCATAAATAAGCATTATTATGTCTCATCTGGTTAATGAATTTACGTATTTTCTTATTTATACGGGTAGACATAATATAGCAAGATTATGACTCGGAGTTGGACGTAATGACATCATGTCACAGGAATGATTTTGAAGTTTTTATATTCGTGGGTGGTTTTTATTATTATTTGTATACAATATATACGATAAAAATCTTTGAACAAGTAGCTTATTACGTCCCACTTTATTATAACTTATATATTGTACATTAATTGTGATGTTTTGTTTTTTTTTCGAGTCATATATGACCTTACAGACTTCAAAACACTATACGCCATGCATAATTTAATGTAAGACATAGGTAATACTCTAGACAATGAAGTAAAAAGATTAAAATTTGTATTGTAGAGGCCACGAGAAGAATCGTACCATTTAATGTATTTTAAAATATACATTTGTTAAGTATTTCGTTTTTATAAAGTACGTGTATATGAGTTAAAAAAACGTGCCTAATCCGCGTTTTTTGAATCTGTATTTTGTATTTGTACTTTTTGTAGTTTTATTATACTGTTGGTCTCACTACATTATTTTACTAATTGCAATTGTACTACAATTATTTTGTAAAAGATACCTTGAAATTTTAGTCTGCTCTGTATATTAAGATTTAAAAAAAAATGTTTTCGTTACCCATATTAAAAACATTAATTTTTATATCCTCGATTTGTAATACGATATTATGACGAAACTATGAAAAGCCTTCGAGATATAGTTTTAAAAATATAAACCATGCCCATGTACTGTATAGATAATAAACTATAATATAGTCGTTTTAAAAAAAAAAAATGGTATGTGATGTATATATCGTGTCAATACATTGTATAAATATATATATGAGAGTAATATGTGACATTTCAATAATATAAATATAATAGTCAAACATATTTCTATTTTTTTATTTTTTTTTTTTTTTGTCAAGCCTTGAATTCATTTTCGTTTTGTGTATTAGATACTTATTGGTTATTATCATTAAATATTAGAAACAGTGATGAGTTTCAAAGTCAAACTCGATAAACACATTTTTCTTAACCAAAGAAACGACTATAACACACGTAATATGTTTTTTGCCACATAGATGAAAATACCACAATAGGTTTTATTTTTCAATCATTAGTCATCATCGGTGGGCATCGTTAATGAATAGTCTGAATGCGATCGAAAGATAAATTATGAGCACCTCCTTTCTTTATATTGTATAGCAATTAATTTAATTCATTCAATTCGGGGGGGGGGGGAGAGGAGTTTGTTCATTTGCAATTAGTCCATATATCGGTTGACCTTTGCTGCTGCAGCGTCAAGTACAAATTTGTTTCACGTTGTTATACTACTATACTAGACTAAATATGGAATACATTTCACTTTGCATATTTTTACACGTCGCAGGCAGCGCTGCTGGTACCCGCTAATGTATTGCGTTTATAATGGATCGTAAATTATCAACAGGTTCATGTGTTTCAGCGGGCACACAAATAATAACATACCGTATGGGTGCCTCTATATACATACATATGATATACATATATGTATCTAAACAAAAATATATCTGTATGTGTTATTGCTTGAACATTACGTTTATTTATACGTAGTATATATCATGCTATAATATAATAATTATATGCATTTTATATATTATAGCATTGATTATGTATTTATTCATTTCTATAGGTCTTCTCGGAATTAGAAAAATTCTAAAAAAACACTAAAAATAACACTTTTTTTAAAACACTTTTGACACTGATTATACTAACATTAAAAAGGTAAAATAATTATTAATAAATTGTTTGATGAAAAAACATAATTATTTACGTATTTTCGATGGGTTATAATATGAAAAACAAAAAATTAAAATGTATTACACATGTGTTGTGAAAATGAATTATTCATACTTGCCTTTTTCGGTGATAAATTTAACAAGTCAAAAGGAATACGACACAAATACGACAAGAAATCCCAATATTTAAATTCTTAATGAGATCAATTAAACGTGCCTTATATTAAATATTTTTTTTATAAAGTCATCATAGTCGATTATATATTTTTGTCGCACACTTGCATGTCGTCCAAATGTACAATGTTGTTATTAGTTATTTTTATTTTTATTTTTTGTTGTTTAAGCGTTCCATTATAATACATTGCAATGCGTATGAAATACCTACACTTTATTTGTTAAATGTTTTTATTTTTGTATCGGATTTATTTTCTACAGCTGCATAAATCGCTAGCAATCTACATAGCTATAAATTATAACACTATAACTACTGATGATTTGTTTATGATGTGTTACTAAAACATTGGGCATTGAACAGTGAGTGTTTGAAATTTTGGTGTGTGTGTGTGTGTATAACTATAATATATTGTGATCTACAATAACGTAAAAGTGGTCCATACATAAAATATTATAATATGTTTTCTTAATTGGTTTTCGTATGTTATACATACTCCTGTTATTCGTTCTAGTGTAATTTATTCATTTTGTTTCTTACATATCATATTTATCAATACTTAAATATCTAATACTCGTAATACCATTCGATAATAATTAGTATAACATTTTCCCATCGGTTTACAATATCTACTCATTTCATAATATTTAAATATTAAATTATTTTGGTCACATTACAATGTTACATTTTTACAACGATTTTCGTTATGATAACTATATTACCGTACACGGTACACACACATTGCATTCAAAACTGTACTTAATATTTTTAATGACGGAATACTTATACATAAACAAATTGCTATATCATAATCAATAGATAGGTACAATATTATAACGGAATCTTCTAATTGAATATAAACTAATACAACCGTTATCGATTGATTCTATCTAGGGTTAGGTTCTATCTAAGGTTATGTCTTACAGCTGCTCAGGTTTGTCAAACTAGCTCATACAGCATGTAGTTCATTACTGATGTAGACACTCTTAATAAAATAAAACTGTTTTCAATTCTGTAGTGTACACCGTCGTTTTTTTAACAATCCACCGGGCACCAATGTCAAATCAAATTTGAAGGCTTTAGTAACGGTGTCGTAGAGTTATACCGCCGCAGTGCTACAAGAAAAAAATGTCCCATAGTCGATTTCCAATTACTCTTTTTTTTTTTTTTATTATTATTAATTTGCAGTAATGCGTTACTAATTTTTTCAACTTATCGTCGCTTTTGTTATACGGTAAAACCGCTTTATTAATCTTTTACGAGTTGATATTTTCTGCCAATTTATCTAATTTTTTACTCTTCCTTTGTTTTCCTATAAATGCAGTTTTAGCATTGTCTCACTTCCATTATTGAATCTTACACTAAATTATAGGTATATAGCAGACACAGCCATCTATTTCGATACTGTTACCTTGGAAAAACGTACAGTTTCTTCTATTCCTTCGAAACCTTCGAATTATCATATTTATTATTCTTATTGGCAGTGGACATACTAGGTAGGTTACCTGAATGGTAATATACTCCACGGAAAATTGGACCTAATTAAAATCTATCTCCGATATGGGCCATACGCATTCCCTTAGTTTTACACCACATATATGTGTAAAAACAGACTGCCGAACTATTCGCGTAATATTCTTGTAGTTCACGTACTTTTTCATAAACGTAATACGAATGTGTAGGTAACTGATGAAGTTTTGTGTTTTTCCAGGAATGAAAATGAGATGAGTGTAGACGAACATGGCGGGTGTTGGGACAGTTGCGTACGGCTTA
Organism: Rhopalosiphum maidis; assembly: GCF_003676215.2. Classification (NCBI taxonomy): domain Eukaryota; kingdom Metazoa; phylum Arthropoda; class Insecta; order Hemiptera; family Aphididae; genus Rhopalosiphum; species Rhopalosiphum maidis. The sequence continues at coordinate 57,930,203 of NC_040877.1, forward strand.
TGTGCCACAACCACTCGTCGTCGCAGCCGTCAAACAACCGACATCCCTACTCTGCCCGCCACCTCTATGCCAACGGCAACAAAAACGGCTTAAACGGACACATCAAAGGTGAGTGTGAATGAACGCATTGTATACTGTAATTCGCATATAATCATATTCATATGCGATAGTTTTATTTCATGTATAACATCACATTACAGGAAAAATTTGTTAGGACGTTCAGGTTTAATTACATTCACCATTTACCTTTAAGGTTCTTATACAATTTAGTTCCTGAGTGGAAGTGAAGTCCATTTGCATTTCTGGGCATTCTAAACATGGTTTTCTGGTGTGTAGGAAGTTTTACCTACCTCCTAAGTATAGTTACATCGAACAAAACCATCGTCTTGCCGACCACATTGTACCTATAAGGCTATAATATAGTTACGACGTTTTTAATACAGTGTGTATACTATATATACCTCTATGGTGTATTACAAACGTAAGTGCAGAACACGACGCGCGTATGTTGGTGAACGCGGTGCCGGTGCGTTACATCTCGGTGACCCCTTTGTGCACGCGCGCGCTCACGGTTGATCTCACCTAAAAATACAATAGTATGCGTATTTTATACTATAGGTATATTATAATATTTATCGTATACATAGTAATAGTGTGTAATGATAATAATAATGACCGGTTACGGCGATTTATGATTTACGCAGAGAAAGAGAGACAGAGAGAGAGAAAGAACTACAGAGAGAATTTTGCGCTGGTCCACGGGCGCCCTCCAAAATCGTATAAAACAAAATTGTGGGCCAGCGCTTGTCTTATGCATACGACACAACATTAAGCCGATGTATTTATCACGATTGCGCGGGCGCTTCTCCACATTTATTATTATATTATTATTATGATACGGCGTGCCTAAATCCTCCGGGTATATGCCGTTCCCGCCGTTCGACCGCCGCGTCATCCAGCACTACTCACACTCGATTCGCGCATAAATATATTATATTACGTATAATGTATCTGCCCGTCAGCTATTATTTCGTATTACGATCGTGTGTTTTCTATTTTTCCGCACCATCTTCCAGCTCTGTGCGGCTACTCCTCCGCAATGTCACGACTCCTTCGGACTCGTCGTGGTTTGAATTTTTCATTATTATTTATTTTTTCACTATTCATGAATGGATGTCCCGAGGACGACCTTATAATTACTACGTATATTATAATACTACGGCGACGACGTATAGTCTGATGAATCGTCGTCGAACCACGTCCGGTATGCAAATAGTCGTCTACACCGCCGCGCGCAGTTCTTCAGATGACGGTGAACTCTCGAAAATTAAACCCAATCCGTGGTGCAGCGTGCATCTTCAGTAGAAATTGGATTCTGCAGAATATTACATCTGCATTTTAGAAAAAAATATGATGCGTGACTTCAACATCGTAATCAGAAAGTAATCATAATATTATTATTATGACCGTCGTTTCCCACATTTCCACTGCACTTCTGCAGTAGCATAATATTGTGTCGGCAGTCACGTGATGTAAATTTATGAAATGGAGCCATGATGATAGTTGAGCGGTGACCGATTGGGTAAATATCATCGTGGGGGCTGACCTGGACCGCGTGCAATTATATAGGTAAAAAAAGTCAACTTAACATTTTTTTTTTTTTATTATTACATAATTTTAAGTCATTGCACAAGTGTACAGAAAACCACTGTTTTGTGATAAAATGACCGTATTATATTGTGTATAATAATATATTATACAATATTATAGCGCAGTAAAATACTAAAATACCTATTGCAGTTCGTATACACTATGAATTGCACGGCAATAAAAATATCTCCACACCTATAATTTACACTATATATACATGTCACACCGCGGTGAGCTGGTAGAGTACGCGAACATGACGATGCACCAGTGTTTAAATGTTATAATATTCCCAGTCGATCCGCGCTGTTGTGGGCACCAAACCTTTTATGACGTACACGCGCGCTGCTACGGCTACCGCGGAGATAATGCGGCGGCGTCGTCGTCATCGTTTTCGTATCTTAATCGAAATCGGTTTCCATTCGAAAATCGTAATCGGTTCGCATCGCCGCCGTACCAGTACTACACGACGCTGTTGCCGCAACAACGACCGATACCGACCCGGGCAGGCTGTAATATTAATATTATTATGCTGCTATGTTATGTTGTGATATTAAATTAAAATTATGTCGAGTAGAAGACGACCACCCGCACACACACACACAATGTCGATACTATTAATTACGGCCGCGTGACCCACGTATTCAAATGGGTGCAGAGTCGGGCGAGGTACCACATAACTATACAGAATTCGGGCGCGAGCACACAACATTATATAGGATATTTGTACAATATAAATAATAATATGATATGTTTTGTACACGATCATTACCTATAAGGACACTGGCCGTGAGTGACTGTGGTTGAGTTCATTAAGCGAATTGCGGACGTTATAGTATTATGCGTTTCGACGTGCATGTTTTATAATGCAAAAAACCAGAGCCTGAAATCGTTTGGGTATGCGCATAATGTATATTTTATGTAGTTTACTTGGAATTGGAACAGTTCTGATTAAAAATCTGTACGTTTCATAACGTTTTCAATGCAAATTATAATAATAACATTTATTTTCACTTCGTTTTGCATAATATATTATTAAATTATAAAAACGTGTTAATTGCATATCTGTGCATTATGACATGAAAAGTAGCGCGCGCTAGATTTATTTAGGTATATATTAAAAAGAAAAAAAAAATAGTTAAAACCACTATGCAAATACGTTTAAGTAAATCATAATATAATTATTATGCTCCGCAACAATCACTGCAGAAATTGTCAATGTGAAAATACGATTTGCGTGCTTTATAATTTTGTTTGCATTTCAAATCTGGACTTTAATAAAAATGTATATTGGTATAATGACTGTAGTACCTACGTCACTCAAACAATGTACTAGGTACTCATATTATGTTATACGTAACGTGTACACACGCGGACGTACGAATTATCGTACAGACGTGTAGGCGTTGGAATTAATATAAATGCAAATATTTCAAATACATTCCACTCTGGGTAACACAGAGTTCACGGTGGCGAGGGGGAGGGTGGACTCGCTAAAAATATTGAGATGATTAAAAGACAAAAATTATAAAAAAAAAATTAATATATGTATAATTATTATTTATAATGTATTGTGTTTTTTTTTTATATATATATAGTTAATGTGTTATATTATGCAATGCATTTATATAAATTATATTCTCTAAAAAATAGAAAATAAACGTACTCGCCGAAATTTTGAATTATTCTTTGTGGTTTTATCGTTTCAATTTTGGTTTCTTTTCGCCCTTTTTAATAATTTAAGTCAATCTTACATTTTCTACGAGTGATAATGATGTCAATTCTCTTTGCTAATCCATAATAACGCGTTTTACGGCATACGCTAATAAACGAACGGGCGGAAAAGAATTAAAACTGAACTCTAATTATTGTTAACGGTATAGGGTCTTACGGATCAAGAATGAGTTAATAATCAAGTTATTATAGCGACAAATGACCGCGGTGATAAATTTAATATTTTCGGACAAGAAAATTCGAGTTATTGAAAACTTGTGCAATTACTTTACGAATTAAGGATATTATATTTCAAACATCATTAAATGTTATGGCGATTTAAAAGGGGATTTTCTTGATTCGAAATATCCAGAATTTCAAGTTATCGAAATTCGTGTTGCCGAAGTCCTCCGAGAGTCGGCTGTCTACAATAATTATAGGCCGTTCCGACAAGATCCAAAAAATTTTCATACGCGTTTACTTCACGACGTCGCTGCTGCGCGATCAAACGGTAAACTTCGGTTCAATTACCTATTAGACAACTACGACTACGACGACGACGACCGCGAGTAAGTATATTTCTCCATGCACACAATATACGTATGTGTGTACGTGTGTAAGACCGCATTGATGAAAACGTGCGTTCAATTAATTAGCCCCGTTTACCTCAGAATGTGCCGGGGAGTGCTGATGCTGCTGCGGTATTTATTTTGTATACATTTTCATTCCACGTCTCTCTCCGTCTCTCTTTCTTTCTGCGCTCGACGTCCGTTTTTTTTCTTATTTGTTTACCGAGAATCGACGCGCGCTGACCAAAGCTCGACGGCCGCAGAAGAATCCGCTCTTCATTAGCGGCGGCGACGGCTTTTACACGCCGCCGCGTGTTATATATATATAAATTATTATATATAATCAGCCGACGCGGTGGCGAATGACGCCGCATCCGAAGCTATTATTTTTTTCCATTCGCTCCTTCTTAAATTTCCATTTATTTATTTTTTTTCGCCCGAGTTGTATAAATCGCACGACTAACAACGGTGTTATTATCGAGAGCAACGCACTTGTCCAATTATCATAATATTATTATTAATATTTATCTCGCGACCGTATGCATAATAATAATAATAATAATAATAATAATAATATGTAATGATATGTAATGCGTGTGCACCGCCGAGCTCGCGCACGCATACGTTTAGCCGCCTAATTTTGCGGTGATTTTAATTACGACCGCCGTGTCCGTTAATCGACAACAACCCGGGAATCCGGTCCCGACGTCGACCAAACTGGATTATTATTACCGGCCGTCATCCGCAGTGTTATCTCGGAGCTCTGCGCGTAGGGGCTTTGATAAAATAATATAAATTAGACGTTATAAGGCATCACACATATTATGGTATATAATAATAGACAACCGACGGACGATATTACGATATACGGTCGTGGTTTACGACGATGACAATGGAAATGATCGTGGTTTTTTTTGTATGTACACGTCGTGTAGTACGACGAAGTTGTGTGTTTTCCGCCACTCGCTCGGATACCTTTTAAATAATATTATGTTGTGCCACTGGTGCGTGATAGTGTCGATTTCGTATTTCGATTGATTTTAGATGCTCCCAAAACCACTCCGATCTGCATAAGACACAGTACGAGTATAATGTGATTGTTTTTAATCTATAGTTAAAAGTTCTCGCGCTACTAGACCGGTTTTCTCATTTTCAGTCGAACGCAGATCATTTTTTTTTTCATTTATATCCGACGTCATCGTCGTCTACGACAGATCAGAGACGATTGTAAAACATTTTTATTGTTTTTTTTTTCTTATACTTGCCGACAAGTTTTCCACGCCACAAAAATACAATACTAATATTATACAATCGTATTGTATTGCACTAATAATATTATAACATATGATTAGCGGGCATGGCCACATTGACATATTATATTGTTTTATTATCCAATTATCGCATATAAATACATTTTCAAAGTGTTTTTTTTTTTTTTTTTTACTTTGACTAGTTTAAAAACATATTATAATTATTAAAGTACTAGCTTCCGTTTTTATGTAAGTTAAGTCACGGATATACAATATTTTTAACAATAATTGACCATAACTTTTGTGTAAATAATATTGTTACGCGGTAGTTACTACGTAACGTATTAGAATTAGAATATTTTTTTTACGAATTGTTGTTGATTCTATTTATTTTATTCTAATATTTTTAATTGTTTTTTTTTTTTTACATTTATGACACGCATATTTCAATCGATGGTTAAAACCAGTAATTACTCATTTGCTTATTTCTTTTCTTTTTTTTAACTCCGGAATTCTTAGAACTCTTTCTATAGAACGTTTTCTATTGTTTTCTGTCCAAGTGTGTTGTTTAAATATTGTCTTTACACGACATCGTCACTATCAGGATGTATGTGTGTATACTGTTTGTATACATATAATATTGTATATACTATATGGCGTTATACTTTTATATTCCTATCGCAGTGCTTAGGTATAGTTTATTACCTACTTTATGTTATAGAACCCTCTGACACCACTGAATTGATCTCGAATCGTTTATTAAACACATTGTTATGCTCTATTGATAAACAATAGAGTTTTTTCGTTTTCTGAACGTCCGCCGACGATCCAATCGAAAGTTTTGTCCTACCGCGACGACCTTGGGTAGGAAAAAAAATCACAAACAGTGAAAGCCCACCATCACCCACACGCGCTCCTCGTTCATTCGTTCCTATCGTGTTGTTTGGTCTGAGAGGGCGGCCAGGGTTATTTGATGAGCGGTTTTTTTTTTATGCGCAATTCTGCATTAATCGCATTGTTTTTTTCCTGCTTAACCTCATCAACATTGGGCATGATCTCACCTCTCACACAAACACTTGAATATAATGCATACATACACACATCCATGCGCATTGTAAGTAAGAATATACGCAGACATCGGGTCTGTATTACTATTACATAATATAAGATATATATAGTTGATACGCAGTGGGCGCGGGCTGTCCGTCACATGTCCAAGGACTGGATAACCGCGGACGGTTGGCGCTACCCCGTAGTATACGTATAATATTATAATTATAATGTATACGTACGATAATAACTACCCGTGTCGTATAATATGTAATATACCTCGGTAGTAAAGTCAGGTCTACGCGCGGTGTGTTTCCGTGCGATTCGATATGCAAAAAAAAAAAAAAAACATTTATTTTATACGTAATCGCTTCTGCTCGGGCGCAAAGGAACATATTTTAGCACAGACGATTCACCGTATTGTCCGTATTTTACAATGCACGTAATATGTCTATATATATATATATATATACTACGTGCATTGTATATGCAGGAACACGAAGAATTCGTCAAACGATTATCACATCACTCCTACGTGCAGTTTTGTCGAGCAGTTACACCATTGTACTGTATAAGAATCGTTTCCTCACGCCCACAGCGACTTGATTGAATGTGACGTATATTATGATCATCCCGAACGAGGTGCAAACTCGATTAAACAATCGTCTCGACCGGTTTCCTTTTGAGATTCATGGCTTGAAAACTCATTATACTAAATGCATACACATATCTTTATTAATGCATTTTTTCGTAGTTTATAAATTACATTTTATCGTTGTAAACGTTAATTCCAGAATCCAGCAGAGAACGTGTATGAAATCGTTAAAAAGTATAATTATTGTTAAGTGCGTTCGATTTCCATTGGTTTATCATTGATTTACCACCGATAGCTCAATTTATCTGACTTGTAACAACTTGAATACATAAAAAGTATAACATAAATAATATATATATATATGTATACCTTTTGGGTACCTATACTAAAACGAGTGTAAAAGCTGATACTCTAATTTATTTTATGAGTTTACATTTTTACGTACAAAGTTACTTAACGCTTAATAGTGTTTATACATGATATAAATAGTGATCGTTGAAAATGTTCTGGAAATTACAGCAGGATATGTTTATTGACAAAACATTATTATTATTTATTTTTATTCTTTTTGTTAAAAAATTCTTGGGATAATACTTAAAAAGTGTCGTGTATATTCTTTTTTAATTGGAATGTCAATGTCCTATTTCAATCAGATGGTACTTAATGAGCCTCATACTTCATTACATATTATTCTGTGAATTATAAACCATGTTTGTAAAATTTGTGGTCCAACAAAAATCTTACAACCGTATGAAAAGCATATTCTCATTTCTTCTTTTTTATTGTTTTAAATAAAACTTATGTTATTTACGCTTCGGCACACCGGGTCACATGTCTAGTACTCTAGTATTCACGATCGATTAACTTTTAAACATTCTCATACAAAACGCTACTATTCGTTAGTACTTTAGTTTCCTGCTATACTAAACAATTTATATTTTACTATAATTCTAAACAGCCGAAATATTATTATTTTATTACATCAATCTAAACATTAATTATGTAATTTTACTGTTTACGTTTACGTATTTAAAACAAATTAAATATATAATTAATTTTAATATAAATTCAAACACGAATACATGAATCCTATTAAACTACCTTTGACATAGTTTAGTTTTATACATGAACACAGCAAATTAATTATCTAAACAAAAAACAACACAGTTAACATTAAAAAAAAAATTTTAGAATGAAGTATATATTATTGCGGTGAACGTGTATAAATGTGAGTCAATTTAGAATACGTTGAAATAAATTAGTTTTTATGAATAAATATTATGGTTACTTATGAATATAGCTGTAATTAATAATAAGCTATTAACAACTTACTGTAAGCACAATAAGTTTAGATTTTTACTATATTAGGTACTTAAAAATATTTTGTATAAAATATTTGATCGTCTTTTTCACTTTATTTTTTTATTTATACATACAGTAAGTATATCTTGTAAATTAATTCCTTTTAAACAGCTTTCAATACTCTAAAATAAATATGTACTTTGCCGTGACGCACAACACTACTGCAGAATTTTACAACCAGTGATTCCTGATTTAGTGCATATTATTTACGTTAGTATAGTGTATCTTAAACATTGTAAATTATAATGAATGTTCATTCCTTGATTTATTCATTGTGCTTTCATTATGTATTTGCTTAATTTCTGATTTTCAAAACTTTTAAGTAGGTAGGTAAACTAAAATATTATTGTTTAGATATTTATACCATGAAGTAACAATGCTATTAATATATATATTTTTTTTTAATAAGCACCACTTTTTTTTTTTTACTTTAAACTGTTAAGACAGTGATGTTTTGATGATCAGATGAGAATATGAGACAATATTTTTTTTCTCAAAAAATGTTTACAGATCATAAAACGCTATTACATTGATGATATATTTATTACTAAAATTTTTCAATTGCTCAGTTTAATTTAAAGACTATTAAAACCTACCTTCGGGGAGTATAATTTTGCAGAATAACGCATAAATTGCTCGTTCTAATGTCGCTCGTATGTTATAAATACTTGGATTTCGTCGTTATATGCGTATGTCGAATAATGATATACGCTCTTAATAGATGTACGCTGAGAATAGTAATGTGCGCGCGACTTTGTGTGCGCTTGTGTGTGTTTTCCGACTCTCAACCTAAATCCAAAAACAATTACCTTTGGGTTTATTTAGTCTCACGAGCCACATTAACACGCGATTATGCGTACCTACGACTTAACGAGGTTGCGAGCAGATATACCTATATAATATGCAATACATAAACGACGCCGACCGAACGCGCGCGCGCGAGCTAGCTCATTGCGCAATCGCCGCGCATAATAATATATAATAATGTATAAAAAAAAAAACATAAATGTACGCACGGCCGTATATTATGCGTGTGGCGTGCCCCGATCGCAATAACGTCCGATACGATCGCGCGAGTTGTGTGTTACCGCACCGTTCGCTATATTATTATTATTATTATTATTATTGAACATTTATACCGCGCGTGTGTGCGCGAGTTTTTTGTGTCGTTGATTAAAAAAACGGGCGCATATGGGCGATATATTATTATCCACGACGACAAGCCCCGAAGATATATCGTCGTCAGATCACTGTAACATCGGCGTAGGCACCCCGTGATAAAATCGCGTATAATACGTTCGTACATCGCATCGGTCTCGCGGTTCCGTGAGGAGATTGTGTCGTAAGTCTCTGTGTACGGCGTACGGCTTACAATAATAATATTTGTACACCGTATAGTATTTTGATACGTCATAATAGTAATATTATGTAAGATAATAATAATATTATATGTTGCGCCGCACGAGCATTGTCGAGTGGACATCGGCCCCGGCGAAGAGCAGGAGGAGGAGATCAGAAATAAAAAGCCACCGACAGACGAACGGAGCGCCGACCGAGTACGCGAACGGGAACGAATCACTACTATGCGGTACTTAAAACACTATAATTATAATATATGCGACTGCTATTTTATGTAATACTCGATTGGCTTAAATATTATTGAATTAAATTGTATTTTATTACATTGTTTATATAATATATAAGGTATTTGTCGTCGTATTGTTGACGATTAATACGTATGAAAATAAATATAAACATTTTAAATTACATTGAATGTGATTTAAGTTTGAAAACATTTGGTCGATTTGTATGGTACGTGGACATTTAAAAATATATATATATATTTCAATTTTAAACTGGCGATGGTATGGATTAGCCAATTATATACCTACTTTTATAAGATTTTTCTATTATACGGTTTATTATAGAATCGGTTCAAAGAGTTCAAACGACTCACGATCAAACTTTTTTTTCTGTAATTAAATATACAATATATTAAAAATAATTTACACATTTTTTTATCATATTTTAAAATTATACGGTGAATTAAATAAATAATTTTCGAAAGTCTGACAGCGTATTCATCTGTAAAAATATTTTGTTTTCTTACTATAGCAAATACATTTGAGATGAAAAACTGACATAATAATGGTGACCGATAAAAAAATTATATTTATGGCACTAAATCAGGTCTCTAAAAAAAACGTTGAAAAACCTGAAACACCACGTTTAGTATAGGTATTTAATTTTTGAAATATTTTATTTCTACGTGGCACGTACAGTTAGAATATTATATTTAATAAACGTGTATTACGTGTGGTTTAATTTAAAAAAAAAATGACCATGTCTTCAATATTTGGCGACCAACGCCCAATTTTGGGTTTAAATCGATTATTTAGGAAAACATAGAATGTTATACTCACTATTCCACTATAGTTAAATGTGTATTGCATTTATTATATATTTATTTATATTTTATATAAGTATTATTATTATGACGTTTTGAAATTTGAAAGTACGTTGAACTTTAAAATCGACATTATCATAATATTATTATTATTTATATGGATATGATTTGAGGTGTACTATTTTTATATCAATTCGCAAATTTCGATAATAATTTACTCATGCGTATTGTATATACATAATATACTGCACATATAAAATATAATATAATATTATATTTTAATATACTCGAAATGATTTCGATATAAAATTACTACATCTGCAGCAACAGCTCGTATAGTGCCCCGCGGTGGTCTTTTACCGAACGTGATCTTTTGACATTTATCCCGATCGTATGTTATATATATATATATACACACACAGTGACGGCCGCCGTAGTGTAGAATCCTAAGCGCACGAGCAACAGCAGCAGCCCTCGAGCAAGTCGTTTTTTGGTATGTAGAAACCACCGCTCTGATATTTATATACTTAACATAGTATATAATAAATATAAATGTTAGTACGCGGGCCAATTCCGTTATTAATTCACGGCAGCCTTGGGATGATATCACGAACCATTAACACATCTGAGAGTGCGATAGTAATATTATTATAATAACAACAACACGACACTGTCTAGCAGTTGCTATTTTGCTAATAATTACGCCGTCCACTGCCGTATTAATATTATAGTTTTTCAGTAATTCGGTGGCATATTTGAAAGAATAGATTTTCCCCTCACAATTGGGAGTAGGATCTCAATTTTATATTGTTCGTTCATAATATCGTATCCATATTCCGTTTATAACATGGTCCATGTAATAATACAAGTTACAACTGTCAAATGTTTTTTGTTACAGAAAAAAAAAATACAAAAATAATATAGCTAAAAGATAAAACTTCGGATGACAATATTAGTTGAATATTATACTTCAATAATAGTGTAATTTTAAACTGAAAGAACAATTTTTTTAAAGATGTGTAAATAGGTAACTTATTGTACATATTACATTATCGTACAAAGATTAAAATGTATATTATTATTACAAAAAATATCACTACACTTTTTTACAATCCGTTTTCCCCACACTCGCATACTTTCCGTACCACATTCAGCCTAAAAACTAATGAATTATAACATGTCTTATTACAATTCGTATACATCGCTAGTTTTTTATCGTAATTTTTATAGTCATCTGTCGCAAACCACAGTGCTCGTTCCAAGAATGCCTTCCCGCCGAGCGCTTTTTATTGGTAAAAAATATATTGTAATGTACCTCCAGCAGTCAGCATGCATAATAATACCTGCGACGAGGCATCTCCAAAAATTTAATAACCACCGTCCGACGCGGCCATCGATATAACACGCATGTACCTATAAAAATATATATATAATATGTTTACGTATTAAATATGCGTATATTACAGCGGAGGCTGCCGACGTTATGGTAACAATATTATGGTGTGCGTGCGCCGGCCGCGGAGTATAAATAAATAATAATAAATCGAGTTCGATTTAGACTGCACAATCTCTGGAGAACCGGACACGCCGCTCGTACGGGCCGTCAGGTTGTATTAAATTTGAAAACCACCGGTGATCGCAATCGATGCGGCGCGTTTCTAGTCCGGTACGGATTAAATAATAATAATAATATTCCGGTCCGTCCCCTCGTCGTGGAACTGTTTCGTTTGTGCGTCTATCCACGTGGATTATCGATGTACAGAGTAATATCGTATACAGTCGTCACACATCATTCTTTCTTAATCGGAAAATGTTGAATTAAGAATATTTCAAAATTCGACGGGCAATCGAATACATTATGGATAAAAATATAATATGTAAATTTAGAATATTTCAAGTCTATTTAATCTATTTAACTGCTAATATAAACTGATAAACATTTTCCCGTCCTTTTTATGTCTATTGGTACACTTCACGTACGTCTCGACTAGGTAGATACTCAGTACCCAGCTACGGCGATTTAAATTATTGCGGACACTTTGTGATTTATTTAATGGCATGATAATTGTATTAATAAGTATTAATAACTGTAATTCCAAATCATAATATAATAGGTATAATACATTTATTAATATATATAATAATATTATATTGATTTACTATCGATTATCGATGTTTGATTTATAAGAATATTGTCGATTCGGTATATTTCATAAAAGAGCAGTTTGAGTGGATTTGTAGGGTTCAAAAAGACGTTTAATATCTTACACATAGTAATACGCTAATGAGTCCAGGTATTTTATTTGCATACTGAGTACCTATTTCAGTTTAAAATTGAAGAAAAAAGAAAAGATTAAAGTCGCTAGTTTTCTTTTTTTATACTTTCTTATTTCTTTAATATAATTTTATCAGATCATTATTCATAAATTTGATAATGTATATATAATACATTTGTTTTATACTACACTAACATAATAACTATTTATTTTATTTATGTCTTTACCAATTATTCTGCAGATAAATCATTTTTTTCTAATCGGAAAATATGGTATTATATGGAGTCAGTAATTTTTTATAACCCCAACAGATTTTGTTGGCTCCGTCAAGTAGGCTACTAAATAAGTAACGAGAGTTTATCTGCGTTTGACTTGAAATATAATTTAAACACTAGATTGGGTCAACTTTCTTACGATAGACGCTCAATTTCTGTATAATATTTAACAAAGTATACCACCACAACCAACGTATGCGTCACAACTCATAAGAACAGTCGTGGAAAAAATCACAGTCGTTTGAGATCTTATCGTATTATATACTTAATGACTAATATATATACTTATAAATAGCTGCAGTTTCGCTGTAATGTATATTTTTTTTATCGATTTATTATTATTATTATTTTAACAACACGCCAACACTGCAATTCCAGTCGAACGCGATGCTACGCTAGCTAATTGCTATTTTTCTCAACTACCCCGGGTCCAGATGTGTACGTCTGGTGGCTAATATAATATATAATATATTTCTTTTTCCACTCTCGAGATCTTTCATCCCCACTCTCTCTCTCTCAAAAAAAAAAAAAAAATAACAATAATAATATCGATATATATAATCTGAGATTGGAACTTTGAGCATTTTCATAATATATTATATAAGAAATATATTAATTGATTTTATTTCTAAATATAAATAATGTATATTTATTAAGAGTTTTTATAAATACATATAAATTAATTAATTAGTAATGCATTCCATCATTTTTTCATCAACTACCCTTTTTTTTCGGTCTCTGTACGTTATATTATTATATGAATTGTAGTTTATTTTCTACTCTTTTTAATTTCGTAACTATCGTATTAATAATAAAATAATAAATTATATTACATCACGAACACAGTAGAAACTAAAGTGTTTTTAAGTCTGAAAACCTTAAATTTAAAGATCTCAAAAGTGTAATATTAAGATATACAATATAGGTACACGCATAGATTTTAAATTAATTTAATTTAATTAACGTATAATTATCGTACTATCTAAAATTGTTGCATGTTAAGTTATGTAACCATCAAAACTAATTCAAGTCTTACATTTAATATATCATTGAGTATATATGAATATATAACATAGATATTAAATATAAACCTATTACCTATATGATGTGTATATTTTATGTAAATGAATAGTTAAAAAAACATTCATGACGTTTCAATTGTAATTAAAACTGTTGATCAATTTAAGTGAGAATATAATAAAGAGCTAAAAAAAAAACGCCGCTATAACTAGTATTTGGACATTTTGGACCAAATAAAAACCGGGAAAGATCGGGATGCTAATCTTTCCGGCGTGTCAGAGCCTCGACTGCGTTTTATGACCCTTACAGCCAGGCACTGCTAACGAATCCACTAACAACGTGGAATTAGTTATCGCGACTGTCCGTCAATATATTTAAACCGTAAATATCGTAATACTATTTTACATTGGTCAGTCATTTAAAGTAAAATTATTGGCTGACAATCGGATGGTGCAATGAAGTGGACGTTGTAAAAACTATCAGCTGCATCACAGTTATCCTTTAAATCCAACTAAAAGAAAAAACATCGCGGTCATCCACTCGCGACCAACGTAAACCCAAATGATATGGACGATAGTCGCCTCGACCCACGGTCTACGTATTGTACACACTCGCGCGAACGGGTAATTAATTCGGTCAGTCAGTCGTGAATCAAACCGTTTTCTCGGCGATTATGTATCAATCATAAAGTGGTGGAGTATAATGCGTAGCTAGTATCACACGTTGCGAGAAGGAAGCAAATTTACTACTACGCTTATGTGAAAAAAGAATTGTTTTATTCTCGCCAAAGACTATCCAAGCGTACTAATCTTTTTAATATCGTTAATTTATTTTAAGACTTAAAATATTCACTGTTATTAAATTACTGCCCATAAATTATTATTTTTAGATTCTGAGCCGAGCGATGAATTTATAGATTTTACAATGACGCATGATTTTATGTTTTTGTGTCTAGGGATACTTTTAATATTAAAAAAAAAACGCCTAGATTTTCAACTCTGAGTGTGGTTTTTTGTTGTAATTTGGATCTCGTTTTTTTTTTTTTTTTTAGAGAAGCGTCAATAGTAAATAATTCTCAGTAGTATTCAAAATAATTGTGATGAATGACAAAAAATAGTACAAGTATTTATTAAAGTTTTTATATTATTACTAAAATAATATTTTTTTTTCTATAACCTTAGTTACCGAGTTAGCTCAGAATCATTTTTCTTCGTTTGCTATGATTTATCATTTAAATCAAATTTAACATATGTGTTACAGTGACCTACACAAGTATGAGGTACACTTAACACCTATTATGCACACTAGAGTAGTTACCTACTTGACGGATTTTTAATGTTACCACTTAAAAATAATTATTACAGTGCTGAGGGGAGCGGTGATCGTCCCCATAGTTATCTCGAAACCACCATTAGGTTTGGTTAATTATAAATTACAATTACCAACAAATCAAAAAAATTATATTTAAAAAGACATTTTGAATTAATTGTTTAGTGATTTTATAGTAGAACATATTATTTATTTTTTTTTATTCCAAGTAGGTATATTTTCATGCTGAATGCGCCAAAGATTTTTTTGTTCACTTTGTCTCTACTCAATTTTAAAACTATTTTTAACAAGCATATGATTACCACTTACTGGCTATGACGATGATATTCTCGTAGCGGACTTGCGGCGCCACATTTTTCCCATGTACGATTTTACAATACCCCGTCATAATAATCATATATAGTTTATTATTATTATTATTTTATCGTTTAATGTGAGACCGACGTGAGCGTATTCTCCACACATGCGCCCGGTCGGTCAGACGTCGTGGACCGCGCGCGCCGCAATGCATATAGTACTGTTCGTAAAGAAACTGTTACTCTGCGTCCGCGGTAATTACTAATAATTACGCTTATTTTACGATTATTGTTGTTTCCCGACATCAACCGTACGTAGCTGCAGTTTGCCAGTTAAACGATCGTATACTGTTATACTGCACACGTCTATAATAGGTTACAGGTACAGGTATATTTTAGATACACGATGTGATGGGTATACAGTCCGACTGCCGCAGCCGGTTGAGCGGAAACGCCACAGCCGATTGTACAATATCGTGTAGGTATGTATAATAATAAACGATACTACGAATATGTACAGGTTAGGTTAGGTATATAAAAACACTTTAAACTTGAGAGGACACTGCGCTGACATGTTTTGTATCGTCTTGGTGTCTCGCGAGTCACGTGTGCAGCAAAAAACCGTTGTAGGAAATAAAACACGTCCACTCGTAAACCTATTATGGGGATAGTGGCCAGCGTGCGATCTAATGTATTACAGAATACAGTGTTAACAAATGTTAACGCGAAACATAAATTAGAATAAATAGTACGTTGTCAAAAGAATTTGATAATAAAAACTCAACTGTTCGGATTAAGCTTGTTTAAAACTGCACATTTCAAAACGATATAAATCATAACGTTGGTAAATAATACATCAATTATGGTTGTCGCTTCAGCGTGTGTATTTTAAGATGATACTTTGATCACTAAACGCAGTGTTCACCGAGTTTGTGTTAAGCTTAGACATAGCTGTATATCATAATAACCACTCCTGATGTAATGAAAATAGGCTCGACAACATTATTTTTGAGAGAAGTATCTATTATTTTGGTTTTGGTCCCTAGACAACCGTTGTTACTTCTCCTCCCGCTGCGATTATCGCGGACTGCCGCGGGACCACATTTGTAACCTGAAACGGTCTGTAAACGCTTGGAAGATTTTATTTCAATTACCTGCGATTATTTATTTCCACCTATTCTCGCGTGATCAAGCTAGTATATCTAAATACTTATGGTTATTCGGCATAATTGTATTATTATAATGCCTCTTTTACTGTCTTAATCTCCGTTGAGAGAATCCCGTGCTTATAAATAGATTTTATAGCTACGATAATTAATGTAATACATTATTTTAATAATATAATTCCTATAAACAAAAAGGTAATAATTGGTCTTGAAAATATTCTCTTTGGTAATTATGACCATGGAAATATTATATTCTCTGCGCGCGTCGTCACTACGTGTAAATCTGTATCTACGCATATTGCGTTATCTTCCGTCGTAGTCATACTTGCGTTTAAACGATTATCGGGCGCCCTTTACTATAACGATATTCACTCGCTTTACCATCATTCAGTCAGAAAATGACGAGCATTACACTGTGAATTCCGTAATTCAGTGATGTCGCGTCTCAGCAGTGCATAACGCAATACCATGTACGCTCGCTGTGAAGATACATCAGTGGCGACGGCGGATGCTCTTTGTGAGGGGAAAAAAAACAAATAATTTGCTCTTCCGTATAAAGCGCACGCTTACTGTAGGTATACAGGCACTATTGTTAGGTGCAAAGGGATGTCTCGTCGAGTTGGTACAAGAGGTATTAATGGTTATACATTATTTACTACGTGTGCGTTTTTTTAATTATTTGTCATACTGTGTCGATGTGTACGCCTTTCCATATAATTACAAATTTTCAATTACACGCATGATTGCATTCATTTAAAATAAATATGTTCTGTAGGCGATTGGGAAATAACATAATACAGGTACATGGTATATGAACCGAAATCAATAAGCTTGTGACGTTTCAAGAAAAATAAGGCTAACCTAACCTTGTTGGCCGTCTCACATATTTTGTAAATAACGAGAAAGATGAATAAATCAAATAACGAACGACAATCAAATACAGTAAACAAATGAGTTAGAAAAATGGATGGCTCGCGGCCCCGAATATATAATAACAATATATATAAATCAGTTGTAAACATTATACACACGTTCCGCCCAATTTACCTTTATTCATATTATATATTTTTAACGATAAATCTATCATAATAATATTGGTTGGCGTGAAAATCGCGTGTGAATTACTGACATAGTTTCTTCAACGGTATATAATTTGAGCAATACCTATAATAGGGTGGTGTGTAATAACTAATAATATACCACATTACGCGCTTGTGATATAATAATGATGATCACTGTAAGTAGGTGTACCTGCTACTTGTGTACACATTTTCGGGATACGACTGGACCATTTTTTGGCGGCCCACATTATTTATACTACATTATTTCACCTCTTCGCGGATTATACAATATTATCGTACGCACGCGCGTACTATAGTATAGTAATACTTACTATTCAGTTCTCGCAGCGATTTTCGCGATAGCGTGGCGGCGGTTCGCAGTTCGCACGACCAAAGTCCTGCGCGACCACCGGGTCTATGTATCGCGTGTTATCGTATACATCGTACTGTGCACTGTGCACTCGTAAGTCGTATGTAGCAAATCGGATTTCCGTCAATCCACCCGCGGTGCACCGTTTTATCGTCAGACGAAATCGGCGTGTGTTTTTTTTTCTTTTTTTTTTACCATTATTTTCACTTTTCTCGACCACGGGGCACGACTATATTATATATTACGCGCTCGTCTCGCGCACGATGCAATTACGCGCGGCGGTGGTTGTCCACGAACATCGTCCCTACCGTATAATAATAATATATGTTATTACGCTGCACCGTACGTGTATCATGTGTATTTGCGTGAAAATGACAACAGCTCCCGTGAGACCCGTAAAACATTTCGCGGGTGGTCTACCGTACTGCGTGTATGTGTAAATTGAAATTCGGACGAAGATCCGACGGCAGAGTGTAATCATATTTCGTGTACCTACACAACTACGAATACTGACGTGGTATTAGTATATTATTGCATACCTACGATAGCGTTCCTATATAATACCGGGACTATTATACATCTCACGAGGAGAAATTTTCCGGTTCCGAAATGAAAGTCTTAAGGAAATTCTACGAATCGGTCAGAAACGTCCTTCGACCTTTTTTCTTCAGATATCGAAACTATGTGGTTTTAGATGGATAACACAATACAACAAAACGAAGGGTGTGGAATCGAAGTGTGGGACCCATAACCCTACATAGTATATTATAGTATGCCAATTAAATATTCACAAAGGCTACAAAAGATCTATCGATCAAAAAAATAAAAACGTGTTATAGTATATGACATGGTCCCGTTGCGTGACGGAGTGAATGAAAAAGCAACAGCGTCAACACACGGCAGCTATAGTATTCTCTGAAGATAATAACATATTACATTTATCCACTATCCTGCCAGTGTTTATTCGTTTAAATCTATTTCGTTCCCTCGCAAACACACAAAAACATAAAAATCTTGGATACAACGTCGCTGATATAACATATTGTATGATTCAAGTTTTTTTTCTTTTTTTGACTTTCACACGCGTTTCAATAATGGCGAAAAAAATCGTATTGGTTCGAGGACTCACGCTCAGCCGAACGGACGTACGTCGTCGTCGCACACACAACGATGACCGATGTGGTTTTCGATGGGTGACCGCAGCAGATAGTACCTGATCTCCGATGAACCGTACAGATATATTATATATAACACTCGTATTATATTATATTTGTGTGTGTGTGTGTGTGTGTGTGTACCTATAGATAGGTAACTGCAGTCTCTGCGTAGAGTGGGTCGTTTGCCCATTGTCCGAATACGAACATGAATATTATTATTATTTTTATTGTTATTGTATATTATGTGCGCGCGCGTATACGGTTCGATGATTGATGCGCGTCGAGGAGTCGTCATTATTGTTTCTGCAAGCGTGATAATATTATGCATGCACTATGCTATATGTACGTATACCGCCCCTGTACCTCTGAAGTTTATCGAACACCGTCAATGTCGTGCGTTCATTATGATTCGGGATTTCTCGATTTCCAATTCGTTATGGATGTAGAAATACAAAGCAGATTAAATACGCATTATGTACCTAATGGTTTTAATTAGAAAAAATTATTTTACATATCTTGAACGAATTTTCAAAGTAAAATTAGGTGTGCATCATGAGCATTTAACAATTTGTATACATATCTATGATATTGTTGGGTAAATTGTTAAAAATAATAGATTTTTTTTAGTTACAATGATGATATGTACTTGTCAAATATTGAATATAACATTATGTTCAATCGTGATAAAATATTTTTATTAGATTATTATATCCCAATCGGATCCTACTGATCTTATAAGTAACAAATTTTAGTGGTGTAATCTTAAACTCTTAGTTTATAACTTTTATCGGATAAATATTATTATAGTTCCAAGTTCCTAAGACGTACCGGTGAAATTATTATTTAGATGTTTTTGTTAAAATCTTAAAACGCATTCGGACGTGTTCTTGTCGAAATCTAATCACGTCAAATACCTTTATACTTAACAATATCATATAATATTATGTAAATACAACGACTGTCGTACGTAACACGATACTTCGTGTGACGAGTAAAGCGATCCGACGCCACTACAAACAATGTATTTTTATTTAAATCGTCCCGTGTAAGATAATATACCGAAATGCGTATACGGTATAACTATGGTACGCTGACCGTTCCGGCGGTAGTAAAAACTCGTAGCAACTCATAAGTTGTATCAGATGGTGTACTTAAATTATGCTCTCATAGTTAGTATTATATTATTTTTATGATATTATTTATTTTATTGTGATTTCGGTCGAAGACCAATTTGTAATTCGACAACTAAAATATTTTTGATAGTTGTACATGAAATAACATATATAAATTTATATATACATATATTAAAAAACTACTATTAAAAAAGTTTATTATCTATTAAAAATTATGCTGAAAAGTTCAAAAACCATAAAACAGGATCAAGTCCCATGATATATATGTATTATATACTAATTATTTATACAGACTATACTGACACAATGACGCACCATATTTTTGTAGACACCTATATATCTCAACAGTTAAATAATATGCGACCATCAGATAAAAATACTCTACCGTTTTTCTTCTTAACATCACAAAAATAAGTAAAATTATGTACATTATATTTTAGGCATTAGCCTATATATATTTACTTTGTGCTCCTAAATCGAAATAAGTTTCCTTAAAGATTTTCATTGTATAATGATCCAGCTTATATTATTTTATTATGTTTTAAATCATAGTTTCTTTTTACGTAGTACAAAGATATTCGATCGTGTGCATCTGATACTCCGACCTGGAACATGGTATCCTGATAGAATTTAGGACGATATACTGTTATTGCACAAATCTGTTTAAATGTTTTACATCAAATATTGTGTTTTCAGCTTTTCCGGCTATCCAAAGATGTATAGAAATAAAATTAGATTTAGTTTTATTTAGTTATGAGTAAAAGTGTGGCCACTCAGACAGTGTACATCATAATATTATCAGTTATTGTAAAGCGCCAAAGTGGTAGCGGCTTATATATATATATATATACGCATGTCACATACATTATACTTAATAATAACATTTTTACTTGAACATTTATTTATGAAGGGAGTCAACCAACGTTTTTGGTGAAATCAATTTTATAAAAAAAAAATAAATAATTTTTAGATGACCCATCGATTATTAGTTTTAAAGAGTCGACCATACCCATAGTAATTATTCCTTGTTAATGTTATTTTTATCCTATGAAAATTAAAATTGTATAATTTAAAATCTTTTACAAACAAACGTCGAACTTCGTTAAAAATTATATGAGAAGTACATAATATTATCTTCGTCGGTCAGTATCATTTGCATGGTTATTACCTCCACGTGTGTAATACAGCATCGTTTTTTTTTTCATATAATCTACAAAAATATATACTGCATATTTATTTGTTTGTTATTTATTATTTTTTTTTTATCAATAAAATGTCATATACATACCTTCCTATGAACGGACACGTTGTTAAAGGGAAATTATATAATATTATATATAATAGAGTTGACTGATTCGTTGTTGACATTGTGTAGGTAAAAGGTATGTATGTGCAAATTTTAATGTCGTCATTAAGTCGCGTGATCTTCCGTGACATAATTTTAAAGATACGTTTGTTGCAGACAATTGTGCTTATTTGTACGTCGTCAGGAGTAGTCAAAACATCAATCCATCAATTTTAAATAACTGTTGTGTTTGGTTTTTTTTTTTATTATCATTATTATATTAGAGGTACCTACTTGCGCGTTTAAAACGGCACGCCAACCAAATGGTTTTTTTTCCTCGTTCATTTATGTTTCAATAATTATATGATTTGTATATAAGACGCTACGACGTGATTTCACTAAATACAGAGTACGTTCCTTATCGTTGGTAAAAGCTATTAGTGAATTTGAGTTTTTTTCTCATGGCAATAATTTTGGGTTCAGTATACACATAGGATGTGTACACACATTTTATGTAATATATATCATATATCCTGTAGGTATTATTAAAGTTTTCACATAACGCTCACTATAGAAAAAAACCTTAACTAGTTAAGAAATAACTTTTTTTTTTTTTTACAAACTAGAATTTATTTTATAAATATACTTATAATAATATCGAACAATCAAGGATACGTAGCGTTGAAAATCGAATTTGTTGCTTAACGTAATATCACTGTCATCACTCTATACAAAACTGCAGTCTTTAGAGTTAGGACACGGATCGCCTGTCACCTCTTTTCTGTCCTAGTCGGAAAAGTCAAAAGTTCACGGTAAAATATGATAGGTATAACGCAGTTACGGTTAAACAATAGCTGATTACACGCAAATTATAAAAGTGTATAATGTATTTGATACATATGCATATCAAATAACATTTTATCCTGCGAAGTAATCGTATACACCTACTGTTTCGACAAATTCGAAAAATCGTTTTCCGACAACATATATGGGTATACATATAATATGTATAATATTATGTACACTGCACCAGTGTACAGTTGTGTTTAAGATCTATTTCTTCATTGTTTCGTACATCCATTATGTATATTATTATTTATGCTCATTATTCATACGACCGTGTAATACGATATTTAATTTGTTCCAAACTTCCCAGCCTTGAAATTAGTTCAGACCATCACTGTAAAAACAAGTCGGGCAACATATCAGAATAATGATTTTGTCTATTTTTGTGCTGCGTCCCAAAATACTACAAAACATGATATAATAATATAAATTACACATACACTAAAAATGACGGGCGATATCATTGACGTGAATGATCAGTCAATCATAAATATTACGTACTATTCGTAACTCTGAACCGATTTCCCAATAATCCTGGATTCGGGAAATAATAAACCTTCGAGCACGTGATCATTGATCTAAAGCGTTATTTTTCACATTATTTGGTGGTACGCAATTAGACATGTGATAAAGTATAAGCAATAATATAGATACAAAAACCAATTAATATTACTCGCAAAAGGTGATTTTACATTACACGGGTAAATTAAAATATACCTTGAGATACAGATGAGTACCTCTTGTAATATTGCATCATCTCACGAATAACTTCATTAATGTAGAGAGACTTTACTGATCAAATATTAAAGGGTACCTTATCGATTATAGGCAGTCCAACAATAATAGTGTATCGATTGTTAACTAAACGGTATAAATATTATGTAGTAGAAATACAATAATAAAGGTACTATGTCAAAATAATTTATTATTATCTATTGATAGCAACAATTTGATATTAGTACAACTTGAATTTTACTATAGATTCTGAAAGCAGCGATAAATATTTACATATTGATTTTATAATTACGTTGTTATTTGATTTAATTTTTTTGTTTATATAGAGGTACGTGATAAGTAGTTGAAAAAGTACTTACAGTTTCAACTTAAAGAATAGTTTTGAACAGATAATTATATATTATAATTTATACTTTAGAGAAGTAAACATTCTCAGTATTTTTTCAAAATAATCGGTACAAGCAAAAATAAAGTTAAAGAAAACCAATTATTTTTACGAAAATCTATTTTTTATCGAAACTAATATTGTTCTTTTGCGAGAGTAACTCAAAAACAAATATCTGTAGATATTTCATATTTGTATTAAATATTTAGGTACTTGATTATTTTCTGTAATAATATAATTTTCAAAATATCTCAAACATTTTTTAGCTATTTATATACATCTGACATTTTCTATTTTATTTAGGTTTTTTTTTTTAAACATTTTAAATTCACTTTGGACGAAATTACATATTTAAACTATGAATAAGGATGGATATTCGTTATTTATAAAACACTATTCGTGTGGAAACAAAACTTTCACATGTTTCATTATATATTATACACATAATAATAATTGTTTTGCGTGTGTGGTAAGGTCACAATATATTTAATAATAATTTTAGCCAATTCAAATATTTCATATTATACTGAGTAATATGTCGTGTTAAACGTATTACCTTAATAAATATCTATGTACAAATAAGTATTTAATTTTGTCCTAAATATATAGGTATACGGACTAGCTAATAAACATTTTTTTTTTTATAAATATATATTTTGATATCGAAATTATTTTGTTCTCAATTATATTATTGAGATTAAAATGTTATTAAAATAACATTTTCATAGAAAATAATACATGATAACACACAAATAATGCATGTTAAAAATAAGGTAACGACAAAACAGTTATTGTTTGATTTAAAATATGTAAACATAAAAAAATTGTATTGTAATCAAATATATAATAACTTTTTACATTGTTTAATTGAATTCGTACAAAAGACAATTTATTTTTTTAAAATCGTACAAAACAATTTAAAAATATTGATCTACTTATACATGTTCCATTCTATAAATAAGAATGTATGCATTGTCCTACTGCAGGAGTAGCTGAGTAACTATATCTTAGGGTATTATAAATATTTATACAATGTATAAGTATATTGTGTAGGTACATAATACTTATATAAAATAAGCTATAACATTCATAACACAAATAAGTCTGATGGTGGTCGTTAAAACATGTAAATCGATTATAATTTTATGAAATACTTAGACCTAGTCGCAGGTTTAATTACACACACGACGTGTATGATTAAACGTCACTATTAATATTTATGCAAAAAAAAATATATAAAAGCTAATAATCATATGGTTTAAGGTCTACATAATTTGTATGTGTGATTTAAAAATTAGCATATTAAAGCTTATCATTATACTTACTTGTTTATTTACTTGTATGTACCTATGTAAACTGCACACTGCACATACTATACATTGGTTTTTTAAAGATTACATCTGTATAATTCTATGCTTCTTAAAAACGTAATTGATATTCCAATTGAGATAGTCGGTTTTATTATCACAAACGTTAGTAATTATTTGTTTGTATAAATGTATGTTATAATTTGTAATTATAGTATATATCTATATTTTTGATTGTATTTACGATAAAGGTAATTCGACTATTAACAGCCACCTATGTAGTTTGTATTTTTTTTTTTTTTTTTTTTAATAAATTCCAAGTAGTATTACTTTAGGTTAGTTTATACCTTAATAAGTTTATAAATGTAAAGAAAAAACATGATGACACCGATTCTCACGAAAACGTACGTTTTCAGTTATTATTTAGTATTTCATAAAATAATATGTGCTTCCGTTTTAATAAATGAGGTATTAAACAAAAATACAGTTTTATTATCTCGAAGCGAACATCTTAAGGCTCACATAATATACAAAATACAACACAGTCACATGAAAATTTACAAAAAAATGTTTCGACTATGACTACCTAAGTATTTCGAACATTTCACTATAAAAAACAATGACTTAGTCTAACGTGTGAAGGTAATAGGTAGGTACTGTTTTTCAATACTTAATAATAACCCACGTCAAGATGTATTATTTGATGAAATATGATTGGTATTTAGTCTTTATATGTACATCATATTATTATACGAGTGTTAATTGTTCAATGAAACATATTGTACATAATATACTTTCTTATTTTATAATTGGTGTAAAAATAATATTTATATCTAATTTTTTATATATATTATATACATATAAATTATAAATTATATCTGTGATATTATTTATTTTATAATTTCGTAATATTGTTTTGAGAATGCGCGTCATGAAAATGCTAATAAATTTTACATTATAGTTCATATGAGTTTTATTAATGGGACTTCGTGATTTTTCTAACAATTACTATTGTTTTAGTAGAAAGCGGAGAGAGAAATGTTTATGTTATTTTTATTTTTTTTTTAAATTAGCGATTTCGTGAATTCGACCAGATGTTCAAATAGAATGGTTAGAAAACCATACAACTGAACACAATGTTGGTTGGGCGATTATTATTACATTAAACTATAAATGAATGTTTAGGGTGATATAGCAAGATGCATAATATAAGTACCTAAGAAAGTTTTCTTGTTTGAATAAAAATGTTTAAATTAAGTAATTTGTTTTTAAACATAAAATTATTGAAATACGAAGTGAATTAACACTGTCCAAATCGACTTCTATTCATTAATTACTGTGAACTTTCTATACGCATATACACTATTTATCATCGTTTTTGGCCGACCCACGCTTAGTATATCTTATACATTTTATTCTTGGACATTACCCTAAAGTCATATTAATAATCCTTATTAAATATATGTCCGTGGGATGGACAAATAAAAATTTCAGAGCGACGGAACTCATAAAATATTATAAATAATTGGCGTTTATCATCTATTCCTGTATATTATTATTTTACATACAGGTAACTATAATTTTTTTTTTTTTTTTTAATACCGATTCTTGCTATTTATTACGATTTGTATTTGATGATGGTACCTACCTATGCACGTGAACTGTATAAATATAATATAAATGCGTACATCAGGTATGTATGATAATATTTTGTTGTATCCCGATTCGTCCTAACTTTTGCGAATAAATATTATAATTTTATGTTTAATTCATGGCATAATTTATGTGGAACAGTGTTGTGAATATATAATTATCTCATACGACTACCTTGCTGCCGATATTACATTATATGATTACACACGTCAATATAAATACTCGACGTCTGTAACATCATAAGCATTGGGAGTTAAAGAATAAACAAAGACTATACTAAATGCAATTTTTTGCTCATATTCGATCTTAAAATGTGTGATAACAGTTTGAACATTTGTCTGTAGTTATACGGTATCATTTGTTTTATACAACTAGCGGTTTTAAAATAAATATCACTATTTACCGGCGTAAATTTATTTTTAAAATTGAATTGGAATTTAAGACAAAGTTTATTTAATACTTTGACTGTTGTATTCAAAACATGAATTTAATTATTTATTTATCATTTATATATCTATGTACTGTTTAAAGTGATGGTTATGGAGTCGACGGGTTTCAATGAAAAACAAAGAAGACAAAGACATATTGTACAATTTATATTATTACAAATTTATTGTAAGAACAACAAAGTTTTCAAAAAATAAATAATATGTGGTTATAGAAATTTTTCTACCATATTAACTAAAATATGCTAATAATTTTATTTTATCGATAATAATCTTGTGTTTTTTTGGTTGTTTCGAAAAATAATGAGTGTAAAACTGTATTATAATCTGTACAAGAGAAATTACAGGCATTATTTTTAATAGTATAATAATAACTCCAACCCATGAGTTTAAGAAAATTATAGGTCCATGTAAATTTATCTCTATTTTAACTTTCCCCCAGAATTAATTCCGTGTATGCGAAGCCAGTAGTCTATGTATTATTTTTCGTAATAACCCTAAATTTAAATTATGAAAATTATGGATTCCCGTAAACTTATTTCCATTTTAGTTTCCTTGTAACCCCACGTGTGTGTAGAAACCGATGGTCGATGTATTTGAAGTATCTAAAATCTAAATAATGTTTTTTGATTTTGATTTATTTATATTTGCTTAATAAATTAACATTTTCCATAGGCTTATAAAATATATAAACCATAAATCATTGTTGGTTTAATAACTGGACGCCTAATAAAGCTTATGCAAATCATAGATTTTTATGATTTCGAAGAAATTTCATACGCATATAATAGAATGATTATGTGCTTATTCCATTTAATAACCTATAAGCCGTTAAAAGATAATTTTATTTAATAGTAGAATCTTAACGAAATAACTACATACATATTGTATGGAAAGAAAAAGAAAAATATAATTAGTATAATATGATTATTACATTGTTTTGACGTTAATATATTTTACGACAGCTGCCATCAGACGTATATTAATTTATATACACGTTGGTTTTGATCACTTGATCAATCAATAGAGTATACTGTAACTAATTTTGTATTCATTGAGCATTAGATATTCTGTAGGTTTGACATTTTATTATAATGCAAGCGTCGTTGCTTGTTTCCTATACGTCTCTAAGCTATTGAAAATAATAATAATACGCGTTAGTATTGTTCGTACCATAGGTCGTCGGAAATAACAATAAATGATATTATATGAACCTTATTGGCACGGAAGCTGCTTCAAACGCTCTTCGAGCCACAGATGACCTGAAACAGCATCGACCATGCATGTTCCCGACGGATGCAGGTCAGGTTATACCTACCCACAATGTATACAATAAGCCTAACCACATTATGTATATTATTGTATATTTGTGTATATTATATACGTATCGTTAGATACAAGTACATGAAATATATACCTTCAGAGGTCATCAAATCACGACTCCAGATATATCTATGAACATTATTCGTGTATAAGTGAATAAAAACTTTTACTACCGGTCACCGGCAGTAACAGAGTTCAATATTTTTCCTTACTTTTTAAAATAATTTCGTGTCTAATTAAGATACCTGCAGCAATATTCTATTGTTGCGGGCAATAAACAAAGCGTCTAAGAGAAAAGAAAATCGTGAGTATATTATAAATCGTATCTATGATATCATTATAATTTTTAGTTAGTTTTACGGCGTGGTCTTAAAGTCCGGAGACCAAAATTAATATTAGTTATAAGGACAGGTCTGTGTCAAAATCACGATATTTAAAATACTGACATACCAAATCCCAATAGTTTAAAACACTGACATTTTAAAATATCGACAGTTTAGAAGTTTTAATTTTTAAATAATATAAATATAATATGAAAACATTTATGGCGGTATAGTCGAGACTTTTAACTGTCGGGCTTTTGATCAGTCGGGATTATCATCGTCGTGATTTTTAACGCCTTCCATAAGGACATATAGACACGATCCTACAACAGCTGTTAACACGTTAAAGTTTTCAGTGCTTAGTTTAAAATCAAAAACTACTGTAATTATTTCATATATAACATACATAGAGAAAGAGAGAGAGTATAGAAAATAGCGAATAATGATGGTCAGCATTCATACCACATACCTATATATAATAGCGAATATTTTTAAATAATTTTATATGGTTAACAATTCATAAAATTTTTAATATTCGTTCCTGATACTTTTGAGTTTAATACAAGGTTCCACTTACTTCCACATAAGTTGTTATTAATGAAATTAAAAAAATAATTGAGCTTAATTTCATAAATATTTTTATACTCATCTAGCAAAGTTTAATTTTAACAAAATTAGATATTCATGCGTAAAATTACGATTTCTAATCAAACAGTTTTATTACTTTTTTAAAGTAAAAACAAATCATCGTGGATACCTAATTGAAATTGTAACTAAATATTTCGATTCTTATTTTAGCTATTTATAGACATTTTCAATATATATATACTTTTTTTATATAAACATTGAAATAACAAAAAAATGAGTTTGCTGGGTAAAAAACCTTGACAATTTTATACAATAATACTTAAAAAATATATACAAAATGTTCAATTTTTAAAAATTTAAAGTTTAATACAGAGAAACTCTAATTAGTTCATACTTGAACCGAAAAAAAAAATTGCAAAACAAATTAGGTTCATATTATTCCAAAATCTTCCAGCGTCAGTAAATTCTTACAGTTACGTAATAAAAACGTAATTCATAATTGTCGAAGAATAAATTGTTATACAACACAATTAAACGCAAAAAAAAAAAAATATACCAAAAATCAAGTTCTTATAACTTTTCAGTAAAAATAAAACATGATTCCTATGTCAGAAAAAGATTATTTAATGATATTTCATAAAATATTATTTACAAACCTGTAGCTGCTACACAACATTTACTGACCGCAGTAACTTCATGTGTATACTGCAGTATAGGTACCTGCTTAAAACTATTGGTAAACCTAAGCCAATAATATAGTAATATACAATATTATAATATTTCTGTGCACGAATTTGTGTTGTGTTTTTTTCGAGTAAAAAGGTAAAATTGGAACGGAGCTAGTAGTACACCACACACGTTTTGGTCTGATTGGTGAGTCAATTGGGTCTTGGCAAGGTCCCATCATTATATATTTGTATAAATATTGTTATCGATATCATAATTTTGATTTGTTCGCATTAATCGTCGGTCTATAACATTGTAGTTAGTTAAGTAATACATAGTCTAATACACATCACATACTTTATACGTTTGGGAGACGCAGTGGGCACGCGTGCAGTGCAAAAATTCACATATTATATTATATTTTTTATAAATGCGTTGCGTATCGAGAAAGGAAGACAAAAAGAAAAATTATTCGCGTCACGGCAAATCCGTCACACATTGTTTACAACACACAAATATTACATCGTTATAAATTATTGCTATTATATAATAAACGATGACATGTGCGTACCAACAAATTATATTTCGACGACGATGCGAAATCGTTATGTTATTCGACTTGCCCTATAAGTCACCCTCATCATCATCCGTTTCGACAAACATACTCCACAATTAATCGTTTGAATGTGTTAAACGTCCAATTAAATTTACTTCCCATAGAATGTTATTAGTTTAACTATTTTTTGGCAAACGCATGTGAGCTGTACAAGGATATCATAATAATTTGAAACATTGACCGGACATAGAGATTCAAATCTCATACACCGTCTATTTATTATTTTGAAATTGGAAATTATTTTCCGTAAATAAAATTATTATTATTATTAAAAACTTCTTTCAAATTAAAAATATACTGAAATAATATTATCTAAGTTTCATTGTAAATAAATTTGATTAACAAAATAAAAACCTGGTAAATGTTCCAAGTTGGGAACAAGTTGACCTGGACTGCGATGCTTATATCCAAGTAATTTAAGTGTATAGGAATGTATTTTTTTTTTTTTTTTTGCTTATTATTTTCAGTACAAACATTATATCGTGGTGACCGTTGATGGTATTCTATAATCTATACGCATGGGCCTGACAGTTGACAGTCCCGGCAAAAAGAATACTAAACGATAAGTCACTTCGGGGTACGACTTATTGTTCGTTATATTACGTATTATAATCGACATCGCTTTGCGGAAAGTCCGACGAACGCGTTTACGGAAATCTCGCCAAAACTATAATAGCACAACAAATTCAAGAGACACAAACTGCGACGCGGCGGCGATATGCCTATGTACTATTTAAATACATTATTAGTGTATAAATGACCACGCTCACGCGGCAATGGAAGAACGTGATTTTTGAACGTAACATTGCAGGTGTTACGGAATATATGCACGTCTTAACTGAGCTCCATTAATGTGGAACTATACACCACGTTTATAAATATATAAATATATTAAATTATAACATATTAATCGATTGTGTTGCTCCGGTGAACAGTAATATTTCAATTCAGAGATTTTTACTTTTTGTTATGAAACTATATATTATAATATTATACCATTATTGTGTCGAATGAATATGCATTATACGTACTACTGCAGCAGTATATGTTATATGTAATATTAAAACAGTGTGACATCGGTGATAGGCTCTATTATGTAATAGCGTTGCTTATAACAGCGTGAAGTGTGAATGTTTAAGAAAGTTTCGATATGAAAAGCTGTGCAAACACGGTACACAATATCACTTTTGAATGCGTCCAAGACATTACAATTCAATACGGTCAGTTGTTTATCACTGTTTGTGTTTTTCTGACCAGAGACGCTGACGTTTTTAATGTCTCCGAACAGTCCGAACGGTATTGCTTGAAATAGGAGTATTTACATAATATCATATGTGATATTGTCGGTATGCAATACGACGGTGATATTTTTAGATTTGCAAAATCACAAAACTCGTCTGAAAAAAAATGAACGAAGCGAGTTTAATTGATCGTGCATCATACACACACACACACACACACACATAATATTATTATCGAGTACAAATTATTACTACTGTGTTACTTATTACGACTATTTTTTGTACGTATATATTATAATTATATTCAGTTTCAACCGAAACGGCCAAACAGCGGTTTACGGTAATTTTAATAACATCTATAAAGACTATACATGAGCTCGGCACGCGTGTTTTCAAAATCAAACAAATAATAATATACAATATTAGAAATCCGTTACATTCAAAATAATATACCAATACTCGTGTATGATTCGTAATGACTATAACAAGTCAATATTCTGTGTGTAGCAGTAAACATCGTATTTATGTTTGCATACGTAATTCAACGACGGTTTCAAAGGTTTGCTAATATTCGTCCGCATAATATTATCCGCTCCTGTGTGTATTACACTATAATATATAATAGCGTAATATTAAATGTACATAGTCAGCCCTGGGTGATTTTGGACGAATTACGAGACACTATATATCCGTCTAATATGTATTCCATACCTACCTATTATAATAATAATTATAAAAAAATTCCATTCGTTTGCGTTTTGGACATCATTCGTTTATACTATATACATATCATTATAGTTCACAGCAAATGGGCTGAACTCGAGGTATAATAGTATGCAAGTGAAGTAGTACCCTGAAATTTATAAAATTACACATTATTCATCGTTTAACGAAAACCAACGGGATAATATACGTGTTATAATATGTCGTTGTCGTATAAAAATATGAAATGTCTATATAATTTCTTGTTCAGATTTTTTCATTTAAGAACACTATTTACGATTGCATTTTTGTTCACAATACAACTGTTCGCTGCGTGAATGATATTGACTTCTTCGGAAATCTTCTCGATGATGTTCTTCATCGCGTTTAAATTTTACGAGCTGCAGTAATAATGATATTATGGCGATTGAAAAAATAAATGTATTCCGTATTATTCTGTGAGTTTTATTTTATAATTTTTTTTAGATTTTTCTTCACAGAATGATATGCGGTTGTATTACAAAATACATACCTATACATACGTTTTAGGTGCGTTAACCGACGACCGATGAACGCTTATATTGTTTGAATTTGTCGAACGCCGTGCGATATCAAACATCTTCGTCATCTCAGTTTCAAACACAGCGGAAAGCTTATTTCCCATGTTGCGAATCGTAGGTTTTTTTTTCTTTTAAAGATTTCGATTATCATCAGCTATACTGTTGTTGTATAGCTATTAATCCCGACGGTCGTCCGTGGATGATCAACACTGAGATTCGTTGAAATGTTAAGTTTTTTTGTATTTATTTTTTTTTTCTCAGATTATTGCTGCGGATATTTAAAGGCGAGTCGTAAGAAAATTATAGTTTTTTTCTTTATATAGCGAACACTCTAGTAGAGTTTCCGCCCGTATACTCTATGGGAAAAATCCAATAGCGTTATACGAATTTAACACCGCGAAAAAACTGCATAACGACAATGATGCGTAGGTACGTCATAATATTATTTTATTGTACTATCGTCGTCGTCTTTACGTACGCGATAAAAGCGAAACACGCACACCCATCTCTAACTCGCTCTCTCTCTCTCTCTCACTCTCACACACACACACACACACACACACTACTTTAAGTCGCGGTCCGAGATCCCAAATCGGCGCGAGCCGCAGTGCGCGCGGTGTCGTCGGAAACCGAAGAAAAACAAAAAAAACGAGACGCTCCGATGTTATATTATTATAATATTGTTTAGTGTCGATTGCGAGGCAATATCCTTTGTGTGCGCGTATACCGGAAGCGATCGGTGTGCCTACCTCTACCAATTTTACATAATTCATTGTACATATAATATATATATATATATATATATATACACATAGTTCCAGAAGTAACACCGTGACAGATCGATCGACATTCCACCGCCGCGGGTACATTCAACGTCGTATACCTTTGCCTATAATATTATGTAAGAATAAGACGTGTATAATTGTATGTAGAAAAGAAAAACCGCGACAGTTAGATAACGATAGTACTCGTTCGCGCCGAAGACGACACGAACAAATAAATAGACCTAGAGATCGTGTTGTATTTGATTTTTCCATTCGTCTTCGACTCGTCTCTCTGCAGAGGTTTTTCTTTTTTTAAATAAACATTTATAATATTATTTATACCTTATCAACTATTTTCGGCAGTACTATGTATACGATGATATATTATAAACATCATATCGCTATAATATAGTGCATGTGCAACGTGCGATGTTTTTTATTGATTATTCTTAAGAATATTATTATTGATATTTCTGATCGGGATGTTTACACGGACACGAACTTAAAACTTATCGGATGCTGCTAATCGACGACGACGGCGGGTACCTAGTATTATGTAAACTTCGACTCATAAGCATCTGCACGCTAAATCGATGTCGTGCACACGATATTACATTTAAGTTACCTTAACAATATTATTATATTATATTGTATACTTACGTATATACATATTTATATATCGGATGATTCTTTTTCTAGTAAGCACTCATTATCGCGTAAATAATTCTTTTTTTAACCCTTCTCGATGATGATGAGATACATTTTTTAGCACCCAATTACCCAAATGTAAACCTGTCGTGTTTTTATTCTTGTATTTTTACCAATTTTATTATTTAAATTTTTTTTTATACTATTCCGTGACAAAGTAATATATTTAACATCCATAATGTAATAATTTAAAAAAATAAATCATTTTAAAAATTATAAAGATATAAACAAATTAAGCATTATTGTAATAAATTGTTAAACAACAATCATAAAGAATATTAGTTTTATATTTTTGTGCTTCGAGATAATTAGAGTTTACGGTTAAAACGATTACCCTGTATATTACTGCATACGATACTTTATCATGTACTAGCGTTGTACAGTGTCATGCGGCCGCCAAGAGTTGGTATTGTTTATAATATCTAACTGGAGCACCGCTTTTACTTTTTGTACGCTTTTGAAACATTTCTACGCGTGCGACTGGCCTACAACTTATACTACACGACGTATTTTATAACATTATTGCAGTAGTTATAATATTATAACAAATTAAATCTCACCGGACTTTTGGCATACAGGTTTAACCCAAAACTTTAACAAAAACGGTCGTCGAGGTGTGGAGGATCTATAGAACTCTATGCTTCATTTCATTACATCGATAATTACTTGGCTGCATTCGAGTTGCGTTCTAAATTTTATCCTGCAAGAGTTTTGGAGTAAAATATGTACACTAATTTTGGTATACATATAAAGTGTACGCACAAAAAAAAAACCGTCGCACCGCGTTCAGTTGTACATGAAAATATGATTTTGGTGTTAAATCGATTTTGATGGAATAATTTTAATAAAATAAAATAGGTCTAAATATTATTAGCCAAAGATAAGTTATTGACTTAAAAAATAGAACAAAATATAACCAGGTAAAAAAATCTCTCAAAAAAATAATACAAATATTTTCAAAAAGAACCGTATAATCTATTACTCACCAAACGTTAAGTTTTGTTTGGGTTCTTGAAAATTATTTAAATGTACTAAGCGCTGAACTTTCTCCTCCCTCCACAAATGTCTTAATCTATGTGACTTTGTAATTTACCCATAACGTAACATAATGTATTTATCAAAAACATTTGCGCTTTATAGATATTTCATCCTAC
Organism: Rhopalosiphum maidis; assembly: GCF_003676215.2. Classification (NCBI taxonomy): domain Eukaryota; kingdom Metazoa; phylum Arthropoda; class Insecta; order Hemiptera; family Aphididae; genus Rhopalosiphum; species Rhopalosiphum maidis. The sequence continues at coordinate 57,966,181 of NC_040877.1, forward strand.
ATAATATGCCTATTTATTCAAGTCTGGCGTCCGCGCCTGTAACTGATGCCTACGTATGTATAATATATATATAGCCATATAGGTACACTTACGTGCAAGTTAATGTTTGTAAACGTTTGTAATTGTTTTCGTGTAAATATCTCCATTATCATATACATACATAATATAGTACGACCACCGCCGTATTGTTTCTCCGTGAAACAGCGACGCCCATCTCCGGCCCCAGAGAAATGCAAGTCCCAAGCGTGTGTTTTGCAGTTTCGGTATTCCTATTGTTGTTTTTTTATTTTGCAGATTTTTTCCTCCTCGTCCTTTATTCGTGCCGTGATATTTGTTTCGGACGTTCCCACGAGTTATGCGCCAAAACTAGGTATTCTCTTTCGACGAACCCACCACATACGCTTTCTATGATAATAACAATTAAAAGTATAATATTTAATATTGTTTTATCCACTTATATATTGCATTATTATCGGCGACGTGTTATCACGGCTTATCTATGTCGCAGAATTTATTTTGCTTTTGACGGAAGTCGAACAATGTCTGTAATATATGTGATAATATAATAATTAATAATTTGATATATAGATTATAGAGGAAATCCTCTCCTGATGGTGTCTTATTCTAGGTATAATGATCGTACATATACAGACGATCCTGCAGCTTTTAAAAGATGAAATAATATTATATTCTAACCGAAATACCATTTGTATAGTATTATAGTTATGATTATATATTATTGTTACAGATGGAATCGCCAGGAACGTGGCGAAGACCAACGGGGTCAGGCCAGAAGAAAAGATCTCCACAGTGTCCAGGTAAAAACCAATATAATATAGATTTATATAATATATCATACTTTTGATATATATATGTGTGTATATACATGTTGTGTGCATGCGTATCTATCTGTAAAATATTATAATGACTATACGTGATTGCGACTACACACCGCATCAAGGTCAAATGTTAATATTTCCGTCGGTGTTCACGAAATCGTTATAATTCGCACTATCGAACATTTCATTTTGGATTGGATATATGTACATTTCGAAAATTAAATTAAAAACTTTAATACAACGCTGAATATACAATTATTTGTGAATAACAAAATCTCCGAAATCGTGTGTGCACAAAGTTCACCATACGTTTTAAAGGTACACAAAAAATGAAAACACTGCACCTATATTATTATTAGTATTATTATTATAACGTAGTTTACAGCGCTGTAGCCTGTTGAAACACGGAACTTGAGGTTTGACCGGTGGTGCATTGTTTTGTAAAATTAATGGTTGAATTGTGTTGCATTTGTTTAAAATATTCGATTTTTTTTCTTTACATTATCAAAGTACCTATACGCTGTTGCAATGCCATTTTACAATTGATATGGTGGTGTGTGGTTTACAACACGATAGAATGTTAATCACAAACGATAGGTAGGTATAATATTGATTGGAACTTGTTTTTTAGCTCGTTGTAAAAATTGCATATTATTATTATTATACACTCTGGTGAGTACCTGACAGTTATACAATTTTAATGCTTTCGGACACATTGAATTGCTGAACGCGTAGTCCCGCCTATAATAGCAGAGTAGGTACCTGTATTTGCCGCGGTGGCAAATTGCGGGATGGGGCTAAATTGGCCAGTGAATTGTTTGTGTGCGTATGTGTCCGTATAATATAATCTATCTTGTGATCGCGGTCGAGAGTACATATAATATATATCGAGTAAATTGTTTCGATATGATAGGTCTGCGTGTGTCCATGTGTTGGTTTGTGTGTGATGTGTGCACCATGTTATTTATTAGTTACCGTAACCACAGGCCGTCAGATATTATTATAACGTACGTGTGTACACATACATGTATGTATACCCGCAGACCCGAAGTCAGCGATGGCCGTCTTATTATACGCAATGGGGTCAACGTTTATATACATTGTGTATTTTGATATTAACTATTATTGTGCGCATTTAAACACACAGATTATCGTACGTACGTGAATATTTTATGTATATATATATATATATGTGTTAATAGGTACATACGCATAATAAATTAAACCGATGCGCAACATCATGTGATGCATATACTTACCATTCAACTGGACTTTATACACAATATAGGAATACAACTATAATACAAGTATATGTGATTACAAAACGTTACAGCAGGGGTGTCCAACCCGCGGCCCGCGGTAGATTTTGATGCGGCCCTCACTTCAATTTAAAAACCATGGATTAATCGTGTATAATATATTAATATTACGGGAACAAATTTATTTTAAGAATATAAAATTATAAGACATCAAATAAACTGTAAGGGCCGATGCACACGTCCGCGCTGCGGCATTTTATGTACTTCCCTGTGTTGGCCAAATACAACCCCAAGAATAGCGAGAAATATGCTTCTTTGATTTTAATTTTAATTAATGAATTTGAAACCCGTTTTCAAGATTTTCGTAAGAATAGCCCATCTCTTTGCTATTTTCGCAACACCGTTTTCGGTTGATATTACAGCTGTGGAAACTAAATTTCAAATGGAATGCATTGAGTTGCAATGAGATATTCAACTCAAAGAAAAATTCGATCAGTCGTCTTCATTAGATTTTTATAAATTATATCTACCCAAAGAAACATATCCAGTCCTTCATGACCATGCCTCCTTATTCATGTTCTCGCTTTTCGGCAGTACCTTACATTTGCGAACAATTGTTTTCAAGAACGAAAAACACAAAGAGTAAGAATCGGTCCACTATATTAGACAAGCACCTCGAAAGTTGTTTAAGGATTGCCAGTCGATCAATCGATCCAGATTGATTCATTACTTTCACAAAAAAAGCAATTTCAAATTTCACATTAAATAACTTTTTTAAACTAAAACTTTTTTTTTTTATTATAAATGAATATATTTTTCTGAGTACTTATAATTAAATATTAATACTTGTAAAAATATTTCTGCTTATTATTCGCTATTGTAAAACCATAAAAAAACGTATTGTCGTATTGTCGTATTATAAAATATAATTTAATCGTTAACTTTGAATGTATTATTATTAAAAAAAAAGTATGTGGCCCAGTCTTCACAAAATGTTGGACACCCCCGCGTTACACAGTATCCGTGTAGGCATCATGCGCTTCGCTGTGCAACGGATAATGTTTTACCGGCATCGTAAGCTTTTGGAATGAAGCCCGCGGCCGTCTTGGCGCATTATTCGTAAATATAGATACGACGGCTATCGGCGAGCGTATTCGTGTGTATCCGTCTTCGGCCCTACACGCCCTGCAGACAATATCCCTACGGTATAATAAATGTATATCGACACGACGACGCCCGCAGTGACAGAGACGATACCATTATTATATCACATACATACATAACATCATATATTATACAGCATCGTTTATGTTATATAATATATTTGTGTATATATTACACATACTATACGGACATCGACCGCTACTGCCGTCTACATTATATATGTATCCGCGTATAGGTGTACGCGATATTACGGCGCGGAACGCACCCATGACTGATGATTTTAAATAACTGTTTTGACCAGCGGCTACCTGAAGTCGGCCAAGAATACCGGCTAAACTGCATATGTGTATGTACTACGATTATGTTATTATTATGAGATTTAGTATATAGATATATAGATTATATTATTATATTTATAACGAACGATATTATTTACGAGCTGTTGAGCGGAATCGCGAAGAGGTTATATTATGTACAGTACACGGAGGGCTCGTATAACGTGTAAAATGGTGCTCGCGTGGTTAATTACACGGTGTATACACCATAAGTACAAACACAAAACGCATATCCACACACACACGATACACGTGAACACGTCGTACATAATGTATCGCCCGCGCGTGTATGCGTAAAACGCGCACCTATGTGTGTGTATAAATACTGCGGTGTTGTATACACCTCATCGTCATCTATCACGTCGCGTCTTGCAGTCCGTCATCGTCTGGAGACTTTAACGCTCCGACGTCGTCGTCGTCGTCGTCAGTGACCTTCCTGCGGTATAACGATTCTGGTGTAGGTATAACGCTATGTATAGTTATAATACGACGATAACGGTGCAAAGAATTCTGCTACAGCATCACCAGTAATCACGCATAAATACCTATATATATATATATATATATATATTGTTGTATTATTATTATTTTGGTATTATATTATATTGTCGACTGTGGGCGGGCGGGGCGATCATCAAACGGACGTAGAACATTATGTATATATTATAATCTCTCGGAGGAATGCGCCACGTGTATATATAGGTATACCGTTTTGTCACTGTGCACTGTGCAGCGCATAGTTGTTTATCATTTTGCTGCTTTCACTATACTATATTATCATTATCATAACACTGCAAACGGTAGATTTGTCGGCAGCGCGCAACACATTATTTTTCTGCTATTTTTCTTTTCAGGTTAATCGTTAGCCACTAATTGGCCTAAAATACTCACACACATACACGAGTGCTCATATACGCTCGTATTTACACCGTGGTTTGTTTAGCGTACGATATATACGCGTTGCACAAACGCCACAAACCATTTCTCGACATTTCCCATACCTTCGAAAAAGAAGACCACGTCCATTAGCATATATTTATGTATATGCGTCTGGAGTACTCATACAATGCATTTGAATGTCTGTATCCACATATATGTGATGTGTGTGTACGTTTAACAACTATACAACACGTGCTTCGTGAACTTTTCTATATTATATAGCCTAATGGCACACTTATTATATTTTGTATACTTTGCTAGTCCCGGGTTGCAGTATTTTACTATTATATGTATATTGTATACATAAATATAATAAGTACGCATTATGATGCATATACTTTTCCCCATTCAATTGTAACTGTGGCCTGCAGTTAGCGTGTGTGTTTTCGTAGTTCCCATAAGATAATAACATATAACATACATAGGTAGATAATGTCAGATTATTAGCGCACATATTTATTATTTATATATGTGTAGTATACCGGTAACCGGTATTGTTGGTCATCGACTGCTTGTCTGCCACACATGTGTACATAAAAATAAAAACAAAATATCAACAAGGCCAGGTCGATATTTTTAAACGCCCGAATACCGTGTGCGACTTATAATAATGGGAATTTGGTTTGAAGTTATTATTTACGGGTCACTAGATGCTACGATCGCGGACGAGTGCACAGTGTCGAGAATATTGTATACTTATATTTTTATTTTTTATTTCTAAAGTGATATTATGTTATGTTCCAATTCGAACACTATATATATATATTGTATTTTATAAGTTAGTCCGTCTACCGAATGGGAAAGGAACAAGTCGATCGTACCGACGCAGTAATCATCAGCCTTCCATGTCTTGAAAAGACAGCAACACACACTAATAATTACTGTTTATTACATACACTACAGTAAAAGCCACCTTTGTTACGAAGTATACCCATTATTGTACTTACACGTTTGGAAATCTGTAATCTGGTCGTTATTAATTCGAATTTTTATGAAAGTCAAGACCGAGATATCAAGACCTGCGCGACAGTACAATAAGTACAATGATGGAATGTCACAAAGATACAAAGGTATAATACGTATTTATACGTATATACCTATATAGAAAGTATGGTGTATCGCATACTATTTGTATGTGGATTTATTGTTGGAAGTCATAAGGGACGATGACCGATTGACCGCCCAAACAAATTATTACAGTACCTTCGCATATAATATATAATAATAATATATATTTATATAAATATATACAGTTAGTTCAAATACGAGCCAATCACGACAATCGATCGATTGGCACTTTAATATTATTATTATATCGTAAATGAAATATACAAGACACTATACTCAATGCCTATCACTTTTCGGAGTGTAGAACACATCACATCGTATACCAGCTATATGCGATAAACCTGTTCCGAAAATATTTAATTTATATAGGTTGTGTGTGTGAAGTCACGACGAATGGCAGAATATTTAATAATATTAAAACATATATAATATACATATGTGTTGAGTATATATTGGATGGGCCACTCGAGCATATTTATGTGAAAGAACGTGTGCAAAGATTTGGATTTTTTACCAATCACGTATAATGGGTTGTATAGATTTATAATATTATAGTGTACTTTTTCGTCGTGCGTTGAGAAAACATAATAATATAGTGTACATATTATAACAGTTTATTTTTATTTTTCTAATATGATTTCACATTCAAAATATTTAAATAAATATCGTTCAAATCGTTCAAATCGTTTGACTCGTTAATCCGTCGAGTTGCACGAACCGAACGCGGTATATAGAGTAACAATATTTCCATTCTAAGCACTTATATACATGAAATATATATCATAGTTTATTATACTATCAATATTAAACAATTTCTTCAGTCAAACATTTCGTGCATTAAAATATGATGTATACGAATCACGTCCGTATCACAAATTATGTTATATATACGTGGGTTTATTTCTATATTATTATTTGTTTCCTAAGTATGTTGAGTAAAAATCGAGTAATTTTAAATTGTTGAGAACTTTAGAATACAATATATGTAATAATACGCTTGCGCTTGTATAATATACAGTGAACCATTGTACGTTCAGTCGTAAACTCGCGAGTATTATTATGCTATTATCAATGGTCGTGACATTTGTCTTTTTTAAACGACAAATGACAAAAGGCGTACTATTTTGATAAAATGTAGGTAATGTGAAAGTCTTAATGTATATTTATATTTATATAAATCCACAGGTCACAATAGTTGTTACACGAACATTTCGTTGAAATAAAATTGCAGTCGTTATACTCGTTATTAGCAATTTCTTTGAACATAGCTACATAGGTGTGCGAGTTGATGAGAAAATCGCAGTCACTTTTCTGAAATGTGTTTTTGACTGTCGATTAGGTCGAATGATTGATTTGTTTATTTTTAAGTCACAAAATAGAAATTTAATGTAAAACCGAATTAAATCAAAGTTTATGATTTGCACATTAAAACTCTACAATATGAAAAAAAAGCTATATAGTTGATCGTTTGGGACGCTGATGAGTTTTACAACAAAAGTAATGATTGCAAAATTCAAGTATTATTTGTACTTAAGTGCTTACTATGTGGGTCGTAGAAATTTAACATAATTTCAAAATCAATTTGTTTTCATTCTTTGCCCCGTGACTAACTTCGACTTCGCACAAGAATAAATCGAATAAGTCAATTACTATAATATATATTTTATTATTTGTATAAGGTGAAACACATGTGACGACAGTTTTATAATGCCAATATACCTTACACTACAAAAACTATGTATTTTTATTGTAGATGATCATAATAATTCATTGTACGTACTATATCCTAATTATATTATATCTATTCGTATGTATTATTATTGTTATCTTAACACACACACATACATTTATACATATTAAATTAAAATATTAATATAGCTATTAGCTACACGCAAATGAATTTCGTTATAATTTAGGACTTTTTTCAATTTTTCGTATAATTATTACAATTTTTTTTTTAATGACACGCAGTAGGCATGTTATTATTTGACCGAATATTATGTCATGTAATTTTGCAGAAATTGATATTTCAGCTAATTCTTAATTTTGTTTATTTTTCATAATAACTGCCAATTATTACTAAACACGTGTACAAATGTTCTATGGATGATTTTTTACTATAATGTACAAAATTACTTAGTATACCTCTATGTAATATTCATATGCGTACTCAGTAAAATCTACGAAAGTAAATACTGGAATTTGGTAGTATGTTAATAATTTTTGACACAACACAAATGATATATATTTTTAGAGAATGGCAAACAAACTATTATAACGATAAACTTGCCCCGGAACCTCTATAAAATATAAATAACATATTGAGCTTGATTAATAACCCAATTTGCTTTATTATTATTATTCGGAATATTATTATATTTGATAAATGATAAGTACCTATATTTTTTTTTACGAAAAAGAGAATGTGAAAGTTGATAACCAGTAGTCTTACTATTTTTTTGAGATATAGAACAATATATATTATGATATGAAGTAATAATCATTTCTCATGTGGATTGTTAACGTGGCTTACTTACACGACTTCTACAATGTAATTTTTTTTAAATTCGCGACCTATAGGACTTTCGATTTTTGTGTTTTAACACACGATTATCAAACAATTATACATCGACACGTTTTCTATTCCGTCAGACGGTTCATATAATGAAAAATACATAATATCAATTATTATATCGTTGTTCATTGCATTGCTTTCAATGGATATATATATATATATATCATTATTGTGGCTCCAACCTAGCGTATGATCAATCATATAGCGATAGTTCCATACTGTAGTTTCGTTTACCGTTTAAATTTGTTTCCATATTTTGTTCGGTCCGCAAGTTTATACTTAATTAGATACTCCTGAAATCCTGTTAACCAGTGATATTTTGCAATAAAACTTTGAAAACTTAGACGGTGTTCATACTGGTAAAATGATTACCTAAATATTCATTATTTTCATTTATTCTACGTACTTTTATCGAATTTAATAATTTATAATAACAAAAAAAAAGATGGGCGCCTTGATATTCGAAGTAAAATTCAAGTCTAACGCTTCGAAATCCTAGCTCCGAAATTTTTTAACACGATTTCGCGAATCACAGTATTTATGCATTACTAGGAAATTTGTGGTCTATGTTGTTGTTGAAGAGTATAAAATTGAGAAGAAGCATAATACGAAGTCAGTGCGGCACTACATCTATATTCTATACTGGGTCAACTATAGTGTCCATCTAGTCCTCTTCTGGAATCGAGGGAACTTACTTGTATCACACCGAAAATTCCAAGTCATCGATTTAACAGACATAATAATAGTGCCTATCAAAAGAAAACTGAAAAGGAAAATTCCGTGGTACCGGAAACGTGCAACGGATATAGCTGCAGGTCGGACGTGGGCTGGCTGATGGATTGCTGCGCAACATTGACGATCCGCGACGTTCAGACCGGCTGTGCAGCAGCATTTAATACAGATTATGTTGAGTAAGTCACTATAAAAGTTATTGTGACGTATGTCGAATAATATAGATACGTTTAATGGTCTTGCCCAGCAGTTCTATGCTCAGTGGTATATTCGAATAATAGTATGGCGTCCAAACAATCATCAACGGTAACTCGACGAATTGGGACCAGTCAATAATAAACCCACGTCCCCCATACCGTTGACAGTTTGCAAATACTATTTGTACGTATCTAATCAACATCGGAATTCTGTGGACGCGTTTAAAATTTTCAAAAAAATAATTCGATACGTATTTATACGTACCGACTGCTGGTATCCGTAAGTCCGAGTACGACACGGGTCGGTGCTTTTTTCTGGTATTATGCGTATCACAAAGCATGTAACTTGATATCGAACCGATACGTATCCTTGAAAACCTTGGTTCCCCATTACAGTATTATTATACTACAATAGGAATTATTGTTCTATTTGTCCTATGCTATTTATAGATACGAGTATATCGTATAAAATACATTTATGTGGCATTGATATATCGAGTAATACGAATAAATATATTTAACTACCCTAAAACTCTAAAGAATGGTATGTTTAAAAAATAAATTAATTAAAATTCATCCATGCGGGGAACGAATTCACATGTTGCTTTGTAGATAAGTGGAAATCCGTAGTCGATCGTCCGATGCGGTTACTGTTTCGTCAAAACAACTAAACTGAATCGGACTATATCGACATCCGTCTGGTATTCGACATACGGTACACAATAACCCTTATTGTTTATAGGCATAATGGCCCAGAACAGTACTTGTAGAGACTCATCATCTGTATTTGGATGCTTCGTTATAATAGACTACCGAACGTAGTGAAAAGTTATAGCCATCCGTAACATGTTCTGCAAACGAAACTTTTTAAAGTGCCTATTTTCAAATGTCATTGTTATGAATAATGATTTATTTTTACCAATCTCATTTACAATATTGATGTTTTAACATTTTACCTAGCAACGTAGGTAACGAAAATGTATCACAAAATAAGAAAACTTGTTATTATCAATAAGTTATAACATGCACCATGTTTCAAGATTTAATAGAAAATATATTAAAATATATAAAAAGCCTATTTGTTTTCTTATTACGATGATGCTGTTTTTTCGCGTAATCAATTTAAAATTAATACAATAGTAAAAAAAAATAAATTAATTAACATTTGAAGACGATCTGGTTAAGTTAGACTCTCCCGACAAAAAACAAAATTTAAATTTCGTAAAAATACCAACAATATTGTTATTTAATTCGTAATCAAAACTTACTAAATTCGTACATTGTCCTAAGCCTGATATCCTTCTCGATAGTCATAATCAAACGTTGCCGTTTTTAATGCATACATCGTTTATTTTATACAAAAATTATATTGCCTCACATTCTCTCCTTTCCAACCAAAGTAAAGCATGTGCTGCTGATTCATATCTTCATTGTTTCAATATTATAACATGCCTTGGACAAAATAATATATATATATACAAATCGACATAGTATGCAAACAATTTTATTTTTAAACTCGTAATGGATTGTGATATTTTCGTATAATATATAGATAGTAATGTGGGTCGTTGTGCAGCAGCTAGAGAACGTATATATTTATAAAAAGTGACTATTGGGTAATACGAAATCGTCCATCCATCATTCTTTATGCTTACGAATAAATCGAAACATCGTGTATTCGTGTGGGTATAATATTTTCTATTACTGTTTATAATGTTATCAATATATTATTATCATTATTATTATTATTATTATTATTTGTTAATATTGTACTCAGTAGTCAATAGATATATCGACATAGACATCGTGTCAATAGTAGAAGTGCAGAACTGCAGTAGAATCAGTAGAGTACCTGTTACCTATATATATATTATTATGATATACTATACGTACCTATCTAATGCTAAATGTAATACCTGTAGGCCATAGGCTGTATAGTAGTAGTACGTAGTAAACGAGCGGGTGAATGGTGGGTCTTCAGCGTCCGCGGCGCGTACAAAGTGAAAGGATGCGCTGCGGCGAAGGACCTGTCGGTCGCGATTTTTACCTCGCGTTGTTATAGGATGATAATAATAATATGATGGCACGAAGCCAGCCGCGGCGCCGTCGTCGCTGCCGTATCTGTTCACCGTATTTAAACTCAGTTAAGAGGAAGTCTATAACGTGTGTAATATGTGTACTTTGATATTATATCAGTCTTTATATCTATATAATAATATAAAAACACCTTTGCAAACCACGCGCGTCCATTACATCGCAATCGCATACATCACACTTTAGCACCCCACGCCCCCCCCCATCCCTCGCTGACCAAACTCTTGCACCAGACGGGGGCTCAGCAGGTCGTATACATTTATTACATTATATAGTGTCTTGTCAGTGTGAAGACCGTGCGAACCATATTTTTCATGGAAATGTTTAATAACGCTCACTCGTGTAGCTTCTTCAGTAAGAATCGAGAAACACGCGGGGCATATATGTTATGTATACACCTATACATTAAATTTATATGATATAGTATATACATATACGCGTACGATATTTTATAAGAGGTAGGGATTTCTATGCATTTTCATATTGTTCAGTAATCATTATAACATGGACATTGTGATAAAGAAATGTGTTACATGAGGCTCAAAACATAATAAGTAAACAATCATTTTGAATATTTATTTTAATTTAATTTTAGTGCATATTTTAACTATAGCTGCATAATATAAAAACACATATTTTGAAATACACATAAATACCGACTTAATTTGTCTTCAAAATGGTCAATAAATTAAAATTATAATATAAATTATTATTCAACGATACACATTACATAATATATTGTCGATCTTGTCATATTTAATGCGTTTCTGCAACATCTAGGCAATAAAAGTACGATAAAATTGTGATATAATAAATAGATTAAAGCCAATATGTTTTCGGTATGCTTTAACTAATTTAATTAATACATATGTACCTACCTATACCTTGTTGATGAGACGTTATTCAGTAATTTGTTTCAGTAATTGTTCAGTAATTTTTAAAATTTCATCATAAATAACTTCAGCTCATACTCGATTACATATCGTAATAATTTCCGAAATTTGTAATTAGAAAAGCAAACAGTGCCCACAATAGAAAACACACTTGGCTTGTTTTTGGTTTGAAAATCATTGGACCTTAAATACCAAAGAATGGATATCGATGTGGAAATCAACGAGTGAATAATAATACTTTACAATTGTATAATTTACGACCTGTCGACCTGCAGTTGGAGTTAGATGTACTATATTCGTCTGCATTATAAACTTTACAATATATTATAAAATGTGTACGCAGCTGCAGTACGTATCCATACAAGTTATTGTATCTGCCTACCTATATAACTATATACACTAACAGTATGATAATAAAATGTGTTTTATTTTCTTATTCCGTTGATATTCACTTGTGGGCCCTTTGTCATTGTTCGTTTCACTTTTTCAAGTTATATAGGTACGGTATGACATCTGACCATTTTTAAATATATATATATAGGTTATACCCATTTATAGAACTTATAAAATATACTATATTATGCTGAGTATTTTATAGGTATACTGGTCACCGGGCTTCTCCGCGTTGACTGCGGGTTAGGTTAGGTTAGTTCCAAAGACTACGGAAACATCTGTGCTATCTGCTAGAATACAGACATTGCATTGTACGTACTATAAAAATCATTATAGATATACGGGCCTAGAAGTTCGCAAACTTGTATCGTGTACCATTCAAGTTAATTACAAATTAGTAACGTACCACTGATGACAGCAAGTATTACTGTTCTAAATTTCAAATTCATTAGGTAAGGTAGTAAAAAATTATTATAGTATATAAGTTTCTAAAATATCTGTGTTTGTCTTTATCAAAGATATTTAAGAATTACAAAAATTACGTCCATGTGAATTGTGAGGTATATGTCAACAATTACATTTAAGCTTATCGATGTATTTTGATTTGGGATAATAATAATAACCTACAGAAATAATAATAATAATAAAAATAGATCCACCACAAGCATAAATAAATCCTCAATATCACATGGCCTTCCGCATTCCACCATATCAGTTTAGGAGCATTTACTCAGTAGGTGTTTATTTATTTTTTGTTTTTAATAAATATTATACTTCCAGTGTCTTGTCCGTTTTGAGGAATAACATTTTACAAACATTACATAATAACAATAATATATGTACCTACTCTAACATACTATTTAATAATTAACAAACCAAAACGCCTATGATAATTTGTGGGATTCATTGCGGGATCGCACACGTTGTCTATCGCGATAAATACATAAAATTATAATGTAGACCTACATTATTTTACACAACCGCGATGTTGTTTTTTTTCTTATAGAAATAACGGTATAGCGGGACACGTGTGTTTAATAATATACTACGATTTACTTAGGCAGTTAGGCGTACAAAAATGACGTGCCTATGTGGCTATAATATGTTTATGAGATGTTTAAGTATTTATTAGATTATTATTATTATTATTATTATTATTATATTACGTGTGCGCGCAGCTCGCGACGTCCCGTGGTGCTGCAGCTGCAGTCGTCACGTATGCACAGCGCAAATACACACATTGGTTGCACGTCAAACCGAGTGCATAACGATACTGCGACGGCGGCGGCACGACACCCATATCCGTTTCAATGCTATCATCATTACAATATTATTATTGCGTTAGTGGTTAAATCTGTATTATTATCATTATCGATATGCACGGAGTCTACACTCTGCAGGCAAAACTGCAATGGATTTGCGCCGGCCGCCGTCACGCACGGTAGACGTACGCATATTGTTGCGTGTGCGTGTACAGTCATCATACGGTTGTAGGAGCTCAAAGTCAAATCATGTACTAATTATTATTTTTAGTCTTTTGTCTACATTTGCATATTTATATTAATTTGTCTGATGTTTTTTTTATAAATTGTATTTAAAAGTATAATGTTAGATAGATCAGATTTTTTTACACATACAATCAAAATTGTCCAATTTATGCACAAGATAAGATGTATAACTCATGTAGTATAATAATATATATCGCTATTATCTATGTGGCATATTGGTACACATAAAATATTTATAAATATATATTTTTTTATTATTACACACGATAAACACCTAAACCTTTAATATTTAGAAGTACGAATTGCTTTTATATTTTTGAAAAAAAGTAGTTAAATTATAGGCATTTAATAATTTAAATTAATTTTTATAATATACACTATATACTTGTATAATGTATAATATACATTGTATATAATAAGTAATAAAAACATTTAGAGACTTTTTAAATAAATTCGTTGTCCTTAAAATATTTGACTATCATAGAATGTGGCTGACTGCAATATAATAAAAAAATATTAAATATTTCTCTCGAACGAATTCTGCACAAATGTTTTTCCACCCCCAAGACCATTCGCAACAAAATACGACCCCGATTGAAATATAAAGTATAATAACGATTATAAATGCAGTGTGAATTGTGCAACAAGTGCTGTCGATAAAACATTTTTCGTCGACACACGGACAGTTCTCCGAGCGGGTGTTGGTTAAAATAGGTATGAGTAAATCGTTATTATGTATTGCAAACGAAAGTGCACGTCCTCTTTTGCCTTTGTAACGCGCAGTGTCTTGATCTCTCTTACGCTGCCGAGTAAATTCAAAATAAGCGTGCTGCCTGCGCATTCCAGCGGATGTTATTATTGTGTTTGTCATTATATATATTATTCTTTTAACACGCCGACGACGGAGACTTGCTCGCGCGCTCGCTCGTGGATCAAAACCGGACCTGTTTCCGCACTGTTAACTGTACATTTCGAGTGGTGGTCATCAGTGGCGGCGCTGCGGCTGTGCAGCAGATAACGGGAAACGCTTCCGTAGCGGTTGCGTGAAGGGCCGAAGAGGCAGTGTGCTCGCGCGTGCATACGTTATTAAAATATATTATATTTAATATTTTTATATGTATAATAATATTTAATACATATATATATATATATATATGTATTACTCGAGAAGAGAAGGTGGACCGAGGCCGGTTTTAACTGTTGACGACTTTGAAATACATTTGTCGGTCGCAGATGATAGATCACGCGCGCCCGCGACATACGCTACATACGACTGCGTCGCGATAACGGTCAGGTCATTTTTTTTTTATAGATCCGCTATTATTATTTATACACTATGCGCTTGCAGCTTAAGAGATAATGCAGAATCTATATTTTTCTAACCCCAAACCCCTTCCGCGCACTGCTTTAAAAGCACTCATAGAGTGCTATTAGAGTGTTTTGTCCACGAAAATTACCAAATAAGTAATTCTTTTATTATGAACTACTCATTATTACAAAAAATTAAACGTTTTTGAAAATTTTTCTTTTACATAATTTTTTTAGTAACAAAAAAACAAAAATTTTCTAAAAATATTTTATTTTTCATCGATAAGACTTTTCAAATTTATACTTTTGTGTACGAATAAAATACATTTTTAATTTCATATTCCGATCAGAATATTATTTAGAGAAGTTTGAAGTGTAAAATCAAATTTTGAACCAGTTTATGAGATATAGGTATTTAAAGCTTAAATTAGCGGAGTTGAATGGTATCTTGAGTACCTCGCAAAACTAATACATTTTTAAATAATGAATAATTCATGATAAAAAATTATACTATGTATATTGTATAAGTTTTATGTAAATTTTTTTATAGATTATAATATGATGAAGGTGTTGATCATTTTAAGACTAGTTTTTATTCGGCTAATATTCTCAGAAGTGGTTTATTTTTACTTCGCGTTTCGGATTGATAATCTCCATGTCGGGTGCTAATATTGCTAAAAAATAATTTTTAACACATTTACCTAAAATAGGTACTATTTATTTTTGTTATCGTCGTGATTTGTTTTCTATTGAAGACAATTGTGGCCTATTTGATCGGTTTATAATGAATCTAAAAACGCTGGCTACGACCATTATTATTATCTCGTGCGACAGAAACAATAATTAGGTATCACGTACGGACGTATAGTTAATCTTTGTGTACAATAATATATCAGTGCGCTAGTGCATGTGTATAATAAAGTGTTTAATATGTCTTGATGTGACGTATATATAATGTTATATATTATACATTTTAATATGTATATTGTGTATATAGTCGAACAATTCGAAAATCCGTGTTTATAGCACCCCGTTCGTGCAGTACAGTACTCTGCAAAATCGTATCGCCACAGTTTTCGTTATTACTTATTAGTTATAACGTAATAGATAGGTGTGCTGTCTGTGTATATTATTATACGCGTCTTATAAATCGCGAGTACATTTTTTGAGTACAATACATTTCTAATCTAACGTTAATGATTCGGAAAATGGGCCACAGTGATTTATCTTATTTTATGAGCTTGTGAATTCAATCTCTTCGTATTTTTTTTTATATTTTCACCGCTATAATATACTATTAACTACATTTACCTAGGCACAAAGTACGTGTTATCGTGATAAATGGTTATTATATAATATATGCTATATATTATTATTATTTATTATTGCTTATAGATACTACAACGTGGTTTAAGATCAATACCAATTACAGCTAATATGACTGCATAGGTAATTCGTCTTATCAATGTACCAATATTTTCTCATATTTAATAAAATGAGTTTAAAAAAATGTGGACATATTTATTTTATTTCATCACATCCTCTTAGTGAAATCAATCTTTTTAACTATACATATGTTCGGTTAGTGAAATTCGTCGGGATCGTGAATTTATGAATATCCAATTAATTATCTATTCATTAAATGAACCTGTATTGTACATTAATTATGTAAATATTATAATACAATTAATTACTGTGAGTTATTTAAACTATATACACCCATATTGTTCTATGAACTAAAACATAACAATATAATATGTTATCTCGAATAAATCTATTATATTTATAAATTAGACTGCTAGGCTGATAATAATTATTAATTAATTTTAAGTTATAAGCAATTTTATTATGTCGACTTTTTATCTACTTCATGTCTAGATATGCTAATTTATAGATGATTGAAAACTAATTTTAGACTTAAAATAAAGATGAATTTAATTACATTTTATATAAATGTTAACACGTGTCTTGTAGTAACATAAAAACTACTTGATACTAATTTTAATATTATTTTATAATTTATTCAATATTATATAAACAAGATTGACAACAATACGATTTACTGCCAACATACGACGTTTTAATTATATTTATATACTTACAAACGATTTATTAACATGTTAATTTATAATTATCAATCTCAAATAATTTTACATAAAATATTGTTATATTTTTGTTCATAAAATAAGTAAATATAATTTAAATAACTTACAAGACCAAATTTGTGTTATAACTATTGTCTATTACACTAAATTTACAATATAAGTATTATCCGTTTCATGAAATGGATGTGCGTATTATAGAATTCACAATATTTATGAATTCCTCACTGTCAGAAGATCTAATTCATGAAAAGATTAATTTCAGTAAATGAATGCGACATAATATTATACATTATAATATTTTACTATAATGTATAAATAACTTATGGTCGTCTCATTTTTTATAATGGTAAATAATTTTTTTTTAACGTTTATAACGTTTAATTTTATAATGTAAATAGATATATACAAACTTATAACTATTTACATATGCAGCAATTTCGTTTTTCGTGATTAAATTAATCATGTATTATCAATTATTATATTTATTCATATATCATTTACTTATATTGAGTTATAATATTTATATAAGTACCTTACCTATGCTTAATAAACCAAATATAACCAGTTTATAAATTGTATGACTTTAACTGTACAATATTTGGGCAGCATTTTTAGGTGCATACTATTGATGTTCTTACGGGAACTACTTTGTATTTTAACTGTACTCTTTTTGCAACGTCTTCATATTTAAATTGTTAAAAAATGGAATAAACATAATATTATAACAGACCAAAGCTATCATCAATAATGTATCTATACGAGAAATGGCAGAGAAACTAAAATGTTACTATTTTATCGTTGAAATGTTATAATTATATAGAAGGTACACAGCCGGCGGTACCTATTGCAAGTGATGGTTTCACTGATGGGACACATTCATTTTCCGATGATGAGACTAATTTTTTTTATCCTTCAACTAATAATTATTAGTTATAACTCACCCATTGATTAAATTAAAAGTCAAACTAACTACAGATGTTTGTGCATGTTACAAGTTTTTTTTATAAATCAAGAGTTAAATTATAAATTATCATAAGCATTCAAAATTAAAATATTAGTATGTAATATTATTTACTATATAGGTATATACGGTAACCATTGGCTTACAATAAACGCAGTTAATAATTTTTATAAATATCTATATATTAAATATTTCATTTATAAGACAGCGGATAAAAATAAACCGTAAATAAAAAGTTTAAGATTAGTCGGCACCGCAATAAAATGTATACAATATACATACAATATACGATAATATGTACATATATATATATATGTGTGTGTGTGTGTTTACATTTACAATTCATTTTTACGAAAGCCCGCATTTGCAACACAGTATGCCTATTAATTTAAAAAAAAATATTCTTAAGTACGATCTGACTAATATTTATTTGAATACGTTTATAAATAATACAACATGATATACTTGATAGAATGCCGTAAAGTTGGGTCAGGTTATGTTTAACATGAATGGAAAAACTATAATTCCAAGGTTCCAGGTGGTCGTAGACTGGCTGGTATACGTATTATGCATAAAAACTTCTCGTCGGAAATGTCAGTAAATCGTCCTGTGTAATCGTATACGTGTTCACCAAATACATTAATGCTCACTAAATTCGATTCATATTCAAACTGTGTTGAAGTGGTATGTCATTGGGAAACATCACTACTGCTTAGTACAACAAATGCGCAAATTCCAGCTGTCGACATACATTATAATAATAATATATACGTATAAAAATGACAATAGAGATACTGTTATTATAATATTATAGTACGTATTGTTTTAATTTCGATTGTGCACAATGCACTCGACCTACCTAACATTTTTTTTTTTTTTTGCACGCGTAATCATAATAATAATAATGCCTCGTCGCCTTGAGATATTAATAACAAGCGTAAGTACCAATATAGTACGCAAATTATTATAAATGATGTGCATCCGTTAAATAACATTATTTTTTATTTATAACACATTATTTACGTCACACTTGTAGATTATAGTTACGCGTATTTGTATAATTAAAAGGATTATACAAATTACCTATGGACCTATGGTTTTCCGTAGACCGGATATAGTGAAAACGTAAAAATAATAATACTAGCGTATATGTAGGTATGGCCGTATAGCTAGGTACCGTAAGGTACCCATCGTTTCACGTTTAATACGTTTTACCGTTATTATAATAATATATCATAAATCACCATAATGCATTGGTAAGTAGGTATAGTGCCTATCATAATATAGTACCCACCTAGTAGCCAATAACTTTTAATCGTCGTTATTCATAACCATCCGTTTATTGTCGTCGTGTGACTTGTATTATTTTCACTAAATTCATGACTGCGCGGATTTACTGTAAATATTGCGATACGTAAGTATACGATATACCTATTTCATCATACGTAGTCTAGACTCTTCTCAGACAATTACTTAAGACTAAGTGATATTTAATGTGCACGTTATGTTTGTCTTGGAAACCGATTTTAAATCGGAGAAGGCATTGTCGAACTCAATTAATCTCTACATCGCGTGGCACGTCCGTTTTATTTTTATAGTTTTCATTGAGTGCAATTATTACAATATTTATAATTTGTAAATATATTTTAACCACAACCGTATATTTACGTTTTTCGGTTTTTCTACCCTTCGGGAACAAATACAATGAAAACTTATATGTCTTCACGTTACTATAAGTAGTTAATAATGAGAAAATATAATTTTTGATTTTTATGAAAATTACAAACTAAGTATGTTTTGGTTTGAAATCCAGTCATTGTGAAATAAAGTGCATTCGCACCTATAAACTAGTAGCTATAACTATATCCCGTTCGATACCTATGGGTATAAAGATACAAACAAATATGCGAATGCGTAAAGCCCTAATTATTGTCAAAAACCCAAACCACACCGACTAAACTCGCAAGTCTAATACAGTAATAATACAATGTACCGTGATCTGGTTGTTGCAGGGGTTATTGGACTGTGGAGAGGCCGAGACAGCAGCCCAACTATCACGCGGTGCGCCGCTCGTGCCGTGAACGAGGCGCCTTGTTCGAGGATCCCGACTTTCCGGCCGGTCCCAAATGCCTGTACAAGAACAAGAGACCGGCAGTTCAACCCATCGTATGGATGCGACCGCACGTGAGCATATTATAACATTAATTTTACGCACCAAAATAAGCGCATGACTCAAGACTAGGGTAATAGCACTTAAGGATCGTTAAATGCTGCACTTGTTATAATATTTGACCACATAAATGTAGTTAAAACATGGAAATAAGCAATCGTTTTTTTCCTGAAACTGATACTTTTCAATTAATTTTAAAATGTCACATACAAATAGAAGAGAAAAATCAAAAAATACAATTATAACATCATTACATAGTTTGTAATTTATTGGATTATTAAAAATTAAAATTAAAACAATGTTATTATTTTGTGTATACGAACTAATAGAAAACATTTTCATTTTATTAAAAACTTGTTATAAAAGAATTATTTTGTAAAAAAATAATTCAAAGTCAAGAGTAAATGTTTCGATATACTACGATGAGGTGTTGTAATCGAGATCTGATAATACCTAGTAGATATTTATATCTAGTATTTATATAATATAATGAAAATTTAAATTATTTAATTTTTGACTGTTTATCCACTAATACCATCACGGAATATAATATGGAAAAACATCGTTAAATTAACTTTAAAAACGTAGAGACAACAAAATCCTTAAAATATGCAAAATTAAATTTCATTTCTTTAAAATTTAGTAATTAATTCATCAATCTGCTATTATCACTATATCCATTACGATTGCGGTATTATTCAATAATTCGTTATGATTCCTGTATACCCCGATAATGGTATATTATATACCGTCCGATTGTAATCGTTTTGAGATTGATGCCAAATCCGTCACACGTGTGGCATTGATTTTAAATACTTGTATTGGTTAATCGCATTAACGATAGTTTCTCATTTAAGTGCTAAAACGTATTTCAATATCATAATGAGTAATAATAATGAGGCCGTAAATTATCACTCGTTAACGAAAATATTGAATTTTAACAACAGACGTAATAATATGTATAAAATACAAATTAATACACAACGAGAAAAATTTAACATTTTCAAATCATATGAATATGAATATAATATATTATCATCTCCGTAAAGGCGTAAATAAGCCCGCGAACGGCATTTTGCAGACACTTTTGGGAACGTATATTTATAATCAGTTTATAACAGCGTTTGGCTCTTACACGCCCAAAAAATATTCTTATTATCATTATGTCATTGCTGTTTTTTGTGCCAATTATACGATTAACGCGCTTGGGGTCCTTACGAACGGAGCCCACCAACGTATACGATTTCGGAGAAATTTATATAATATATTTACGTTTGGTGACGCGTTTTCATACGAACTAAAACATAAAAACCCAAAATAAAAACGTTTACTTTATTTTACATATCGACTAAAATATTATATCATACGTTGTCGATGTTGTCATTATCACTTTCGAGCACAGTGTGAACATCGCGTTTTTACATTTACTGCTAATTATTAAATTATACATTATTAATTACTTCTTCTACCTACGTATAAAAAAAATATTTTTTTTAAACATATTCACAATACGTATATACATGCTCGGAACAAGCGTTTATGTGTTATTATTAAATATAATGGGTAATATAACTGCAGTTGTTATGTCTTCTCACTTACGTTGTACACTTCTTTGAACTAATTAATTGCAGCAAAACCGTTGAAAAACGAATAGCGTTCAATTTTTTCTTTATATCTTATGTGCGTTTTTGTAACAGGTCAATACACTGTAATTCACTTGTTTTTTATTATTATTATTATTATTATTTTGTTCAAACACGGTGTGTGATTTTATTTTAACGAGTACTCGGCGCCCCGTTGACGTTACGAAGACGAGATAAATACGGTACCTATAATGTATTATTATCTTTAACATAAATAATATTACAACGGTTAGGACAATATGAGTTATCATTAGATCACACGTATGGCAGTGGATATACGATTGTCAATTGTAGACATTCTTACTGAAAGTTTACCATTCAATGAAATCGGAACAATTTTTTTACACGAAGTAAATAATATAATGAGATGCACTCGAGTCGGCACATTTCCATCAAATGAACGCTAAAATTTGACATCGTATAATATTGTATTGTATAATTTTACAAAATCAGTTCGGGAAATCCTATGCTTATATTGACCATATTAATAGTATTTTCATATTATATTATATAAACAAATGAATGAAACATTTTTACTATTATTATTTTTTATTTATACACGCAGCATTATTGTTTTGTTTATTATTACAAAACCATTATTTTAACAAAACAACCTTTGCGCTTTAATTAAAATTGTATACTGTTATAGATTTTGTTATGCTACAACTACATTTATTTTAAATTTATTGTTAGTTTTTTTCTATGTCTATAACTTTGACTTTGTGGGTGGCTTCCGATAGCACATTTTTATCTAGGCTAATATGTTATCATAACTATTATCATACATTATTATATATTTTGTAGTTTGGCACGTGTATACTACGTTTGGTGATATAACCACTTTATTGAAGGTTAAGTATTACGTCGACTGTCTGACCATCTTCTCAAAGTCTTTATAAAATGAATGAACATCGGTTCATAGAACAAGCTACTAAAGTTTTCCTCAAACGAGCCTGCGGATAGTGCATAGCATATATTATTATATTATATTTCCAGTAGCCATACATCCAAAGTCCGTTCAATCAGACGAGATTCGAACTTCATTAGGTACCGTAAGTTCAATCACATAGACCGACAGCGAGAATACACAAGACTACCTCTCTCTGATCAACGTTGTCGGCGTATCACGTATTTTATGTATTTATATAATATGTAACCCCGTGGTATATAATATAATACGTACGTGTATCATTGTATGCGGCCTATGGAAACACCGCTGATATAAATTTTAAATTCCTTATTATCTGTGACATACAACCTATCAGTATGACTGCGGGAGGTAATACGCCCATAAATAATATATTACAATATAAATTATTGGCACTACTGTTGAGCATGGTGTCGTCACACGTCTCGGGGGTCTCGTTTCGAATATTGTTTTGACGATAACGTATTATAGGTAATTATTATTCGCCATCCCAAGCGTCACATATATGACCGGTGGTAAAACGTTGAAGGAGAACGCGGCGAGACGTCTCGGTTATCGATATATCATCGAGATTTCGTGTATTCGATTGCATAAAAACATGGCGAGACCGAAGCGTGGAAAGGAATAAACAACAAAATATCTAATTTGGCTGTTAGAAAAAGAGAATAAGAGACGAAACACTGGCGCTGAATTCGTATCGTAATAGCGTCGCAGGACGCTCTGAAGTCGTAAATCATTTAGACATCGTGGAGATGAATTGTGTGTGTATATATGTGTGTGTGTGTGTGTGTGTGGGTGTGAGCGAGTTCATCCACGCCGTGAGGTCGATTTTAATTATTAATATCCGTAATGTTCTGCAGCGGAGTACGCACACGGGGTTTCCGTGGTGACCGAATTGTTTCGACGTCGGAGAACTCGAAGACTATCTACAGGTATTATACACATGGGCTGTCTGTTTTTCGAATGGGCACAACACGATGTGAATACTTTACCTTTTTCGTACAACGATTATGGACGATTGCAACCTAACATTAAGGATAAACAATTGTATTCAAAATG
Organism: Rhopalosiphum maidis; assembly: GCF_003676215.2. Lineage (NCBI taxonomy): Eukaryota > Metazoa > Arthropoda > Insecta > Hemiptera > Aphididae > Rhopalosiphum > Rhopalosiphum maidis. The sequence continues at coordinate 57,990,351 of NC_040877.1, forward strand.
CAATATGATTTTCGAGAATTCGTTTTAATGCTATTTATCAAGTTTTTATGCCCTATTAAATTAAGAAACGACATTTCAAAATTGTGTTAAATTGGCCATTAACGAATAAATTATAAAACATAAAATATTAGGTAGGTAGTAAATCATAAATAAATAACTATTTGTAAGAACAATTTTGCATAAAAATAATTCAAATTTATCCACTTTCTAGTGGTTTTAAGGGCTCTTTACTGTTGTACCATCATCGTTCACAATCGTATAGTCTAAATAATGGTTTTTATTAGTCGTGTTTTTTTTTTTCGTTACAGACTGATCGATATTATTACGACAAAGGTTTTATCGTCCTAAAGAAATTATTTGCAATATTTTCTGGAACTCGATAAATCGTTAGAGCTAACGATCGCCGCGCTCACGTTTATAATATTATGTTTATGCATATAATAATATTGTAATGTGTACCTATATAATATTCGTGAGCGTTGCGTCGGTGTGAACTTGAAATTCAAACATTACCATTAAATTATAAATGCGTTTGATATACATATATTTATTATGTTGAGATGTTTTATGTACACATTGAAATATTATGTTAACCTCACGTTAAGGTTAGGTTAATGTGTTAATGTGCCGATTGTAATTTTTATCGTCGCTGTTGAACACGATTATATTTCGTATACTATTACGCTGAAAGTGTATTGACGTAGTATGGATTAAAAAGAAATGTGCCAGCTTAGGTAAAATGTGTCATGACGAGATAATTTTTTTTCTTTTTAATGTTGAGTGCTTTTATCGTAGCACACACCATTAAATTATTTTGGATAGTCCTAAGCAGTGGTTGAAAGTAGCGCGCTACTTTTTTTTTTTTGCGTGATGCAGTCGGACATATATAGTTCACTTGTTGTTGGTATAGTAGCGTTTAGCAAGAGCAACAATATAATATTCAAGTGTAAATAAAATGCAAATTTCTCTTCTTTTGACGTTAATTTTTATGCAATTAAATTTTCTAAATAATAAAATATTTTTATTTTAAAAATACTATACAGATTTCATTTTTCTTACTAAAAAAAATTAGTATATTTACCTATTAATTATAGTCTCGTGTAGCGTTCGATATTTGTATAAGAGTGGTGAACATTCATTGATTGTCTTTAATTGTGAGCTTTTTTTTTTTTATTTAGTGATTAATGAACTACATAATAAGAACCTAGTGAATTTTAATCACTGATTTTGAATGTTCTGACGAAGTAGACCACAAAAATTGAATTTCGATTTGATTTAGTTTATACGTGTTTTTACTATTACCGCCGTACGAGATAACTTGAACAACACTTGCACGATATGCATTGTATGTGGTGTAGGTAATTATTATATTCTTAATATTATCTGCAGATTCTCTAAAAATATTTGCATACTTATAGCTTTTGCCTTCTGTCTTAAAACGTGTTCAACGATTTTCGGGATGATCTCGTGTATTATATTTAATAACATTTAAGAGGTACCTACATGAATAGTATTAATAGTAATAAAATATTATAATACTCATTATAATCTTTGGATTTCACAACTACAAATTCAAATTGCATATTATTATGTACGATTTATAGTCGAAACGCTTCTAAATGCATCATGGTAATAAATGTATAGATACATTACATATAATATTACTTATATATAGTTGTATAACGGGATTAAAATTATGATCATTTTTTAATAACAGATTTAGTTATATTTTTATTGCAAGAGCAAAATATTAATTATATATTGAATTAATCATCATTCGTCATTGTGTTTAATTGACTGGATCGTCTGGATCTGATATGAGATATAAATTTATTTAACATATACACAATATATAATTACGTACAAAAAAAAAAATGACAAATGTAGGTATTGATATTTTTTTCTCAACAAAAACGTCTAAGAAATTTAAAATATCAGTTGTGGGTATAGATACGTGATAAATACATTATCAGTGTGATAATTGTACGTTCTATTATATAAACAATATTTTTATTTAATAATAAAATAAATATTTAACATCTCTCAGTTTTATAGTATACATTTTAGTTATACTTCGTTTAAATCTGTATAATTATTTTATAATATATTGTATAATGTTTTAGTTGTTAGTTATTTGTTAAGCTTCGTATATTTTATGATTTCAATGGCATTAAAATATTATTTGTCATCAAAGGTAAAAACCATTCTCGTAGTCAACGATTACTTCGATTAGTAGTATATATAAAATAATAAAAATATAAATTATGAGTGTTGTTATGTAAGTACAAGATACATATAAGATAATGTATAAAATACGCCAAAAATACTAATCTTTTTAAATATTTTTTTAGTCAGTCACACAGGTACGATTGATTGTTACTTTTCAATTTTGTATAGTACCTAATACTTTCTGGTATATTTAAACATATAATTGCATTGATGATTTAACATGTATAACGATAAACCCCGATACAAACTATAAATAAAATGTATACCAACATGTATTTGTATTTATTTTCGATGTGTTAATTTTCAATTATTATCGTTATTAAAAGTAAATTAAATTAAATTAAATAGAAGGTCGGATTTACTGTATTCACACATTATTCACGGCAAATTTTTTGAGAACTATAAGTATAATATTTGCACTAAATGGGTGAATAGATGATCCACAAACGCTTTAATATAACACAATTAGATAGCTGCAAGTGCATTCCAGTCATTTTTAATAGTAATAGTGTAAGAAATACTTGTAATGTTTCGATTTTAAGTAAAATACTTGGTCGTCTCGATAATAATAATAATACATTATACAGTTGTACTTAATACTTTTCTTATAGAAGATATGTATTTTAAATTAACGCTTGATCAATATTACATTTTACGTTTTGAGCTCAAGATTTTTTTTTTCTATTATGGTCATAAATCATAGTGGACTCATTTTTTTATTTATATATTTGTGCTGGTCGACCGTAAACGTTGACGAGCGTTATTATCTAGTATAATATATAGGTAGGTAGGTGCCGTGTATTTCTTATGTGCACGTGTGTGTATATGTGTGTATTTGCGGTGGTCATTAGTGCGTGTTGCTATTTGAAAGATAACTTTTTATGGAACCGCATAATTAGTTCCGAGTGATTTCAGCACCGAGCACCATTATACTATATATACCGTGTGGTATTTTGTCACGTGATTATATTGAACTAACTCGAAAGTATGACTTTTTTACGTATAAATTCAACCTAATTTCAAATATTATTTTATTCTCTTTTTATACTTATAAAATAATTAACCACTCTAATTTGGCTTTAAAATTATCATATTAAATTAATTCCATTCTACGATTTACCACTATCTTCGTATACATGTAGACACGAATGTCAGTTCGATTACAGCTGATTATTATGCATTTGTGCATACCTAAGTCGAATCAAATTTGATCGAGTCAAATTTAGAAATTTTAAATTCATATGGAATAGACATCAGTCATAACAAATATAATATTAACATTTTTGTAAAATAATTATAGACGACAAATTGTATTCAATTGTTACGAAATATTGTTTAAGTCTTTTATTTCATAAGCAGCTGCAGATACGTGTGTAGGATGCGGAAATAATAGAAAGTTATTGTTTAAATATAGTTTGTCGAGCCTATACAATAAACATATATTATATAACATAGCGTTACAGTTACCGTTATTGTTTGATTAAATATTACCAAAAGCTATGTTAATTCATTAATTAAATTATGTAGATATACAAAACAATTATAGCGTCTCGAAAATTGAAAATTAATTATTTAAAACCATAAGTTGATGTAGGTACAGAATACAAAAATAAAACGCTACAATATGTAGTTATTTTCGTATTAATAATAAGCTCTTTGATGAATCAAACACAACATTGTTTTCTCCGCTACTTTAAATTTCTAGAAAAAAATTAAGTACCAAAATAATTTATTTGCCACTCGTATTATTGCATATTTCGCTGCATAATACAATATTATCGATAGCGCATATTTAAAAATTTTAATATGCATATTAAGGTACATGTGCTTAATTGATTTTTATCAAGTCTTGAGCTCTGCGGGTCATTATAATATACGACAATCCAATGTTCGTGAACCACATACACGTTGTGTACATATTATTATAATAATATATAGTATAACCCGCGATTATTAATTTTCAGGAAATGTGTCAGAGACCCAAGTTTATGGTGGACTCGACGCGGTTGGTGTCTCAGGGAAACGGAGTTGTGTCGACTGGCGCTGGTGGCGGCGGCAGTGGAGGAAGTGCTGGCGGTGAACCGATTCGCAACGGTACCATCGGCGGAGGCGGTGGACGATGCGGCGTCGAACCGGGTGAACTCGGCGACCACAGCTTTTTAGCTGCCGTATCATCGCTGACTCTCACGCCGAAGTTCCTCGACAGAGTCGTACCCCTTGACCAATCGTTCGACCCCACCACGTCCTATTGCGGGCTGTTCAGGTACTAAAATCACATATACACACGACATTAAAACATGTTATTTTACAGTAAAAAGTGTCCGCCGCGTACTGAAATTGATTTCACAATATCGTATTTTATGTATCTACTTTATCAAAATATATTTTTACGAAATAAATCTTACACGATACAATGATTTTGATGATCTGTCTAGGATGATGAAAATATAGATCATATATTGCGTACACCAAATGGATGTGAAATATAAAAATATGATATCCCTTACTATGTATTGCACATTGCTTCAATGATATTATTGATATTATAATCTATTTGATATTTCACACAAGTTTTCATAGAGGTTACATTGGATATTATATTAATATAAAACAGTGAATATCTTTCGTGGCACAGATCTTAGTCGAATGATGCATTAAATGCATTTGGATGGTTATTGTAAATATTTGCGGACGTAATAGACAATAACAAAATAATAATATCAACATGTTAATCAATATTTAATTTATTATAGTTTTAAAACTAATGTACATAATATTATACTTCGTTATCAGCTGCTAAATAAAAACTATATTAAATACCTAAATAGTAAATCTTAAATTCACACGTTTTAATAATTCGAATATATAACACAAAGTAAAGGATGTAGAGCAGTGTTTAAATGTACCTACAACAGTAAATTAAGGCCAAGTCTAATATAATAATAGTCAACGAGTTAATCACTAACATGTAAATACACTGTGTGGCGATGTTTAGTACTGGTCTAAAGTGATCATGTACAACACTAATCAAATTTTGTAGACTATAAAGACATTTTAGATAAATAATAAACTGCAGATCGAGATGGTCTTTTGGGTTGTAGGACATTCGTTGCGGGAAGACGGGGGGAAATCAACGCGCGGGCGTTTTCGTCGCTATGTAGAGGCGGCGTGTTTACAACGTGTTTAATGTGCAGCTGCTATATTAAATTTAAAAGCTATAAATCATCTCAGTCGGTATTTGGAAAACGATTTTTGAGTGGAACTCATTTAGTGATCGTGTTTTGTATTAAAAATGTTATTAACGACTATAATATCATGATGTGAGCATGTAGAATTCTACTTTAAGATTTCTAGTTTTATTTAAGTAGCGGCCATTACATGGTTTCATTATATTAATTATTATTGGTCGAAAATTGTAGTGTCCTAACATTCAGTCTATCAGTCTATTTATTATATGAATTTAAATCTATTATTTTCTTTTTTTCATTTTTTCATTTAAATTAACAGCGAGAACGATGTTAACGATTTTTATCATATAATGATATTAAAAAACTAAAGAACGTACACTTTTTGTTATTATACATATGCTATATATGTATATATGATATCATTCAAAAAAACAATTTTTTTTTTAAATACAGATGATTGTTATCAAAAAAATATATAATTTATACAAATGTCCATTTTTTTTATCTTAATACGATATAACTATATTAGTATAATATATTGTTGATTTAAAAACAATTTTATTTAATTCATACAAGTTTTTTATTCAATACAAAATGTTATGACTTTTTTTTTCACAAGTCTATTATTTTTCCATTGTAATTAAAAATCACAGTTTAATAATTATGTATAACTATGATATTTATTTCTCTGAATTATATCGTTATTCAACCATTGCATAACTATTTTATAAAACATCACCCCCAAGGACAAAATTAATTAGTCAAATAAAAATAATTATGTAAAAAATGTATACATTTAACTCTGTAATACTACTAATTATGTAGGTATCTAGATAAAATAAAACTATTTTTTTTTAAACATAACAAAATGTTACATAATATTTTTAAAACTACCTTTAAAATTGTTGTCTTATTTTTCATTGTTAGTCACCAGTTTAGTACTTATACTAGAATTTAATCTTACAGCAATAAAAATATTTTATTCTTATACCTATAAACATTGACAAAAAATTGCTTATATTAGTAAAAGTTCGATGGATATCATAATTTTATATTGACTTTAATACTGATTGAATATTTACCGTGAGATTTTTATGACAGCGGTCATGTAAGTAAAATAAAAATAGTTAGAAAAGAAGTTTATAATTTATAACATAAGATCACACTAACAAATTATAATAAATACTTGGATAAATAATTCGTAAATCGTAATTATATAAAATACATATACACGCGTGAAAATATGTCTAATATCATCTTGAAAAAGGTAATTTGTATTCAAATCTATTGTATAATCGTATAAGCCTCAACTAACAAATATTATTATGCTCTTCGATTTTTTTTTTTTTTTATTACACTAATTCCCGGTGACACCTGCTAAAAAACACGCTCAATATAATGCTATAATACTATAATTTATAAATACTTGCTAAATAATTTTTATTTATAAGTATTAATTATGTATTAAATGGTTTTACAAATAATTATATCACTATGATTTTAACTAGTGCCAAATAAATAACCCCCTTATAATAATATAGTACTACAATATTATTGAATAATTAAAACACTAGGAAATGGTTCCAAATATTTTTTTAAAATCTAATAATAATACAGAATTAACATAACACATACCAATCAGTTATTATTTAATTATTGATAATTATATTAAGTTCTTATCTTGAGATATAATAATTTGACCACTCATACCTAACGTAAAAAAAGCATTGGGGCGGATCTATCTCCTCATCATCGTGAGTCCACTGAAGCAGTGTCAAATTCTAAGACTAGTGGTTCTTTGTCACAATCGTCGGACTGAAAAATTCAATATCATCCGTCGAACAATATAACATGTATATCATATTATGCATACGGCGTGTCATATTTTATTATACGACTTTACTTCTGGAGCCCTAACGGTATTCATCCGTGTCCAGTAGCGTCATTCCCACGGTAGGTATGCTGCTGCAACAGCACAAGCGGATAGATCTCCGCGCTCGTGCACTGTCGCCGTCGACGTGTTCGCATTATATGAATAATATCTATAATGACTCGACCGTGTGATGGCGTAGGTGTGAGTGGAATTCGTGGAGAATAATGTATTTGCATCGTTCAGGGACCATCGCTCGAGGAAGTCACACTATGCACAATACAATACATATTAATGCTTTGTATTATACTCGCGTTTGCCTAATTATATTTATTATATTTCCCTTGTGTCGTCGGCCCGCGTCATATAAACTATATGAAGTGATATGATACGTTCGATCACTTACGCATCAATCATAAAATATGTCCATTTATGGCAACAATCGTTTAAAATAATTATTTTTTGTTCATATGCGATAAATCTAAGTCCTAAACAAATAAAATACACCGGAACCGGTCTGGACGTATATTATTGTGGACTGTCCGAGAGTAATATTATTAGCTAGTTATATGTTGACCTGCAAAATTGCTCATACCCACGCCCACGTCCTGAGCTCGAAAAGTACCATATTCGTAAAATAATATGACAGAGAGAAAAATTTAATTCGTAGAGATAAAAATAATTACCTTGCTTATGACATTTATCTTCCTCCGGCAAATCACGTGAAGTAACGAATTTACGGTCCCGGCGACGTCCGACAATACGTATATTAAGCACTTGATTATAGCCAAACGCCAAAGCAATTAAATGTGCTTTAAATTATGTTTAAATTTTAAATTTTTATTTTCATTTTAATTACCTTTATCGCTTTATCAAATCCCTAGGATACTCGAATCGAGAGATATCACTATTCGGTTTGGTAGTTCGTCCGAGGTGAATATTGTCTCGAGAATATTCCATAATTTGAAGAGAAAATATGGTATACATATATACACACACACGCACACACACGTATTTATATATATAATGTATGTATTTCTAAGTCTTTTCGTTGTCCCCTTCTTCTTCACTCGGCCGGTTACCGGTCTTAAAATATAGCTGTCGGATCGCTCCCGGTGTATGTATACCTGCCCAGAGTGCACGCACGATTTAATAATCATATAATGTATATACTTACAGTCACCGCGGCGGCAAAACGCCGTCGCTTTTGAACTTGTACGCAGTAAGAACATACGACAATTTGTTTTTTTTTTTTGTCGTTTATAAAATTATAAAACAATATTGTACTTTTATACCCGTGGCCATATAAATTCATATGATATTATTATAATATTATTACTGTATAGAGCCGCTCGCGTGTCTCGCGCAGTTATGATTTATTTACGGCCGCGGCGTTTGCACGTATGTGATGTTATTATAATAGATATATTACAAGCGTGTTGTCGAGATTGTCGTGAGAAACAGAAGAAACAGAAAACGAGTGGGAGGGTTGCGAGGAGGACGAGGGCGAAATGATAACAGATCTATATCATGATGCGTTGCATGTCGGAAGGTCGTAGTCAGTGCGAAACGCGTATAATAATGTGGCAAATGTGAGTAAAGCGAGCATCATATTATTTCGTTTTTAACCATTTTCCGTCCGTTTTCGTTTTCTCGCGCAGTCCGGTCTCAGACGTCCGTGTTATTCATTATTGCCGGTGGTATCGTCTGCAGAAGTGTAATAACTACCACGTGTACAGGTGGTACCTTTAACCGTATACATTTTTTTTAAATACAATATAAAACAAGAATATTTAACTATGATTTTCATAGTAACCTTCATAGTGTGTTATATTAAAAATAAATAGTACTCAACAATGTCCAATGTGTATGTACCCATTATCTAACCTATATTGTACAACTTTACTGTAGAATTCTGATAATTTCCAGTTTTTTAATAATTCATAACATAAGAATAACCCTCCTTTATCTGGTAGTTATATCAACGTTTGACGTCCAATTCCATTGTAATCTTGTTAAATCACGTTATAACACAGCATCATTACATTTAAACGTAATATATAATATGTATACATGTATATCAATTTGTTATTTAATTTTTTCGTTTCTATTTAGCTGATTATTATGTATAAATAATTCGTTATTTCCGCCACATATTTGGACAGTTACGTCATTATCGTCTACACTTATAACGAATGCCTGAATAATTTCACAGTGTACTGTCTAATCTATAAATTTAATTCAGTTTTATCATTAAAATCCTCAAGTTTTCAACTTCTTTAAAGTTATCACTTATTTTCAAACAGATTTGTACATAAAACTATGAAGTTAACTTATACGATCATATAATACCTATTACCTAATCGGTTTGAATTTAGGTGCAAAGTATATTTCTTATTTCTCACAATCTGAGATGATGCAAATTACAAACGCAGTTCAAAAATGTTTGTGAAAATTACACGCATTGTAAATATTTAGGGTCAATTTTAGTGCAAATTAACTACACCCATTTTTTATTCCTCTTGATATTCCAGTGAATACAATTACATTCAATTTACTATATTATAATAAATATTTAATACGCAATTTTTGAAAATGATATACTATATTATTATAATAACAATCGACCGTGTGATATTGTTGGTTTGTATTTTACATGATTGCATAGAAACAACAGCTTCTAATTATATATCTCTACACAAATTACATATCTATACTATTTAACTATTATCTACCAAGCTATTTCTATACTTACATTAATCATTATGTGATTTTGTAATATTATTCACTAGAATTATTGCAAATTTATTTTGCCTACAACAAAATGGGTATGATATAATTTTAATACAGAAACTATACGGGAAAAAGTTTAAAACTGAACTCTTGAAAAACGTTTGTTATATCTCTCACAATTATTAAAATACAATGAGTGTTAAAAATATATTTTTTTTTTTTACTAAACATTTTATTAATTTTATGTTACATAATTGTACAAGAAAAAATTTAACGTAAAAAACTATCCCGTTTGGCAAGGTTTCGGAACGTCGATGATGGTGGTGTAAAATAGCCGTCGGGTGATCCTGTCCAACAAGGTCACGGTCAAGGTCGTAATATATAAGCACGCGACTACAACAATCCGGCAATTCTACTCCCGGTACATTAATATTGTATTATGATGTACACTGCCAACACTCGTCGTCTCCCAACCGATTATTATTACAGATTCACAAATAAGTTATCCGTAATAGAATCCGTAATAGAATCCGTAACTAATCGTGTACATTCACCCCCAAACGCACTATACTTCTGCCCTACGAAAAAATCGAGTAACATAAAAAAAATAAAATGCAGACACTGAAGTTATAAGGAGAATAATCTTCAAATATTCGTATGATTTATAAAAGAATGATTAAAGGTCGCTGCATTCGAAAAACCAAAAACCTCAAAATACTTATATAAAAATGTTATCAACAAAATTAAATGCTCGCAGTTATTATATCGACTTGACGTAAAATGCTAAATTTTTCACGACTAAGACTTTTTAAATATTTTTTTTTTTTTTTTTAATAAGCTATTTTTATAATGAAACATATTTCTGTAAGATTTTTTTTAATTATTTATACCATAGATAAAAAACACATATTTTAATTTATACCATAATTTATTAACTTCTGATAAAGATGATAAGATATTAAAAAAATGAGATAAATTTACTAATATTTTTTTATTTTTTTTTTTCTGAGACCCAATTTACCAATTCCGTCCTGCGCCCAATTTATTGCAATAACAATAACTAAACGCACCAAAACCACCCCGCCTCGACGCGCAACCGACACATCTATTCGACGATTGTTTTAACAATAGTAATAATACCAATAATAAATACCTACATAATATTATATAATAATATACTGACACCATCGACCTGAACCGGGCAATTCCTTATCTCCCACCCTCCAACCGACTATCGATTACTATTGTATTTATATATCGTTTAAACCACTTTTTTACGATCATAAACCTTGTTCCCAGCGAACATTGACCGGGTAATAATACATACTTTCATTTTTTTTCCAGATTTTTTTCTTTTCAATTAAAATAATAATAATAATAACAATAAATCGACCGCCCGGTAATAACATAAATAATAATTATTATCTAAGATGAATTTTGTTGTCTGGCAGAAAACGTCGTTGTTTTTTCGTCTTCGTCACGTCTCGTCTTGTTTCGTAACCACATCACTCCATGGAGAAACGATACATATACCTAACTTATCTATACAATGTGATTCTTTTATTGAAGAATATTCATAATTTCAAAATGTATTAACGTTTTTGAAAATATTGTTCTTACACAATTTCCAATCGAAGAACAATATATTTTTTTTAAATATAACTATAAAAAAATATTTAAATTTTTTATTTCTACTGAAAATTGTGTAAAAACAATATTTTCAAACACGTTAATGGATTTTGAAATAAGGGATATTATTTGATAAAAGAATCACTCAGTATAATCCAAGTCGTCTACATCTTTTAGCGTCAGCTCGTCAGAATAGAAAAAAAACTGAATGGAATAAAACGAAGGTGACCCAACACAAATTAACTCTCTTCGATTTTAGTGGTGCAAACAATGTTGTCAAACTGTGCCTAGTCAGAACAATCACTGCCACGGGGTTCTGTTTAGTATACGGCGACCACATTAAGTGGCGCCAAAATGTATCCAAGAATCGGGGGTACGTTAGCATGCAGTTTATCACATATCTTAATAATTAAAGACCTTGATCTTGCCCTAACCTACGGTGACTTGTAGAATTTCGCACTGAAATACTATAATGTAGGTTATGGGCTAGGCCGTATGCACGTACGAATTGCCTGAATATACCTTTTTCAGATTTATTGACGCCACTTAGTGGTTGATGACCGTTCAAGATACCACCGGCGCCTTGTTGAGTTATTAGTTGTTTTATTTTTAATGCATTTTTATTATGTTCATTGAAAAAGAAATATCCGAAAGGCGACCGACCGCCTATGAGTTATTTTATGATTATAGGGGTGTATGCAGTCTAGTCAGACTGCGGTAATTGGCGAGCAATAATGTGTAGGTTTGTTGTGAACGAAATCCAATTTATATCGAATTTCAGTAATTTAGGGTAATACATTATGATTGGGTTGGATAAAAATTCTTGGATTTATCAATTTTGAAATTTCACAGAAGAGATTTTCTAAAAAAATAATTTCAAAATAACGTTATTTTTTGAACATTGCATAATATTTTAATATTACACATTTAAATACTGTAATATCAAATAAAAAAGAAAGAAACCATTCTCTCTAAAGTCACACAAAGATAATAGGGGTTGTGTTAAATAGAATTTATTATCTACAATAGTCACTTATTAGTTATTACTAAAATAAAAATTCATTGTATTAATTATCTTATGATAATAATTTATACAATTATATATTAAAAAATACGATCTGTATATAGACAATAATATATTTTGATAAAAAAAAAATTAAAAAACCCGATGAAACATTTTAATCTAGATTCAAAATTAATCTTAATCTGGGCCTGTGTAATTATATAATATATAATAATATATTATTGGTGCGTATGTTTTTTTTTCATTATTTTGGATATTGGACATTTTATTAATATTTTATTGTCATTTTTAACTGGTATAAAATATGTAAAACAGTAAAACTATACAAAATACGGTTTCGTTGGACAATAATATTGATTAATAATTATTATGTAGGTAATTTCTGACACTGTTCCATTTAGTAGGACGCTACACAATATGTACTTAATTATTATAGTTCTATACGTTTAAGGTATAACATAAAACCCACATTAGTAAGTCAAAGAAAAATATTTCTAATTATGGTAATTTGAAAGTAATGATACTATTATTTTATTAATTTTCATCATATTTAAGACATATTTGGAATCAAGTATAGTATTAATTATATGATATTAAACCTTTTAGAATTTTTCTTTTCAAAAAGTTACTTGTGTAGATTGAAAACACATGTACTAAAGTTTTTTGAGATATCAAAAATGTTATACTACATTAAAAGCTTTGTCTAAACCCCTTCCCCCTTAAAAAAAATCATATTACAAACTAAATTTTTTCTCCGTTACACTTTAGGTTTCGGTTTTGGTATTTCGGCGAGTGGAAAGAAGTGTTGGTTGATGACAAGTTGCCTACATATAGGGGACGATTGGTTTACATGCGTTCCGCCAATCCTACTGAATTCTGGGCTGCATTACTGGAAAAAGCATACGCAAAGTAAGTAAAATAATAACTATGTAACATATAATTGATTATTGAATATGATCGCGATGGTGTCGAGTTTTAAACGTCTTGACAATGTCAAAAAAAAAAAAAAAACATTATCTTATTTAACTAATCACTATTCAATTAGATTGTACGGTTGCTACGAAAACATCAGTGGACCTGGATGTTCGACTACTAGAGCACTACAAGATTTGACCGGCGGCATCGTCCAGAGTTTCAGCCTTTCCAACCAAGATCGATTCCTAACATACCAAGTGCTCAACAGTGCCGTACCGAGGTCATCGTTGCTCATATCCACCATCACTCTGGTGAGTGAAATACAAAGCGCGTTGTGGAAAACTATGCGACGTAGTGCAGTTTTCACATATTTCCGGCTCCTGAGTATCCTAACTAACCTTACGACATGCATAAAACTATGTGTTGCAGAAGGAGAACAAGAGACAACTGAGGCTACGGAACGGTCTAATGACTCAGCACGCATACAGCGTCACGGGTCTGGCACGAGTTCGAGGTCCGTTAGGCGATACCCCGTTAGTAAGGCTGAGAAATCCTTGGGGCGAAGGTGAGTGGACCGGACCTTGGAGCGAAAGAAGTTGGGAGTGGGACGGGCTATCTAGTAGAGACAAGGAGCTTCTCAGCGTCCGGGTGCGAAACGATGGTGAATTTTGGTGAGTAATCATGGTTAACACGCAAATTTTTACATTGCAACCCGACCCACCCGAATGAAAAACCTACATAAGTCACGTACTTCATGACACATATACTGGATAAAATAGAAATATTCTAATTCGTTAATTTGTTAAGATGATAACTTTTATTTAAATAAAAATAATCCCACAAAACCAATTTAAATGGAAAAAAAAAAATTATTTTTATAAGTACAAATATATAAAATGGTTTTGTTTTCGTTTAGATATCTATATATTTTTTTTAACCCTTGTGGTTTTTTTTTCATGGATATAAATATTATAACAGGTTATATTAAAAAACAAAATTGTTTGAATTAATTTATTTAAAATCAACTTTTATATTAAAAATTAAAATAGTATATTCAATTATATTTATATTTTTCCCAAAATATAAAATAAAAACAATAAAAATAAACAGTTATTATATTAAATTTGTGTTTGGCATGTAACTTACTATTATAAAAAAATATGCCAAATCATATTTTATTATATATTAGAATGAAATTCATATCGCAAGATCAATAAACCCATAGTCCCGGTATAGGTACTTGTATTTTAATACATACAATTCATATAATAATATTGCCAGATAATATTGGTATTTATGTACACTTTTTGATGGGTTACGCCCAAATGTATTAACACTAATTAAAAAATTAAGAAATTATAATAATATTACAAGAATTAGATCACAAGTATAAAATAAAAGTATAGTCTACAAAATAATATGTATATTTTTTTTTGTCTAAAAATGTTTTATAATAAAAAAAAAAAATGCATTGATTTTCAACTTCGACATCTTTTCTGATAGGAAAGTGAATTTAGTTAGTACTTTTCATAATAATTATGAAAAACTGAAAAGTTAGAAAAAACCAGAATTAGTAAGGCAAAAACAGTTTTTTACGTAATCGATTTTCCGTTCATTTATGTAATATAATATTATAATCATAATACGTACAAATATAAACACTGATTCGTAAATGTACTACATAGGTAACACAATTATTTTTTATAATCTCAATCAATGTTTATTTTATGGCAATGCATTTTCTTATATTTATCAAATCGAAATCCACAAGCTTAGGAATTCCTAATTGCTAAAGTACACTGTGTGCAATTCGTGTATAATTATTAAACAGCCGTATGTACAGACTGCTACAATTTACGTCGGATGTCACTCTTTCATATAATATAATTTTCGTTTTGTCGTTCACAGGATGTCTTTCGAGGATTTCGCAAGACATTTCACGCAACTGGACATTGTGCACGTCAGCCCGGACGACTGGATGACCGAACCGGCGTTGCATTCGAAGCAGCCGTGGCGGGCCGTGCTGGCCAGGAGACGGTGGAGGAGTGGATATAACGCGGGCGGCGGTCCAGGACACCCGGAAACGACAGCCATGAATCCCCAGTTCCACATTGGCATACCCAGGACATCGGGCAACAAGTGTCACGTGGTCGTATCCGTCGTGCAACAATACGAAACCGATCCGGAAGCCAAAGGGGCACGGCCTCTGTTCGCCATTGGTTTTGCGGTCTACGAAGTGCCTCATTCTACGTCCAGACTGACGCCGCAGTTCGTGGCACAACAGGTAAACAGTTCAATTAATCTAATTCGATTCGCGGGAAATTATCTGGAGAGGTGATTGATTGATGGCGTATAGCGATAGTCAAACAAACGCGCCGATAATAATGGTTTTTTTTACTGGATTTTTTTGGAGGGAAAATAATAATGATACATTTAATGGGCCAATTATTATTCAGCCGACGAGCAACGAATTATGCAACACAACAATAGTCGACAAGACTATATTGTTATGTATAGGTACCAAGGTACTTTATTATTTATTGATATTCTGCAGTATAATAGGTACACCTCCTATACGCGATATGGCATTTCCGTAAACAATTGTAACGTTTTAATAACCGTTTCGATAACGAAAAAGAATTCCACAGTTATCCTATTTACTTTTAAGTCTATGACTACGAGAGATGTATTTTTTGTTGTTGTGTGTTTCAATTATTATAACGCTCCTCCGTACTTATCAAAAACATAATATAATCTACTTTAATCGTTTTTTTTTTCATTATGAAGAAGCTTCTCTAATAATATCGCACATAATAACTAATAATAATATTATACCGTCTGTGTGTGTGTGTGTGTGTGTGCAATCACACCGAAACAAATGCTTTTTTCACTGCTACTCGATCCAAACGGCTTATGTATACGTAGACACTGGGTATAGATGTACACTTAATTTTATGGTAAATTTGCGTTGTTTTTCAAAAAGTTATCGTTCCGTGCTAATCGTATTTTATTAGTGTCTACCCGTACTGAAAATTCAATACGACTATTTTCGTTGTAGCAACCGCTGGATGTAACCAACCATTCTGTGGCGAGAGAAGTGGTAACGTTCTTCACGTTGCCTCCTGGCGATTACATTGTTGTCCCGCAAACGAACGTGCCCAACTGTGACGCCAAATTTTTACTTCGTATATTGACAGACGAACAGAGCAACATATGGTATAATTTATTTTTATTTGTTTATTATTATTATTTATTAACTTCTCATTGACATGATATATTATATATCTCAATCAACAATTTCATAGGGAAGTGAATGACGACAACATGGTGTTCAAAAATATTTCGGCTGAGTTTCTGGAAGACACTGTGATATTGGTTAGTATCAATTAAAAGTTATCAGCAATATTGATTTAACTTCTCAAATAACTCCTAAATTCTCCATACTAAATTAATATTTCTATAATTAATGAATATCAAAATTTTATTATCTATTTATCTATATACTATATAGGTATTATAAGACTAATCATAATATTATTATATTTTTTTTACTCGATATAAGCAATATTTATGATTGAGGAAACAAAATTATTTAAAAAATTAATAGATTTATGAAATTTTAATTAATTTGTCTAATCATATTATATTAGCTTTATAAAAAAAATATTAAACCCCCTTCTTAAATTTGGCTGAATTTCTAACTTGCTGAAGACACGGTTAGCAAACAGAAGCGAAACATGCTATCATAAATAATTGAAACGCATTGGTTTGGTTTTACAGCCAGACGGAAAACCATTATTGACTAAGCTCATGGTCAAATATCCGCCGGAACTGGACGTGACCCAGCTGCAAAAAATACTACGGACGCACTGGAAGGCATACTTGGCGGAGAAGCCCAGTCTGGAGCTATGTAAGAGTCTGATAATGCTGAGGGACGTCAATATTAGTGGTCGTATCAACGTACTGGACATACCCGTGCTAATGCACATGTTGCAGTTCTGGAAGGTAATTAAAACATTTCGTTGAATTAAGAAGACGTTATGCCACTGCATTCTTCTTATAAAAACCACTGTCGGAGAACAGTGATTACTATTCTATGGCGGTTAAAAACACAAGTAATACAATTATTTAAAGTGCCTAAATAATATTTTGGAAATGAAAACATTCCTGTTTTACAAAAATAGCAAAAAACATAAAAGTATGAAAAAAATATTTTTTTTAAATGTCTATTTGTTATATTCAAAAATGGATTTAATTTTCTCCAAACTATTATCCTCTCTTGATCTTAAGAAAACTATTTTACCCTAAAATACTTCTAGAAATACCTATAGGTAGTAATAGCCACTGATCTGCTTCGTCAAGTATGTATTTTTAAAAATTGTCTTCATAATTTTGTAATTATTCAAAAACCAACAACGGTAATAAGCAATGCCAATGTGTAAAATTTATTTTTGTATTTATGTATATTAAAATTATATTATTATTATATATATATATAATAATATATATTATATTAAAATTAAATTTTGTTGATTCTTAAATTGCCTATACGCGACCCCTTAAAACGACTTGAAAAATCCTCATTAAAATGGGCCGTTGTGGTCGTCAATCGTGTCATGTGTCAGATGCGTACTTACTACTTACTAATTTCATTTTGGTTTTTAACCCACAGATAGCGTTCCAAAAGTTCGAAAAAGGCGTGAATCCCACAAAGACATCTAGCTACAACCTGAGACCTCTGCTGTGGGAAGCCGGCAGTACTGTTAGTAATAAAGTGCTCGAATGCCTGGTACTGAGATTTGCGAAGAGCCGGATTCTGACTTCGGAATGTTTCATAATGGCCATGGTCAGGCTGCACTTGGCTCACGGTAAGACGACGGATTTCGTGAAAACTATAAGCTGTATTTAACTTAAATTTATTTTATTTAATTGTTGATGTTTTCTTTTACATAAATTCCCAGAGCGGTATCACAGTTTGGACACAAAAATGAGCAAAGGAAACCCATTATCATTAGAAGAGGTAAATTATTTTGATCAGCAAATATTACTTTATTGTAATATTATTTTTATATTAGGTTAGTTAATGTTATATTTACTATCATTACAGTTGATCTTGATGACTATCTACTCGTGATTTCGGGCCCATCGACACGTACCAAAGATGAAAGATAAGTGCCAGTCATTAAGTGATATACTACATTAAAGCCACATAATACGTCCAATCTGTACGGTTCTAATTATTATTATTATTATTATTATTATTAATTTTTGATTTCTAGTTTTTATATAATCATAATCAAATCAGGCATTATAAAACTTAGTAATTTTAAAATGGGTATTCCGCCTGTTTCGTATATTATCATATAATGTATAATATTGTTATTTTATTTAAACGATGTTTGTACGCGTTATCGAATCGATGACACCAAACTGCTGGCCAAAGCGAATAATTTATTTTTGTAATTATTTTTAGTATAATAAACTTTGTTATGTTATTTTATTCCAAATTGTTGTGTTATGAAAATATTTAACTTATCAACTATCATTTAACCATTTAAACTATCATTTATAATGTATCTACGTGGTATACTAATAAATAAATAGTTAAGTAATTGAGAAATAGAAGACTATAAAGAATTCGCCGTAGTTAAAAAAAATACATTTATGTTATTCTATATTTATCGTTTTAGACATTTTTAATTATAATATTAGATACTCCTAACATACTTATATACAATTATAAATCCTTAAAGCACGTTTTTCCTATAACATCAGGCAGTGTAACAGCAAGATGAGGGTGTCTTGACACCGACCAAACCACGTCCAGATGCTAAAAGAAAACCTTAACTTAACGACCATGGCACCGATCCTCATTTCAATAATTACAGCATTGGAGAAGGGAGTTAGTGATAAACACCGAAATAAATTCTACTATTTATATGTAACGGTTATAATGAAAACACTTTTGATTTAGCAATAAATTTGGAACAACAAAAGTAGAGCGTTTATACTGTAGGTATAGCGATTAACCGATAACAATAAGAATACTAAAAAATATAATATAATATAATATATTATGGTGATAACAAATATGACATCAAAAAAAAATACGAGTCAGTTACATTAACCCGATACGATAATCGACGACAGAAAAATATAGTTTTTACAAGTTATCATCAAAATAATAATGATAATACCAAAGCGCAAACATCCTCTAATAAATAAAGTGCACTTACTCTGTTACTCATATCGTTTTCAATGAATAAACTTAATAAATTAGTAACTCAGCAAAAATCGTCAATTTATTTGATAAAAAAAATGTTATTGGTTACTGTGTTTATTCAATAAATGTGTATATATTATTGTACACTACTGAATATAGGTAACACTTTTAACATAATAAATTTATGATGAAATCATTTTTTTTTTTAACACAATATTACAGCGGTTACCAACCGATGGGCCGCAGAAGCTGGTCTATGGTCTAAGCCAAGGGTTCGAAAATTTGAATTAACTTTTTATTACTTATTTATTAAGTAAGTGGGCCTCAAAATATTTTACTAACTATTTTAACTAAAAAGGTTAGGAATCACTGCAGTTTTGCATTTATTTTCAAACCAATTAACCTATATTAATTTAAATTAAAAAAAAAATTAAATTTAAGGTCGTAGTACGAAACATCATCTAAAATCACCTGAAATCACATAAAATTAAAATTAAAATATAGATAAAATACACAAAAAAATATAATACATAATTATAAAGTTAGATGAATATTAAAATAAATAGTTGATACAGACTTATTTAAACTTTTTCATCATCCAGGCTTCTCGCAATGACAGTGGATTCTTAGTTGAGCTTTTTCCGCTATCGAAGATCTAGGTTCGTGAGCGTGTACCTGATAAATAAGGACCATAGATCGGTACAAAAGCAATGAAAACGAAAAATTCATTATAATAACAAATAAAACATGTATAAAATACAATGTTAAGATAAATAATTTGAAGTTTGTGATTGAATTCTATTCGTATTCCTAAACAATATTCAAACGATTACTTATAAATAATATAATAAAGCATTTAAAAAAAAAAAGATAATCTTACAATTAATAATTATACATACTTATAAATATAATATATATATATAATTATGTATGCTAAAAGTTAATAAATTTATATAATTATTTGTACTATAAAACCTTTTAATTGGTGGCTACCTATAGAATCCTCACTCTTTTTACAGATCATTGAGTACAGACCAACAGTAGATATTTAAATATTTAAATATATATACGAAAAAAAATGAAGAAGGTATATAATAAAAAAAATTGCATAGGTACATATTTTCAAAAACCTTACATGATTTCTTTTGAAGTGTTCAAAATTCAATTTTCGACATTATAGCTAACTTTTGCATTACTACATTAGCGTAGATTAAAAAAAATTAAAAATACAATAGATACAATTTTTGCACCGGTACAAAACAATATCTACTAGGTAATAAAAACATTAGACCAAACAAAAAGGGTAATTAATAAGGTATATAGGTATACTATCACTGAAATGTACGACATAAATAAAGTACTCCAACAAGTTAAATAGCGAAATAGGTTCATTAACAAAGTTAATAAAAGATTAGTTTGATTTAATACCAATAATATTTGTAATAAAATAATTACTAATACTATTATATATTATTAAACATATTTATGTACCTTACTTGCCCAAATTTAATTTATTTTAATGAACATAAATAAGATAATAAAATAAACTACTAATACAGTAATACAATATAAATATAACATAAAATAGCTTAGGTATCATATTAGTTAGTATAAAATACTTATTATACAATTGGCTGATAGTACGTCTAATAATAACTACATTTATATTTAAGAGCTATCCCTGACAAATACTTATCAACCATACCTTTTATAAATGACTACCGCGATAAATTTCAAACAATCAATGTATTTGTTTTACGTTTTGTTAGATGTAAAAAAATACAAATTTATGATTTTCTTGCGGTAATTGCTGATAATGATTTTTTTGTCGGTATTGTTTGGTCACTGAATACCAGTGCCCAGATTGCTCCACACGTAAAGTGTAATCCACAAACTTTAAACACAATACTGCAGACCTTTGTTGACTATATAAATGGTAAAAGTGATAAATCATTACAAAGGTCGATAAATAAGTAATAACCAAGAAATAATGTATAGGTATAAGAATAATGATTAACAAGTGTTACATAATATTGTATTTTATTATGAATAAATAGGTAAATGTTTTACACAGCAGAAATAACTTAATGAAAAAAATTAATTGTTAATGATATAAATAAAAATATGTATTGAGTAATTACATTTTATCATAATTTATATTGTATCTTCGTGAAATGACACTGGACAATAGCTGATTATTCCCAGTAGTTTCTTCATAGTATGACGTGTTTCTGAAAATATACATGTTTAGTTTAATTTCTAAGATTTAAAAATGTAATAAAATTACTGCTGCAATAAATTAACCACTAAATAGAAGCACTGCAGCACGATTTTACCTTTTACCAGCAAAAACGCAAAACAATTAAACACTATACTATAAAATAGGTTTTGGTCGTTTTAAAAATTTTCCTTCCCAATTTTACAAGCTATGACTGACTTCAAAAAAAAATTGTTGAATTTATTGAAAATTATTTCATATTTTGGCACAAGTGCACTGAATACCCAATTTAAAAGTATTATAATATCTAATAAAACTACATATTATGTCTACATAGATAATATGTACTTTATATTAAATACCTTGTTACTACCTATACATTATGAATTCTATGATATCGGTTTTGAAAATTGTATGACTTCATTTTATACATGTTGGGAAAACACAAATATTTGTGGACAACACCTATATTTCATGGAGCGCAAACGTGTTTCGTTTTTTTCATGTATGAGAGGTAAAACGGGCACAACAGTATTACAGCCAATTAATAGGTACAACCGGTGTTCTTTAAAGTTATAAGTAAAATCGTATTATGTCTTATACAATACCCAATCTGCGATTTTAAATTATATCTCACTATACCTGTGTAATTACTGTACTAATCGTAATTATTTGAAAGGTGTTAATACTCACGGATCTGAATGATGTCTCTCTACCGACGAAGGAGAGTGATGTATGGATTGTATGTCACTGGATAAGTGTAGCCGTATGATGGGTACGAGTAATACGGTGCATAAGTAATTGGGTAGGTGTAAATGCTTTGAGCAGAAATGGCGGCGACCAAAGCGAAGACGGCGACAATCAATAACTACAATAGGAAACAGGAATAACGAAGTATTATAATCATAAACATAAATCTATAATGTAATTGTAATATATTTACGTAGTATAAATGTATGATATTATATTATATATTATATCGTACATAAACTTCAAATAAAATACGATTGGTAACATTTATTAGGTAAATTTTATCTCACGTAAAATCGGTTTTCTATACCATATTTTTGGCTACAGATAGTTCTATAGGTATTCGGTTTACACAGATTTCGAATTTATGAAACTGTGGTGAGACGTTATAATTAATATTAAAAAATAAAGTTTGTATGCAAAAAAATAAAATGAAAATTCTATGAATAGTATTGTTAGTGAATAAATATTATTAATGACTTATAAAATATTCTAATGTGCATTTAAAATGTAATGGCTAATAGTTTTAAAAAATAATAATCAATATAAATGACTAAATTAAAAACAAAACGTAATAATTAGGTACTACGTACATTATTAATAAAAGTGAAAATAAAGTAAATCCAGGACATGAAAAACACGTTGAATTTAAAACGATAAACACGTAGATTGTCTATTATTATTTATTATTATATAGGTACTCACCAATAACTTGTACATGATGATGATTAAAAGAGAATTCGGGTGAACTCGAAGAGTAGAACAAATAATAATGGATTATGTTGATGTGATGTCTATTGACTCTGGATCTACACTGATGTTGTCTGTGAAGATTTAGTCGGTATTTATACAACTTCGATTTCACGAAATGTTTTACGACATCCCTGCCCACAATATTATTTGTTTATTTTATTTTGCTAGTTTTTTTGTTTAGATTTATCTATGTTTGCATATTGTCAAAATAAACCTGTTTGGAAAACCAACTCAGGGTATACGTGTATTGAACAATGAAGGATGTCATTGAAAGATGACATAAGACCGGCATTAGTATCTATATAACTATGAAGGCCTAAAAATGTTTCCATATTTTTATTAATCAGTTTAAAATTAACAAAATAAGCTATGCAAATTCGAATCCAATCTTAACGATTCAACGAGCGACATTTGATTTTGCATTTTTCATATTATTTAAAACTTCTTACTATATAATATTTCAACATTTAAAAAAATAAATACATATTAATTGAAGAAAAGATAGGTTTAATTTGAAAATATTTATTTTATTTATTTATTAAAGGTTGTATCATATGTTGATTGTTTTAAAGTTATTCTACTTGTATAAGACTTATATAAGACTTGTTTAAAAATAAATATAATAATACAAAATATGTATATTATATAATAACACTATTTGATTCTAAGCGGAAAAAAATTTACTTTTACAAGTGAAGTTAATCGGGTTAATTCAATGTTATCCGTGTATTAGATATTATATGGATTGGCTGTGGCCTGTGACTTTAACCAGTCAAGTAGCCATTTAAAAATACAAAGATAAATGAATGTAATCTTTAGGATATAACAAACTTGGGACTATCATAAATTCATAAGATTAAGATAAGATAATTACAATCAGGTATATCTTGTATTCTTGTTCAATTCATTAACAGTGTGCCCTGTGTGGGCTATCAAATTAATATTTTGATTACTTCCGAATATTTGTTTTTTTATAAACATTTTGACTTTTGTATTTAGATGTATTTATTTTATTAAAACAAACAAAAAACATGTAAACATTTTTGAAAAGAACAAAGAAGATTCAATCGTTTGTTATTTATAAAAAAAAAATAAATAAATAATAAAAAATACAGAATGACCTTGACATTTCGAACACATAAAATATGTCAAGAATACGATTTTTGACAATTCTAAATATTATATATATTTGGTCAATCGTTATGTAAAATCTACCCGACGGCAAACATTAAGGTCAGCTACTGATTAGAATTATAATAATATTGACAAACGCAATAAAAATCTATTTGCCAACAACTTTTATAGCCTAATCAACCGCTGTTATTGCTAGTCAATAATGACATTTTGTTCACAAATGTATGAGAATTGTAAAAATATAATTTTTCATTCAAAATCGAATTTGAAAAAAATAATTTTAACGAAACATAATGTTTTCATGTAAACAAATGATTACCACCTGAAATAGGTGTGTTAAATTTGAATTCAATGATATAATATAAGTGTACATGAAAAACGTTTCTAAGCGGTATGTCAACCTATGACAGATTAATAGCTATTAAAGTAATTTATTTTACTATTCGTATTATGTTTGGTTGATTTCATTTTTTTTTAAAACATTCTTTTTAATAATATAATATTATTATTTATTAGTGTTTAATTATTATAAAAATATAAAAGTACCATATTATATTATTGAATATTGTTATTAACTTTTAGTTTATAACACATTACTAGAAATATCGTGAAACAGTGTAAATAGGTTCATATTATAATAATTAGATAATATCTATCAACATATTTTAGAAATGGTATTGCGTAAAGGAAAATGCATGATATATGTAAAAAAATTGAAGTCACTACAAATAATGTTTTAAAATTATAACAAAATACTAAACATATTCATCGTAAATATACGTGATTTCGTCCAAACCTAAATAAACAAATATCTATAAATAATAATTGTATTTGTATAGTTGTAAGATTGTATTTTGTTCCAGTATAGAATACTTAAAAAACACATTGTATTACATTTTTAAACCTTTGCAAAAAAAACTGAAAATGTAATAAAAATGTTTACTACAAAATAGTATTGTAGTTTGTAAATTTCGTGATTTTAAAACATTTTTAAAAAATGTTAACTTCAAATGCTTATAAAATAAAAGTGTGTCTATGTATTTTTAATTACTGTAAATAAACATGAAAACAATTTATGTGGGATCATGTGTTAAATTTTTAAAGTATTTTGACCCAGCAAATAATTTTTTATTGTTATCTATAGAAAAATAACTAAAAAATCGAAAATTTCTCATACATTTATATGATTTATACATTTAAATCTTAAAAAAATAATCATTTATTAATTATTTAATATAAATTGTGTAAGAAATATAATTATTTTAAAATAATTATTAGCATCATCTTCTAGGTATACAAAATACAAATAAGAATTACTTAATGCTAAATTCAATAATCATTTTTAACATTTCATATATTTTTAAATACAAAATTTAAAAAAAGATAGGTAATGTAGGCATGTGAATACCACTCTGCTGTACTTTTAGTGAGGAGAGGGTCACTATTATATCCGTAGGTGTGTTAAACTTAAATTCAATGATATAACATTATATACAAAAAACGATTCAAGGTATTACTATATAAATTAAGCTTATTGTTAACATTTGTAACAGATTTCTAAATAAAGAATTAAGTTAAAAAATAAAAATAAAATCAGATTGTATATTATAATAATATATTACATTTAGTAACATATTTCTGTAAAATACCGTAAG
The DNA here is from genome assembly GCF_003676215.2 of Rhopalosiphum maidis. Classification (NCBI taxonomy): domain Eukaryota; kingdom Metazoa; phylum Arthropoda; class Insecta; order Hemiptera; family Aphididae; genus Rhopalosiphum; species Rhopalosiphum maidis. Next base: position 58,016,672 of record NC_040877.1, read on the forward strand.
ACATTAAAAATTGATTCATAATACCTAGAAAAAAAATAATATTTTAAAATAAATCAAAATTATTATTGTGTAGGTATAGTGAAATTCACATTAATATAAAATATATATCAATTTAAATTCCCACATGTTTTTAAATTATAAAAAAATAATTAACACGACGTTATTAATCATTTAAATTTTAAATAAGTAATTTTGTCCAAATTGAAACTTATATAATATACCTATAAAAAATAATTGTCTTTAGATATTTTTTAAATTTTCTAGTAAAATCTTTAAATTTGTAAAATAAAAAATTCATAATTATTCTGTAAGGGTAACATTTTAACTTTCTATACGATTACAAGTAATAATACATCTCTATATGACTCCGAGAATTAATTACTTTATAATTGTAATGTTTATTGTCATGAAATTATGACTGTAAAATGTAGATCATAAAAATATTTATACTTCATAAGATCACTAATATTATTATCAACGAACATCTCACGCTTTAAAATTAAAGAAAATAAATTACAAACAATAAATAATTATGTAATATTTTGTGTGTAACATTTATAATTTTTAGGAACTTACTTTTCTCGTTACCTACAAAGTTGACGGTGATACTAAATAAATAAGTTTCTATTCACGAGTGCACAATTTATTTACAACCGTTTTTATCGGTATTTTTATTTACTTCAATTTTCAAAAATGCCTCCTTGCTTTACTTAATGGCTTAATTTAATAATATCATTATTATCCATTCGTATACGTCATATATTTTAGTCAAATTTTATTAAATATCACAAAATAAAACATGTACGAACGTATACAATTCTGTAAAACGCCATTAAAGCAATAATGTATTAACGTTCAAGTTAGGACTTATATCAAGATCGTTCTGTAAACATTAAAATTTATTACCAAACTGTAAAAATAGAGTTTCTAGTTGTCTATTAAATAAATGTCAACTGGTTTCACAGCATTACAGCAGGGTCATTTGAATTACAAAAGCAGTAGATACGTTGGTACAATTATTACGCAATACTGGCTATATGTTATGCCCACTAATTTTTCCATACACAATCCGAATAACCTCGTAGGTTAAATTAATAAAACTGTGCTTATATTTATTACGTCTAATTCGATGATGAGCCTAAACAAGAAAGTGTAGTTTTTTTACAGAACATATTTCGGGGCAATCAAGGTTTTTAAAATAACTACCAACGGATAGAAAATTGAACTCTTCTATCTTAATAAAACAGCTTTCCGATTTTCCATGTTATTCCAACTAAAGTCTCGTAAAATAAAAACATTGAAATTTATAAACAATTTTTAAACACGCTTTATGATTTTAATAAGTTATATTATCTTATTTTTAACCATATTCCACTTACAATATACTCGTATTTTTCAAATATTATATGATTTATCTTTATAGATTTTACTTTTATAAGTAAACGAATAATATGTAGGTACTTACCAGCTCTCATTGAGCTGATCTAAATAAGATAGTTACAATCAGTCTGTGAACCTATAAATACTCCACATAAAAAACATTTAAGTAAAACGTTATTTTAATAAAAATTTGAATACTTAACTAATATCTATTAAAATTATGTTGTTTAAAGTTTACATAGGTGTTATATTTAATAAAACCCTTTTTTTGAAAATTGTATTACTATATATATAGTATAATAATATACATAAATATATAGTAACAAAAAGTTTCAAGTCTCTACAAATGTCATTTTTTGATATTAAATAAAATAACTAAATTCTAAAGTCATTATCTTTTACTTAAACATTTAATTTTATCAAAATTTTAACTTGAAGCGCCAAAAAAAATGTGCTTTTTATTTTTAAATTGTTTAGGTTTCTGTATGAAAAATTAATGATGAACCTTGTACTAAATTTTCAAGCCTAAATTTCCAATACTAACAAGTATAAAAATGTATTAATTTTTAACTTATTTTCGTGATTATAGCTAATATTTCAATTGTTCGCTAATTTTGTTTTTCCCAGTTATTTTTAAAAAAACTGAATAGTTTTTAATTTTGATCTCTAAAAATTCAACTAAATCTAATTGTTCACTAAAAATCACCCAGCTTAAAATCGAAATATTTTTAATGCCCCATGGCAAATTGACGACAATTAAAAATTAAATACATGAAAAATCACATATTGCTGTATAACCAATAACACAATCATCGCTCTAATCAGAATCTACAAAATAGAAATTATATTGCAAGTACCTACCTTTTTTTAATCCTTTTTGTAAAGTATTTAATTTATAATTAGGTACTTTATTTTTACAAATTATATTTCACATATAAAAATTATAAATGTAAAATAAAACAAGTAATTTTAAATATAAAATAACATAAAAAACTAAAAAAATACAAAAACGTCAAAAACCATATAAAATTGCCATAAAAAAAAAAAATAAACTGATAAAAAAGTTTAAAAAAGAGTAAAATTTGAAAACAACTTAAAAATCTTTAAATGACTTTTTCAACGCAGTTTTTATGGTTATTGTATTTTTTAGTTTTCCGTGTTATTTTATAATTAATATTAGATGAATCCGATTCGTTTAATTTATAATTAACACATTTTGTATTGGTAGAAATTTAACAAAATAAGATAATATTGTGGATAACTCATACAATTTTTATTACATTTATCTCTATTGCGAAATAATTCTAGTTTCCAATTTTCTAAATTCTCATTCCAACATCTATCAGCAGTTTATGTGTATTTATTAATTAGCTCATGCTAAATAATCTCAACAAAGTATTATTATGCAATATGTTATAAAAATATTATATGTTAATGCATTATACAAACTTAAGTATGTTAATAAAGATTAAACAGTTTAAGTATCATCATGATATGTTAATGAACATGCGATACAATAAATGTCAGAAAGTTTACTATCATTTATTTTAATATTTTATTATAAACTTATAGGTACAAATTAAAATATTTAATTTGTGTGTAAAGGCGTGTAATTAATTTACTTTACTATCATTAAGCTTTGATAAGCTTTCAAGAATAATATAGATAATTTAATAATATATACATTTTTATTGTTTACTACAGAAGATACAATAGATATTTATCAGAAAAAATATATTCTTATATTAACACAATATTTTTGTATAAAGTAATTAGTTACCTACTTACATTAAATATATAAATGACATATTTTATGTTTACTTTCAATAAATGGTATTGTGATGGTAATTTCATAATCTTTAAAAGATGAATTATAATTATTTTAACAACAATATTCTTTTTTAATAATTGGTACTATCATTTCATATTATAACTATAATAGATAATTTACCAATCAATAATATGCAAAACACGACAGTGTTGCAAAAAATTAATTTTTTTGGAGTCTTTTACAAAAAATATTTTTTTTTCAAAAATCATAAATTATAATACAAAATTAATTTAAAATAATGATATATTTAAGGGAACAAAATTATTACTTAAAATAATTAGCTGAATTGAATACTAAATTTTATACATTTAAAATTAGTATCTATATGGATCATACATATTATATTTTATCCAATAGTTTTTTAAATATAATTTTGATTTATCATTCATCTTGATTTGATTGTTTGCTAGGTAGATCAACTGGTCTTCTTTGCAGTGGCCTTCGCTTGGATAACAAAGATGATAATTTGTTTGTAGACGATGGAGGTGCTTCAGTCGTGGTGGTCGTGGTAGACGAAGGTTGTTGTCGTTCAACGTCTTCTTCGTTTTGTAATTCCGCGTTTTCCTGCTCATTTTCTAATACTGGTTTCACATCCTCAGATACTGGAGGCTCTTCAGTTTGAATCGATTTCTTTTTGGGTAACAAATTAGACAATAAATGCTTTCTGTTTTGGCCAGTAACAGGAGGAGCTACAGTTTGTTGTTTTGGTGCAAGTGGGGCTTGTTTTTCTGGTACTCTGAATCTAGATTTGTTCTTAAGCCTTGAAAGTGTGTCTGGTGTTGGAGTTGGGCTCGTTTCTTGTACTTGTTCCTGATAAACATAACAGACATTTAATTACACGCTAATAACAATTTAATCCAAAATATACTTTAATTAGATACAAACCTTTTCTTCTACTTCATCTGGAGAACTTTCTATTATAGGTGCTTGAGTTGTAGATTGTACAGGGGCCGCTGTTGTTGATGAACCCTTTCCACCAAAATTCAACCTTAATCCTGGTCTCAATGGTCTAATATTTGGTCTCAGTCTACCTCTACAAAAATATATCATAATATTGTATTACTCAATTGTTCTGTTCTTTTTTTATAGCCTATTTTACTAAAGATAATAATAACTTTTCAACACACAGAGAATACGTGTGCCAAAGTAGTCTTGTTTGTTATTAGATCTATGTATTATTATTGTTTCATCGTTTAAGAGGACGCTATACCCGTATGTGTTGTCTCTGTCTTATACACGCGTAACATAGCTAAAACCTGTTTTGCGCGGGACAACTTTACTCCCTTGATATTTTAATCAAAACAATCAAAAATATAAATCCTATTGGGAAGAACTTTATCTGTGACGTAGCGTTTTAATTTTTTTGATAACATGAATGCAATTAAAATTATCGGTTTGAGAACTTAAGGTTTTTTTCATTTAATTATTATAAATTATTGGTTACCATTAACAAAAAAATTAGAACGCTACGTCACAAGTAAAGTTCTTCCCAATGGGATTTATAATTTTGGTAATTTTGATACATATATCGAGGGAGTAAAGTTGTCCCGCGCAAAATAGTTTTTAACTATGTGACGCGTGTATAAGACAGTGACAACACTTGCCGGTATAGCGTCCTCTTAAGTACAATAGATATATTATAATTCATTATTTTTATTCTATTTTATTTTAGTATACGTATTGTATTCGATATAACTAAGTGTCTTGAAAAATTAACATCAAATCCTTTTATATTATATCTTTTTTCATTTTATATTTATCTATCACTGATACACAATACCAGAAATAGACACGTTTTATAATCTTATAGTTAAATACACATAATTGTGCTATTAATAATTTAATTGTTGTAATAAGTAAATAACTTACCCGATAGCTTTAGCAGTTGTGGTTGTTGGCTCTGAAACTTCGAGTTCAGAAACACTGCTTTCATTCTCTTCTGTTACTTGCTGTACAGCTGGTGTTGTTATAGTTGTTGATGCAGATGTTGTAAATTTGTTTCTACTATTTTGTCTCCTCAAATTGGATCTGCAATGTATGTTTATTATTATTTTAGGTTTGAACTTTTAAAAATATAATTTGTTTAAAAAATAAGTTTATACCTTTCCGCAAAGTTAGGCTTTGGTGCTGCTGATGTAACCTCTACATTTTCATCAATAGGAACTGTGCTTGATATGGGTTTACTTGCACGTGTTCTTTGACGGCCGAATGAAGGTTCTAAAATAATTGTTTTATGAAGATAATTAACTCTTTATTTATAATTAAATTGTATGTGTATTATCAATTATCACGGTGTTTAAAATTGGTAAATAAAGTTTTCAAATACCTACTGTGAAAAAAATATAATACTATAGTAAATTACTTTGTGCTTTTGTTACTACTTCGCTTTCAGTAGTGGAAGACTCTTTATCGAGAGCGGCTGTAGAAGATTGATATCTCTTACTATAGACGGATCCCTATAAAATATAGTATAATAATTTAAAAAAACAATTAAACAATAATATATTGGAATGAGTGTATAATATGTAATATACATTATACCCACTGATTCTTTAAATGTACCTATCGTGAATCGTGGTATTGTCACTATTAGTATGCTATTGTCTATTTTACTATACAGATAACTAATACATTTATACCAGTTTTGTCTTTTATACTAAGTATATAAAAATAGCATAATAATGTATTTTTCATAACATTTTAGTCTCCGGTTATACGAATTAATAATATCTCTACTAAGAGACATTATATGAATGTTTACCAACCAATGAAGTGTTTAAAAGTAATGTACAGTTTTATCGTTCTTCACTTAAAGTAAATATTTTTAAAATGCCCTTTTTACTGTAGGTAGCTAAAAATATAACGTATTTATCATAATTTCCAGTTATTTACAATACCACAATAATTCTAGTCTCGTTAGATTTGTCGTTAAATATTAAATTATTAAGCCATTATATTACCTGTGTGTTCCGTTCTCGAGTAGGTTTGAATTTACGTCTTTCAGTGACCTCATCGGATGGCGGTAACTCAGTTGTCGTTGTCGTAGTAGTCGACGTTAATCCGTTCCTGCTACCTACGGAGCCACCTCGATAACGGCTACGCACAGGCCCAGATCCAGGAGCTTGACGTGCTGGTGCAGGTGCTGGAGTGGTAGTGGTTGTGGTAGTAGTTGTCGTTGTTGTCGTCGGAGCTTGTGTTGTGGTAGTTGTGGTCGTGGTTGGTACCAGCCTCAAAGTAGTTGGAAATTGTGTTTCGCTGTCCTCAAATCTCGTGGAATGTTCATTCGATAATATAGTGTTGGCCGTTTCTTCGCTACGTGTTTGCTGCAAAATGGCGTACAAATCTACTGCTCCTTTGTCCGTCGACCCTATAGCAAATTCGATTGTTTTCTAAACATATTTTATGGAAATGATACTGCAATGTGCAGTTATTTCGTATCGAAATTCGATAAAATAAAAATATCGAATTTCGTATTATTATTTTTATTATAAGAGGACGTCACATTGTAAGTTAGCTATTTCAAGACGTAGTAAATACTAAATAATATACTTATATATGAGCTTCAAGGAATAGTAAAAAAAAAAAAAAACATATAGATATAGACGTTAAATTAATATTATGAACTAAAAATAATCGAAATCTTATTAATGGATAATAAAAAAACAACAATTTTAATGTGACTTCCTCTTAAATTATGTAATGATTGATGATGGTTAATGAAAGACATAAATAAGAAATGATTCCCAATTTAATCTGTTTTATAAACATTATTGTCGCTTAGACAATTATGTTATATATATAATACCTACTAAAACTATGTTTACTTAAGTTTCTTATGGGAACTAAAATAACAACTATATTTCTATGAATATTATCTTTAATAATCGTCTAGTATAATTGGTAAATATAAAGTATAAATAATTCTCAAATTTCTGTAACAAAAGTATTCTTATTTTAAAGAAAGACTGTAGTATGTGACAGATAATTTTCTTGTCATTCAAAAATCAAAAATAAATATATTTTTGTTTCTAATCCATTTGCTTAATAAATATCATACTATAGACCATAGTCGAGTTAGTTGCATGAAAAATTGATTAATTTAATAACACAATAGAATTGAATAGCCCAATCATGAACCATAAAATAATGTACAAGGAACCATTAACTCACTGGTTTATTAAATGTTTAGTGATTGATTTTTCATGCAACAAGGCTAGAACTTTTAACATCACATTTTTTTAAATTCAAATAATATAAATTAATAAATTAATATAATTTTAAAAATAATGCCAAAAATAGAAAATTATTTTAAAAGACTGTCAATATACTCAATGTATATTAATTTAATAATAATTTCAATAAAAATTATTACAATATCACTTCATAAAAATTATATTAATTTTTAGTTAAGAGTTAATTTTTTTTATCTTTAACTCGTCGATTTATTTTGAAGACTCTATAAAATGTTTGATATTGGCGTGCCATTTTCTTTAACTATCTGGTGTTCACTGGTCAACCACCCGTGAACAATAAACCGAAGGAGAGGTTTTATACCTATATGTACACAACAGGTGTCCAATCCATCGATCACAATGATGACAATAAATACAAGCTATACTTGAATAATAATTTAATTATTAATAATCATAACATAATCAAAAGTAATACTATAGAGTATAGATATATTATCATGCATTTATGCAACGTTAGTATAAGAGATGAAAATAGTTAGGCATTTGTAATTTCATTCATTAACGTAAAATGTATATTTTAACGATATGAATATTATTATCAAGCACAATTATTACCTATACGGTTAAAAAGTAAAGGTCCACAAGTAATTATATTGAAATACGACGATCCTCGTTAAAATTATTGTTAATTTAAGCATTTTAAAAGCTATATAAAAAAACTAAAGCGATGTATTCATAAATACACAGTTAAAAAAAGCCATTCAATACGATGTCAGTATGGTTAGTTGATATTAGCATACGTCCGTCGCGAACCTGCGGTATAACGTTGGGTGACGATCGTGACGACCTCGTCGGGGGTTAATGTTGTCGTCAATGATAACCCCTTAGTATCCACATCGGTATTGTCTTGATTCCGATCTAAGCTAACTGTTTCTGTTACAGATGCTACTGTTTCTGTCAGCTGAGTGTTATAAGCGTTATTAATAGTTGCTACTTGATCTGTTGGCATCGCGGTCGTTTGTACCACAGCATCTGAAAATATGTATTTTCACCAGTTTTAACCTCATACAGCCGCCTTGTCTTGAAACGTCCAATTGGCCTTCAAGATTAGATATTATCCACACACACACACGCACTCACAAATTCTCATTTACACATGTATACATAATAATTTAATAATTTATTATTAAAATACAAAATATATTTTATTCTGTACAAAAGTAGATATTATATTAGTTTTTAGAATTACGCCCATATAATATATTATGCACTAATATAGTAAAAACTGGATTGTCCTTCAACGCCCGTTATAAATATCATATAGAAATAAGTAAAATATTGTTTTGGTCAATTAACCCTTCATCCACTAAATTAATCTTAAATGAAAATAATTTCCACATAATTTACTATAACCCAAATACTGTACTACTATATAGTAAACACGTAATATTATAGCAATCTACGTGACGACATACCTAGGTATTTACAAAATACTTTTCTATTAAATACTATAGTATAATAATTTATCATTAATAATATATTAGTCTGTATAGTTAGATATGTATGTCTTACCTTTATGATTTTCGTGTCTTGGTGAAGTAGCCTGCGCGTGTTGGCCATTACTAGAATGAGTTCTAAAAGCACTGCTGTCCACCAAATCCAAACCTGGTTGGTGCGGGCCTTTTTAAATGTATTCATTATCGTTAAAAAAAAATCATTCAGTAAGTAGATGAAAGATGATAAACTACTTTTACCATTATTATTTGCTCGTATACGAGTAATCGGGGTATCTGTAGCAGGTACAGCCGTCGTAGCAATTTCCTGAGCAGGTTTTGAATTGCCGCGAGATCGGACAGGGAATCTAGGATTATGCGGAAGACGCTCTTCGGAAACTGACGGCGAAGATAACGGAACTGATAGAGCTGCTTCAAGATTACGTCCAGAGTCCCTAAATAAAAAAATGTGTTAAAATTTAATATATTTTATATAGTTCGATGATTACGATCACACGCTTAAAGTTAGTTGTTCAAAATGTATATTTTATGCATTATTGTGATAATAAAGGTATACAGAGTGATTCACTAAACATACGCATTGCTCAACCTATTTTTCCTAATAAATCAAATTCTGATTTTTAAAATTTAAGCATACTAAAATAATAAAGACCATATTTTCAAATACAGACTTCATTTTTTTTTTATGTAAACCACATTTTTAATTGTAAAATTAATTGATAGTTTTTAATATTTAATATTTTTTTCTATAAATATAACCATATTTTAATTTTTAATTAATTCAATTATTTTTAACCATTAATAATAATGCTTCATAAATAAAAATATTAATTACCTATCTGGTCAATGTACAGGAAATATAATTATAGTTTCATAAAATATATGATAAGTGCCTTTACCGGTTGCCCTAAACTGAACCAGAGAGTCGTAATCGTGGAAATACGGAATATCTTTATCTTTATTCCTAGGTTAGACAGAAAAAACAAATATTCATTTGACAGCCCCTTAAAAAGATGATTTTTATCAAACTGTTGATATGAAATATGAGAATACAAATCGAAATTAAAATTCAAAAAAAATAGTAGGTAGGATCTGAGTTAAAAATGTAACTCTTTTCTCTAAGGATTCATTATAATGAGTATAGATGATACGGAGATTATAATGATTTAAAAATCTTAATAATTATTAGTAATTAACATAAATCTATTAAAAATGTATAATTTATAGCAATCGTCCAAGTATAATAATAAGTATACTTACCTACTAGACTAAATATTATATTTATTTTATATTCTTTATATAAAACCATTAAGGACTAATACCTACTTATAGTTACACTAAAGTCAAAGTTTTATAACTCTTAGAGACTGCTATCGTATGAATTAGAAGCTGAGGGAAGCTCTGCCAATATAGGAATAATAGAAACAGTCATAAATTCATAGTTATGCAATTTTAATTCATATTAAAATTATATATTAATATTATTTATAATTAGGTATTTTATAAAAACATAGAATACATGTGATAAGTATAAAATGTATATTTCTTATAGGCTATAATCATAGTTGCACGCATGAAATATGAATTGAATAATTTGAATAGGCAATTTAGACTCGAGATATTTATAGGTACCTACATGATACCACCATAGCTTAAAATTAAATATCTATATGATGTCATCATGAAGTAAATAGAAGAATTAGATTAAGTATTATAAAAACGCCGACCTATATTCTATAGACCTAAAGTAATAATGTATAATAATAATTTAAACATTACAAATAAAAATGTAGGTAAGTAGGTTGGTAGTTAAATTAGTATGCTTAAAGCAATTAAAAAAAAATACTGATACCTAGTAGCGGACTTCATTGATATTGTTGTTATGATTATTCATTCATTATACATTATACAATAAATATGAATCGTGACTTAGGTATATAGGTAGTTTAATAAACTTCAATTTGACATTATTACATTGTATATATGATCTTAAACAGTTACTTTATTTTGTTACTGTTTTACGTTTGAATACCTATTATAAAATTATTCATAAAATCATATTGATATTTCAGATTTCAGTTCTCAGTAGTTAGCCAGACATTCATTGAGTAGATAAGTGTAAGGTGTTACCTAGGTAGTATGTAAATAGCCAATATTTAGTATTTAAAAATATTTTCTGGTAGACTACAGGCAGTAGATAAATAGCCGCATAGGGATTTAACTTTTATCCAAACTTACCACGTTGTATCATATTTAATACTGAATTAAATCAAAAAATAATAAATAATAAATAAAATAAAATAAAATAAATAATATTATTATCTTTCCAGTTTGCGTCACAGCTATAAATTATTAGTATCTAAATTCTAAAGCCGTAATTTGGTGTGTGTTTAATTTAAACATCGATGAGTAGCACTAACGACCTTCGGCTATCGAGACGTTTTGTTGTGTAGACTCGTTGTCGATATAAACCATAATGCATAAACTACAAGTTGTACCAACGCCACAATAAAATAATTTACGTATCTCTAACGTTCGAAAATGATAAGAGATAGATCAAATCACTCGGTGAAAAATGATGTGATATTGTGATAACTGAGTTCAATATTTTACTACAGCGAGTTTTCACTCATAAATTCATAATTAATGAATTGTTATTTCATTTTATTTTTACAGTGCATAATCGTATAGTTATTTCTGTTTATTGTAATAAATTTAAAATACCAATGACGTTTAAACGAATATTTAATTTTCTACCATGTCTACGATGTGTAAGGTTTAATCGGACGTTTAACACTTTCGATAGATTGCACAAAAGTCAATTGGAAAAATTAAAAAGTCTTAATAAGAGACGTTTCAATGAGCAATCAATATTTAATTTAAATACTAACGTCCCAAAAGATGTACTTCTATACAAATCATCTAGCGACAAAACATACAAAATGATCAGCGTGTTTTCTATAGTTCAGTTTGGGTTTTGGATAACAGTAGCTGATTCTTACAATGTCTTACTAAACAAAGAGCCCGACAATAATGAAAACCATCAGCCAATATCGTGGGTAGATAAAATAAAATCTCGTGGAAAAATAGCAACTCTTGGTATTCCCATTGCCTGTTTATGTATGGGTAAGAAATAGATTATACATTTATTAAATTCTTATTAATTTAAAAACTGATAATAAAATATTGTCATGTTTAAAGGTACAACATTAATTGCTATATGCTCTGTTTACACAATGAAATCTGTAAAAATGTTGGTCTTGTGCAAAGGAGGCGATCATTTGAGTATAACGTCTTTCGGTTTTTTCAATCGAAATATAACGACAACTATACCTCTTGAAACAGTAAGTACATTTTTCAGTAACACTATTCTATTTGGAAAAAATGTTATCTAAATTCAGTATCCACAAATGTCAATGATAAATTTTCATCAATAATCATATGCTTGTCACATGTTATCTGTCTAGTAAATGTTTCTCTACTTCACTATTATAAATCGAGTAACTAACATATCATGTTTTACTTACATAGTTTTAAATCTAATAGTTCTATATTCTATGTATTTAAAATAGAATATTGTGTATATTTTATTTTATGTGTCACTTTAGTATTATAAGATTATATTGTTTCAGGTTAGCTGTGCTGTTGGGAGAAATTCGAGTGGTCAAAATATACCACTGAAAGTCAAAGGAAAATGGTTTCACTATACATTAGATAAAAATGGCAAAATTTATAATCCAAAATTATTTGATTATACTGCAGGATTGAGTAGGAATGTATAAATTTTTTTTTTTTTTTAATTTATTGCATAGTACTACACATTTTATTATTCTTATAGTTACTTACTTTATTTTACTGTGATGTTCAGCAATATCATTAACTGCAAAGTTAGCATGTCCTTCAGGTTCTTCTGTAGTAACAGTATGTTCTACCACAGGCAACCTAAAATGTAAATCAAAATTAAATTAAATTTTATTGCAGATGTAAATTGAATTGTATGTTTTGTAAATTAAAAAAAATAAGAAAGACTACTTGTATCACTTGACTATTATTTAATGAACTCTTAATAATTTATTTTATGAATTATATTTATATTTTATAAATAAGATATTTTGAGTTAACATCCAAATGTATTTTTTGCTTCTAAGAAAAAAAATTTATTTTTAAATTTACTCCTAAGGAAAATAAGATAAGATATAAATCTTATAGTAATCTTGTATAAATCTTATTATCATCTCAAAAATATAAAACATTAGTTTGTATAGGTTTTGGGTACTAATTTAAGAATTAAATATTAATGTTGCTAGATATATTTTTTTTAAATACTTGTAAAAAAATGTTGGCCTATTTTAACAAAAAAAAGTTATTGATGATAAATTTTTTTTAGCTTTATTTAATTTTTCTGAATTTTACCATTTCTTAAGTCTAAAATTAGTTAACCTATACCTCGACGAGCAAAGGTTATTCTGTTCCCTGACATTATTACAGTGAATTTTTTTGATTAACTAGCCAACTATAATGTAAACCCATTATAAAACCCAGAATAATACTTTAATTTTTAAACCATTTCACATTAATAGAAACTTTTAAACAAATTTAGAGTGATTAAACTACATTTAAAATATAATGTGCCACGTAATGATATTCAATTAAAATGAATAACAGTTATATTTTTTAACAATTATAAATCAAACACAACAAATGTATTGCTATATAATATATTATAAGATTGTGAATGGTTAATACCAACCTGCCCTTATTGGTATTTTGGACAAATTGATTTTCATCTTGCACAACAGCAGGTTTTTTTGGTTTGCTGTTTTCTTTGATATCCTTGTTGGGTTTTGAACTGGTTGGTGGCGAATTTGATGTACTCTGACTACCTGTGATTCGAAACAAATATTGTTTTAGATTTCGGAGATCAAAAAGCGTATTCATATATATTATACCTTTGGAACCGGGTTTTGCGTGTTCTTCATCCTCGTCATAATAGTAATAGACGTACTCGTATTCGTATTCTTGGCCGTTTGGTGCTTTTTTTATATTAACCCGGGACGCCTGAGAAGAAGCTGAACCGACAATTGGTTGATTTCCGTACGGGGAATCTACGAAGTCAAACAAGCCGTCGTCTTCTTTGTTATTATTATTTCTCGTTTTATCTTGAACTTTTGAAGGGTTCTGAGTAATCTCATCTTCACGCTTAATTCTAACAAAATATATTTTATTAAACAATATTGATTCGGGTTTTCGATTGACCTACTTTAATTTGTTAGGCTTAGTGGCAAAAACGTCGTGAGTAATGTCTTCTGTTTCAATTGGTCCAGTATATTTTTTGTCTGGCTTTGATTTTCTTAATCCATCTTCATTGGATGGATACAACTTTTTATGCTGAATAAAAAACACAATACATAGTACTTATTATATTTAATTTAAATAAATGCCACAATTAATGTATTTGTCGTGTTGACAAAACCGTTGTAACTTATAACCCTCAAAGAAGGTACTAACTAGATTCAATTTTGTACTAGAAAAAATGTCTCTAGAAACTAGACACGGAAAATATTGTAAAATAAAATGAATAGGTATATTTATCGTTTTGCTCGAAATCTTAAATTATACCTAACACCTAATTAAATTTGACATAATATAGCCATATATAGGTATTTAACAAGATCACATGGTATTTTAATCGTTTTATGAAATATACTACTAAATTCTGAAATTCTAGATTGCTATTTCTTTTGTGTTGTTGAGTTATTTTATACTAAAAATTAACTCGGACAATGTACCTATTTTAATACTATCACACAAACCGCAAAATTAATTTTACGCTAGATGAAACGGCGGTTTCGAAATAAATGTGAACATTTTTATTCATTGTATAATGCGATTATACAGTATTATAGTCATATAGTGGTATCCTTTAGGTTAAGCACCTATAGAGGTAATGTCAGGTAGACCTTTATAATAACACTATTAATGTTTATTATATATGTATATAACACGGATAAGATGTTCCATTGCAGTCGGTGTAAAATAAAAGTTTTCACGCAATAATAAAATCATTACATAAAATTATTACGCACCGAACATAATAATATTTTCTTTTATTTAATTGCTGACCCGTGATATTTATAATGACTATTTTTATGACCCGCGTGACCCGCAGTGAGCATCTCTTAAAAATGTATATATCTCTATGAACATATCGGTATGTACGTACCGCGTAAATTTTTTCTTCCATTGGCACAGAACTATCAGTGACTTCTTTTATGCCCGTTTGTCCTTCGTCTTGGATTTTCACATCCATGTCGCTCTCTGCAATGAAAATCTCGTTAAAAATATATTTTATCGTTTTCTCGTGTGTTTTTTATTTTTTTAAATTTCGTTTAAAATCCACAATTACAACATACCTAAAGGTATACTATGGACGGCCGACGAAGGCATTCCTGTGTGTATGCTAACATATTCTTCTCCTGGTTTCGGTTCAGTGATGACTCTAACGAATTTCTTCCTTTCGTTCGGCACGGCACATGCAACGGCTAAAAAGCCGAGGAGTGAAAATAGCAAGTGATTTCTGTGCATTGTGTATGTTGTTTGTGCAGCAGTTCTATAGAACAATAATATAATAATATAATTAGTTTTTTTTCCGATGCTTCTACGTTATAGGTACTCAATATAATATATCTAGAAAAAATTATAATAATGCGATTGAAAAAAAATTTAACCGATGTACTAAGTGAATATTTTTTATTAATGGAACACTGATCAAAGTAGCAAATACTTGTAGGTCCGTACAATACCTAATCGCTATATCTATTCCCTTATTGCTTATATTTCCTATAATATTTTCATCTACGTATATTTATATAAATATTATAATATTATACAGCTCAAAGAAACATTAATTATAACACGTATCTAAATTAGCGATAGGTATTAAAATATTAAATAAAATACGCCTACCTATACTTGCAAATATCTAACTACTACATACCATATGTCTTAAAAGTATATACTTTCTTACAAACTTATAGATATAGACTTTATAAGTATATACTATATAAATATAATATCATTATATCAACTATAAACTTCTTACAAATTTAAATTTTCAATAAATTAGGTGTTTATATTTATTATTTGTTTATCTTTGTGAATACTTATGCAATATTTTTGTTTTCATTATATTTGAACAAAATATGTTTGTATTTATTGTCTATAAACATAATAATCTCCATAAATATCATACATTTATATATTAAATCAAAAATTATACTTGATATTCAAAGCACTAACAATTTGGTAAATTATGATTTATATTAAAAATTAAAATAATATATTTTTGGATTGAAAATAAAAAAACTAACTCTCCAGTGTAAGTATGTTTTTATTAATATTAATGAGTAGTGATTGAAATTTTATAGAAAAATTAAAATAACTTTACATTTTTAAATAAATATTAACAGTATAATAATTTTAATTGGCAATTAACACAAAATTCCTGTTGAGTTGTAGTTTCATTAATTAAATTAAATAGATTTAAATAAATTAAAATGTATAGATATCACGCATACAAATAAACTCAAAACATATTTGGTATAGTACAGTTGTTATTATTTTTTATGTTTAGTTTTACACACAATTTTAAAATTTATAACA
The DNA here is from genome assembly GCF_003676215.2 of Rhopalosiphum maidis. Taxonomy (NCBI): domain Eukaryota; kingdom Metazoa; phylum Arthropoda; class Insecta; order Hemiptera; family Aphididae; genus Rhopalosiphum; species Rhopalosiphum maidis. The sequence continues at coordinate 58,033,252 of NC_040877.1, forward strand.
CATAGTCAAAATTATTTGACAATCTATTATGTAATTTATATTTTATTGATTTTATTTCGTATACGTTTTGTTTAAGGGTTTGTAGAATTTTTCCAATCTTTATTATATGTTCATAATTTTCCAATGTAGTTTTGACTGTCCATATTGTAACTTTTTGTGTTTGTTTGTCCCTCACGTTACACGTGATACCACATAAATAACACGACAACTCTTTAAAACCGCTACTAATGAGTGTAAACAACATATCTGACCAAATCAAATTCAAATCATTATTAATCCGATTAGTAACCACAATTACCCAAGCTCCTGCTCCTTTATTCGGTTCTTCTTCCCACATTGGCTGTATTCCATTTTTGAAAAAATAATAACTAGCTCCTAGTGGTAAACGAGAAGGCAATTTTGTTTTATTATAGGCCTCGATAAATTGCGTAACCGTCGACACTTCGAATAGCTTTTGGAAATTCATTCTCCAATCATCGTCCTTTGCGCACTTATCTTTGTACCAAAATGTCCAGTTAAAAGATAGTAAAACATCAGCATAAAGTGTCATACTTAAAATATATATTTATATTTGTAGTGGTGTAATATATGTGGTAGTAATAGTAATAGTTGGTAGACGATAGTAAAAGTATTTGTATTAAAGTTTTAAAATGTTTAAAATATAAAATATCCTAACCTTACAATTTAAATATAACAAAATGTTCAATTTTCTGTGAAAAATTTTATTTATTTAATATTAAAAAAACAAATAGTAAAATGTAAATATAAATACGCGTGTTGATAAATGTATTTTATTTTATTTGTAGCTAGTTAATAATAACTAGCTATAGTGAATTATAAATCATATAATATAATATAGTCTTACAGATGATTGATCGAAAACATACGTATGTTCATAATATTATCCAGGTATATTATGTCTATAGGTACCTACGTGTTTGTAAATAAAATATTTAATTATTCATTATCGAATACAGTTAAAAGTGTTAACCAATAAAATAAGTTTGGTCGATATTATTTATAAATACTTAAGAGGACGCCATACCCGCATGTGTTGTCTCTGTCTTACTAACGTATATCATAACATTTGCGTTCAGCAGAATACATTTTATGATGTTAGCTTTAATATTAGAAAAAATTTACCAATTATCAAATTTAAAGGTAAGAATATTATCTAGAAAATAATATAATATACTTTTACTAATATTATCATTTTGACATTTTCTATATAATATTCTTACTTCTAAATTTGATAATAGTTAAATTTACTCTAATATTAAATCTAATATCACAAAATATGTTCTGCTGAACTCAAATGTGTTATAATGTACAATACATTAGTATAAGACAGAGACAACATATGCGGACACGGCGTTCTCTTAATAATGATAACATATTTAACTGCATAAGTCAAAAATAGCTATTTATCTAATATAATGACAATATCAGTTACCTATTATTTATAGGTATCTTGATAAATAATTTTTTCTTCATTTTTTAAGTTAATTCAATTATACAATACAAAATACTTGATTATGAATAAAATAAATACTCAACAGGATATTCGATGATACTATCATTAATCATTATAACTACTAAGCACCTATTTTAAATAAAAAATTTAAATTTACAATTAATTACAATTATTTTAAGCTTTGAGAATACTAAAATTTACTAAGAAAGTTAATTATTAGTAATAAGTATTAAATAATTACTAATAATTACTAATATATTTTGTAAAAATAATGCAACTGTAGGTAATATTTAAGATGTTGACATTTATCCATAGGTGCTGACTTTTAGATTTTAACATGTTTTAACATGTGCACGGGAAAATAAAAAACTTAAACTACTATACATGGAATATGGATATTATTCCAATTCTCTTTATTGACTTAAGTTATAACTAAAAAAAAAATATTTTTACATGAAAATACAATCATTTTATAAATGATTTAATTATAATCAGATAATTTTTATACACAAAAACAAAATAGTATTTTTAAGTTTTCTCTTCGTTATAAGTGAAGTACTACGGTGATTTCCCCCGTTGTCCTCGTAAAATCGACGCTCAGTGGCGACGTGAATAGATATTTTATGAGGCGGCTGCCTCACGCAAAAATAGGGGTGGGTATTCCAATTATTCCAGTCTTCAGAGTTCAGGACCTAGACTGCTAGACTTGTCTGTAATTTGTACTCCCATATAATTACACTTATTGATGTAAACATTAGGCATCTTATGATTCCTAATTTATATTATTGATAAATCGTGAAAAAATGTAAAAATTAAATGAAGTGGGTATTTTTTGGTAGTTGTTTCATAGGAAAAAAAAGTTCGATTCGCCACTGTCGACGCCTATGCATTTATCAGTATTAAATGTTTAAACAGATTCAAGATAGTTAGATAGATAATTAACAGATTTAAATACATTTTATGTGTTCACAAATAACATGAATTTCCAAAGCTGTAAAGAAGTTAAGATTTAACTTTATTTATAAAACTATCAAAATAAGTATGTAATTACTAATTACTATGTAATCACAATATATATATTTAAAAACCAATAACAACTTACAGCTACTTTTTATGATAAAAATAATAATAAATTATAGAGCAATTTATAACTCCTATTTTTCTAATTTATAAAATGTATACTATTATTATTAAATAGGTATCAATTTATTATATATATATTTTTTTTTAATTAAGAAAATGTATTGATTTTTCATGGAACACTTGGTAAGTACAGACTTTTTAATTTTATTTTTTGAAATTTATTTTGACAGTGTGCAGTGTGCATTTAAAAACAATTTCTAGAGAGTAATGGGTTTCTCAAATCAATAGGTCCGGGAATCGTGCGTCCCCTGGTCCCCCTTTAATCCGGCCTTGCTCAATTTCCAAATAATAATATAATTTACCCTCGGGGGTTTCTACTTAAATTGTTTCTCTTAAGACAGACTCTCACACAACGTTAGTAGTTAGGTACCTACTTGAATTAATAATATTCAATGGTAAAATTATAACAAATGCTATAAACACATAGTGATTATAAATAATTATAATAGAATAAAAGATTTATTTTATGATTTGAAAGTTACCAATTCTATTGTACGAAATATTTTTAGTTATTATATTAACTAGTGCTGAGTGCTCTATAATAATGACCGACCGCAAATAAAAGTAGGTGAGATTATTCTAATGTAATCTAACGAGGCAAGAGCGAAGGACTAACGTAAACAATAAATTTTTACTCCATGACATCCCCAGTCTATTCAATTACTTAAGAACATTTCTAGGGTTGTTTTTACGTAAACAAAAAAACGCCGGAAGTATTTTTTTAATATTCGACTACTCATATAATTATTATAATAGATACAATCAAATATTCTAACTTATATGTAGATAGTGAAAGTTTCTAATAAAAAAATAAACATATTTTCTCGTTCTTATAGTTATTGTATTTGTTTGGTATCCAAAGTCTACAGCATGTCACTCACATAATCAGCCAATAATTTATGATATAATTTAATAATTGAATATCGATCAAAGCTTTCATAAATATCTATATATATATTATATACATTATACAAACGTAATAGTTAAATTATTTATTCAATTATGTCATGTATAATGTTTGGTCGTTTGGATAAAAGTGAAAAAAAAACAATACGATTACGCGATGTTTAACATTTTAACCACGTCATAATAATACCTATAATACCTACATAATGAAGATATGTGCAATGTTTTTGGATATTTACCAAGTTTTTTTTGATTTACGCCTGATGTACAAAATACATTATCAGTTTATTTATCGCAATCGAATCATCGTTGGCATTAACAAAAATGACTATAATATGCATTGTATAATCAAAAGGTGGAGTAATATTCGTGTTCTAACATAAAACACGATTAGAATAATATATTATTGGAATAATTTTTTATCGTTGAAATGCATAAAAATCATGTATTTTTAATACTATATTGATTATAAAAGCACTGATCATTTTACTTTAAAGACTACTCGTATTTCATAAATATATTTTTTAAATTAAAATTGTAAGTTGTATTTACTTTCTTTGAATGGTTTAATTAATAATTATAAATTATAATAAATAGTATACGAAGTCATCTTGTTTTTCTATAATTTTATGTACAGATTTTCCCTTAAGTCAGACATTGAAATCGTAAATAATAAGACTTTGGTAAAATTAAACACTTAATACATACAGTTGGACAAAAAAATTGCATTATCTATACTAATTAAATACCCAACATAAACTTGATTAAAGTAATTAAATTTAAACATCGGTAAAAAAAATGTACACTATCCATTATCCAATAAGAAAATTAACTGACAAGTAGGTATCTATTTATAATTTAGATGATAACTATAGTGATTGAATTGCATACGACTATATTCAAATTGATTAATAAGCATCTATTCATCACATTCGATAATTTTTTTTATATTGTTATTCAAATCATTTTTGTGGATCATTAAACTACTGATAGCGTCTATATGTATGATTGCCGTTCTATTAGATATACATAATCATATTTTGTAAAGACAAGTAGGTTGTGTTGTAATAATCTATAAAACAATATTATTTTAGATCGATACGTAGTTAATTTATTTAAAAAAAATATAACGTGGAAGTAATACAATATAAAAACGCTCTGCAACAAATAAAAATATTTGTCTCGAGGTTATTGGGCTTCTAGAACTTAGATCAAGGTGCTTCCTGGCTTTCATTTTGTTTTTATAGATTTACAAAGAAATGTATTATGGACAATTTATGATATACATAATGTATAAGTATATTATATACCTAAAATTGGAGTAGTTTTATAACTACTCCATGTTTAATTCCATATTCTTACTCCTGATCCATAAATTATTATATCATTAACATTCGTGTTGACCTTTTATATTGATCAGAAACATTAAAATTAGAAAATAAAATATGTTATACATAATAATACTAATAAAATACCAGGAAATCATCAGACTACATTAATTTCATTACTATAATATCTATAGTTATATTTGCATATTATATATAGCTATTAGCTATTGTAATATACATATAGGTAATTATATTTATGTTATTTTATTTGCAGATTGTACCTTACAAAGACTGATATATATTATAATATATAAAACGCGTTATGCACATATGACGCATAAACAGGTGGGTATATCTACTTGTCATTATAGTTTTACAACAGTATTGCACAAATAGCAGCGCCAACCCTTGAAAATAATATGCGCAACGTTTACTGTAGGTATGTACATATGCACACATCACATATAATACCTATGTATTATAGAAGTTGAACCCATATTGTTCAGTCATGCGTAAACTTTGACCCGTTCCGTGTGTTTCTATTCTGATATCATTATGTATTATTAAAGATGAGGCTGCACCATCAATCCATCATTGCTTGAATCCTTTCACTTTAAGCTTTCTATACATCGGATTCGATATAATCCACAGTTCGAAGTCGTCGCGCGCGAGTCACAATGAATTCACAATGACAATGCTACATAGGTATATATTATATTAGCAAATTCTCATTCGCGTTCCACCAACACGTTTCAACCAAAAAATCGTGCTGGTACTATGCTCAAGAAAAGATCGACGAATTATATTTGTACTACGTACACTTTTTAATTACACAAAATGGTTGATTATTTTATCACTATACTGTTGTTTTCTACGTAAAATTATGTTTTTTAAAAAAATGCTCTTATATTATTTGAGATTATTATAATTTACAGCACACAATATTTAGATAATAAAATAAAATATACTTATTGTTATTTTTATTAACAACATACGTGTTATATTTTATTTCATATTCATAAGTAAAAATTTCCATTCATAAAAATAACCGTAACAATATAATGAATTAATTATAAGTATTTAAATATTATAATAGTCGAAGTGGTATTTATAAAGCAAAATATTAGTCCACTACTAGTAAAATAATCAACTTGTGTGTGATAAATAACATAGTATGGTCGCGTTTCGTTGTTTGGTATATACTATAGGTATTGTATACTCACAACGTTAAAATATAATAATAACTACAGCAATATATTATAACTATGTTTATATTGGATCGACCATCTAGGTACATTCACATATTATATATGTACATATGTACACATGTGTGTATAGTATATACCACTGCAAAAACGAATTCAATATCGTTAGGTAACACGCAGCTCCCTAAGTACAATGGCTACAGTGCTGCAAACAATATAAAATATCTACGTGGAGATAATAATTGCACAACTTCCCAATACATGTACGATATATTTTTATACATACAACGCCTACAACCTATGTTATATGTATATAATACATATATATGTATACGTGGCACCAAGTACTTATCCCCCGCAAGTCGTCCGTGTGCTTGTTATAATAATATATAGGACATGGCTGATATATTAATGCGTCACGAAAGAACGTTTCCTAAATGTTTACAATAGGTTAAACGGTGATTATTATTTTTTTGACAATCGGTGGATATAAAAAGCTAAACGCGTACAGCCGTACAGGCATACATTTAAAACTGAATTATACTCAGACAGCACGGGTGATGTATATAATTTGAAAAATAATATGATTTCAACACCTGCAGCACTTACTGTCAATTTTGAAATTTTATATTATCAAACGCCGAAAATCAAAACCAAAAACATTGTTACGCGTTTTAGAAACACTCGTGATGATAGTACGGTGGACAATATCATATATTTGAACGTTATTAACATTATTATAAAATTATATACCTATTTATACCTACACAAAACAGCTACATCAGCTGTTTATATTATGTTTATTGGTTCATTGCGCTCGCGTGTCTGCAACGCGATGAATACAAATGCTGTGGGGGCTGACGGGTATAAACGAGTTACCCACCGATATAATAGAAAGACAAACAATAACCATATTGCTTGTGTGATATTGTTATATACTTGAATTTTTCTATGAAGTCAACGGTGGTGTGCGCGATCATTGACCGCAATCATACACAATAACGGACACGCGTGGCGCGCGCCTCATCGGATCTTCTGACTTTAATATTACCATTCATTATAGAATAGTCTATTCAATAATCAATGATATTACTTTGGCAGCCCCAAGGGCTGATGAAATATTGTTATGGCGATTTTTTTTCGCCCTCCTTAATCAAATTGTCTGCTCCTCACCGGTGTTCTTCGTGTGTGTGTGTGTGTGTGTATAATATAATAATGATAGGTAGGTACAAGGTTACATAGGTTCTCAAACCTTATTTTTTCGGACCAAAAAATGTGTATTGCGGATCAATTACATATCACTATAACGTCTCAAAACAAAATTATTCATAAAAATAAATCAATAAAAAAATCACGATAATTTTTAATGTATTAATATTTTAAATTATATTCTTTATCACCTCGTAGGAACCAAAGTTTTAGTGCATCACAGTTTTCAAACCTCTGATATTATATACTATCTAGGTTATCTAGGTACATAGCTAGACATCAAGAAGAAGGTAATTTAGTTGATTGGTACCGATCTAAAAAAAATAAACCTTTTTATAACTTCTCTTTAACTCAATAGCTGAATTAACGATTTTAGGTCCATACCATAGAAACAATAGTACGAAGCTGCAGTCTATAGATATAACGAGTGACGATTGACCAAAAGTCTTGAAAAATAATAAGAATAATACGAGTATTATACACAAAGCACATACGCTACAGATACAGATATATACCACGGAATTTATATCATTGTTATTATACCAACGCTAACGAAAACGAAATACTAATGTGGAATGTGTGTGTATAAACAAGTATAGTAAGTAGCTATACCTATGTTACCTATGTACAAGTATTATATCCATTAAGTCTCTTATTTATAGGTATACTTATAAATTATACAAATGTATACGGCTTAATTCATTGTTATAACGTTCAAAATTGTATCTCATACCTATATATACACCAAAATTCGATATAATAAATAAAATGGTCAAAACTGTACTTCCTGTTGGTCAAACGGTAGAAAGTGATAGTTTTAATAGTATAACATCCTCCTCCAGTTATATACATAATAATATTAAACACCTATAGGTACGGCTGTACATTTATATATATTGCATATATTATTGTATATTATTTACGCATATATTGTTGTTTTATAATAATCTACAAACGGGAACGCCGGGTGAGTTGTGAAAAGTTGACAATCTGGTTAATCGGAAATTCGGAATTTAAAGGTCAACTGGATTGTTAAGGCGAGAAAAAAATACGTAATAATTCAAGTGTATATACTGTATAATATATACCTATATATTTATATATATGATACGCAGAACGTAGCAACCACGGCGCCTACAGCCGTATGTATTTATGCGCACAACAAGCTCATAGCTGTCGTATAGCCTAACGATATAACCCGAAAGACTATTAACCCGTCTAAAGTTTTTAGTTGTAATAATACATACGTATTAAATATATATCAGGGTTGTATTTTAATTTTTAAAAACCAAAGATGTATATCATAATATATACCTACTATTTAATTTATAACGTTAAATATTGTGCAACGAAAGTGAAAATTTAAAATTCAATAATATTTATTATTACGTGTTAAAGATATCGAACGATACGATGTATTGCGGTACGGTGATGATACTCGCAGACTGGCTGCGCATGTACGCTTATCGCTTCATCGCGAATATCGCAAACACATATTTCACTTGTTATTCTATACGCGTTTCAAGAGATCGTTTTAAATTTTTAAGTTATAAAATATACCATTACAGCTGGTGTTAATGGCCGGTAGTCAGGGCCGGTGACCCGGTGCTAGTCACATTAATAAAATTTATCATACGTAGTTTTTACAAATAGCACGCGTTATACATGAAATAAATATTAATTTATCGGATGTAAAAATGTCACCGAAAAAAAATCCGAACTATTATAATATGACTGTAATAATAAAAATATACTATAATTGTGTCGGATGTTTTATAAAATATAAAAATTGGAAAGCAAATATAATTAAACACATATAATAACAATAATTATTATCAAAGTAAATGGTGTGTAAAAATTTAAATTATATAAATAGTTGGATCCTATTAATATATTTTATTCACACCATAAATCAGAACTTTTCAATTGTATTCTACGAATGAAAACTGTAGTAATATCAAATCATCAAGTTCTACAGGATCATAAATCAAAAAAAAAAAAAACTTATTTTACTTTTGTAGCGCACACAGAAATTTCATTTGTATTTTATAAGCGGTTCACAATATATCAACCAAACGATTAATTATATGTAAACATCATATTCATTAGAAAAATGTACAATGCACTAAGTCACTCAAATACTTATGCATAAATTATTTTGTTATCCAGACGAAACAAATATCGTACCTATATGCTCCTTAGCGGAGAAGGCGTCAACCGCAACAACACGTGGTGTCGTATTGTAATACATCAACAATATAATAACTGTCATTGTTGTTCATAATTTTCGAATCGAATGGAAAATGGGCCGTGAATTCACACAAAAAACGTGGGTTTGTTATTTGCATTGTTTATTTTATTAAACATAATTGTACTTTTCGTGAACCACAGTATAGATAGATACCGCTACAGAGTGCAGATGACGCAGTACGTACATTTTTCAATCGTGGGAGTATATATTTTTCTCCGCAACTCCGTGTACGAAACATGTATTCCTACATATATTGTATAAAAATAATATGCATAGTATAGTAATGCTATTTATAGGTACAATATTAATGATTTGAGTATTTGACCCCTGCGGATTTCTCTACCGAGTTGCTGCTGGGCTTTGTGGACATAGTCCGACAGACAGTGGTAGATTTTGGATCTCGCATCCGGTATGTATAATAATATATGCTCAGAGACACGGCTATAACCACGTGATTAATGACAGTTTAAAAACGGCTCGAATGCAAATAACTCAGACTAGAAAGTTCATTTTGGGGATTAAATCGCATTCCAAGAGTTTGTTTGTGTGTGCGTATATCTCGAAATATTGTTCACGATAATAATATTATAATAATGGCGTCACATACCTACGCCGGTTATATGTACCTACAGCGAATGCCAGTGATTCAGCAAATGTTTATTTTTTTACATTTACTTAATACCTACTTAAGCTATTAGAAGCACATGCGGTGTTTGTGAATTATGAAGATGTTCAGCGTTATATCATTATTTAAAAACTTTATTGTATAACTCTTAATCTGTTGTTATAATCGAGTTGGGAGGGGATAATGTGTTACCGAAATGTTTATAAACGAACAAGTATTTTTTTCAAACGATTGCGAAGTCACACAATATATTATAAACACGTTCTATTTAAATATATTTTAGTACTAAAGAATACATTGCATATAAAAATTTATGTATTTAAATTATTTAATATAGTAAGTAAAAAAACTTTTAATAAAAATAGTTTCAACAAATATCTAAATATTTATTTAACGTAGATATTTATAAATAAACGTATTTTTAAGTTAATAATTGTTCAATACATATAAATATATAATATATGATATGTATGATATTTATCAATAATTTAACAATCGATTAGACTTCAATTTATGCAAAGTGAAAGTAAAACGATACAAATTATAATACAAATTATGTTCTTTTACATATAGGTAGGTACAAAGTGTTCCATAATGTTCAAATATTTTCAAGTAATAATTACTGCAGACATTCTATTACCTCTCTATTAAGAAATATATAGTAGGTACGCGTGAAAAATATGACACAAACAATATAGTAAACTGAGTGAAAAGCTGCAATTATTGTACCTACTACTTGTATATGTACAATGATATTTATATTATAAAAATAATAATTGTCAACGTTAATTAGGTATACTATTTATTGTATTTAAAATTTTTCACAGTAATATTATTTTTTTTCCATAAACCAATTTTATTTGCATATTCGTTACTTAATAAACCATTGATAAATATACACTGCAATGAATTTATGACGAAAATGATAACTTATAGTTACATACGAACAAAATAATTTTATACAAAAATTTACAGTAGTTTTTTTTATTCATCTCATAGAATATTTTATTTATAATAACGACAATTTAGTGTGATAATTGTGTATGATTTTATCGCTATTATTAATTATTAACATTATTATTATTATTATTATTATTATTTTTTTTTTTTTTTAATTAAGATTTAGAGAAATCAAGTACCTACGTAAATTAAAATCAAACGTTGGATACGGTTGTTGGGTACTTATTATAGATTTCGTTAAACGTTAATTTTTGTGTAATAATTATGTCATATATCAGAGTTAGCCTAAATGGGTTTTTTTTAACAGTCGTTTTAATATTACATAACCAATCACAAGCGTGTATAAATCTATAAATATATGATCTATTTTCTTCCAACTCGTGTTGTCCATTAATGTATTACTATCATCACTAATAAAGAAAAATTATTAATCAAATAAATATAAAAATTAATTAGTGATCTTAATGATGCAATACCTATGCATTACCATTAAACTTTCGGTTTTGTCAACAACACGTAGTATTTTCGATATGTACCTATTATTATATATTATTATTACCGTCATGACTTTTGTTCAGCGTCAAAATAACAAGATTAATATATTAGATCGTGTTTACAACACGTGAACAAAAAATCAAACGCTTCCCTGCACCGTGAAGATTCAAAAGAAGTTGCGCATCACCTTCTTTGGCTACCGGTCAGGCGGCAGTCATGGTCGTTTCGCAATTAAAAAAAAAGATTTAAAAAAAACGAATCCACGTGTTTGACTGGTGGTTATGTTATGAGAAAAAATGTAAGAAAATAAAACCGGAATTGTTGTCTATCACTTATAGGTAACATATAGTTATGTCACTGAATGTATACATAAGTACTATGCATATACTATAAGTTGGTACGTATATACATAAATGACATTCCGATTTTATGAATAATATCAAAACGCGTGATATTTTCTGTTTATGGAAAATTTTCCATTATCATGATGGTTCATATATATATATATATATATATATATATACGGAACCGAATAATTTTTTCGACCGGAAAATACAGCAACGAGTATACACACTTATTATATTATATAGGTATATATACGATTACGGATTATTATAATGTTATATATAATACTATGTTATTATTAAAAACGTAACAGCCGCGCAATAACCGTTTCGATTCGAGTAGAGGTAATCCGAACGGGATGCTAGCGTTAAAGTCTCCCGGCGACACATTATTATTATGTAACGCGTATAATATATTTATATTTTATAGGTAGGTAGGTATACACATAATAAACGCGCGGTATTATCTAAATGTTGACTACCTCATACGCGTTTCGCTATTTCCAGACTAACATGAAAAATAAAATAATGTTTTTAGTTTATTACTCATATTATTAGAAACGTTATGTTACAAAATTCTGTAAGACGCCAAATAACGAAATTCGGTAATTTTTTTCCCCATTAATTTATACCTATTACACTGCACGCGGTGTTATAATCAACGGCGGTGATGACGATTGACGTAAAAGTTTGCACCTTCCGCTTTCTAAGAGGGAAAGCAAAACGCACGCGCACCTTCACTGTATAGTCACCGCCGCATAGGAGCACGTTGCGGTTTTGTCGTGCGTTATAGCAAAACCTATATACCTACGAGCTGCACGCCAATATAGGAAACGGCGGGCGAGTGAATAAAAACAAAAACTATTCCATAACTACACAATTTATAAATAATATACGGTACGTGTCTGAAAGATGTAACATATTTTAATTATATTTTAATTTCAATATAGAATGCAGTAAATTCTCTAGATTCCCCCCTTGATATAGAAATGCACTTATAATAAATCACCACCCACATCACACATAATATTATGACCTGCAGCGTGTTTCATGTGTATGGATATTAAAAACATAGCCATCATCGGTTCTTATAATATTTAATATAAAAATAACACAAGTAACTACACATATACGTAACACTACACGAAAAAAGTATTATAATAACATTATAAAGGATAAATTGAAAACGATCTAAGGGTAGATGGTGCACTTTTAGGTACTTACTTGGCTGGTGTGCAGCGCAGTCCGGCCGACAGAGCTCTGCAAAGACGAACGATACGGCGTTATCGCGCGCGCGCGTACAGCTGCTGCAAGTGTGATGTATATAGACGCGCGGTCGACGACGTACTGACACGACGATGGTGCGATGATATGATAATACTATCCCGCGGACGATGATAAATGTGTATGCCTATACCGTGACGGTCGAGCGTAATGCGCAGTAGTGTATGTATAGTAATATGTAATATGCGATATACCTATTGCACGATGACTGTGTGCAGTGTGTCGCCACAGGAATATAATATGCGACTGCGGCGGTGTTGCAGCGGCGACGGAGGACTCGTCAGGACGTGCAGTTCATCTCGTCGAGCAGCAGCACCACAACTATAATACGACTACGCTCGTGTGCGGGGCGGCGACGGCGACGGCAGCGGCGGCGGCGGGTTTGACGGTCGGCGCGCGTCCGCGAAATAATGCAATGCGTTCTCTTGTTGTCTTGCAGTAGTGGCGTTGGTGTGTGAGTGTGTGCGTGTGTGTGTGTATGAATTTCTATGTGTATTTGTCTGTGTAAGTGTACGTAATCTTCGAGTATATATGTATAATATACAATATCACTATATGGTCGCTCGTCTCCGGAGGGGTATGACGCACTGGCCGCCACCACCGATGCGATATATGATCATATATTGTCCCCCCGTGAGCGTGCGACATTTAGGTAGTATATATTGTTGTACCGCTGCACAGGAGACGTGAGGTGCCGGGGCCGACGCCCTCCCCTCTGTACTTATATACACGTCAACTACGACGACGACGACGGCTATAATAATAATAATAATAATAATAACGATTTTCGTCCGGGGATATCGTACGCTGCAAGTCTGGCGCAAGTACGTGTATATATAACGACATACATATAGGTGCCTATATTTTGTACATAAAAATGATATAATATTATTACATATAATTTGTACAGCACGGGCTCGGTGATATTTAGTGAGCGAATGCATTTTAACATTTCAAAAAAATCGTCATCAGTTCTAGGATTTATTAGTATAGGACTTTTCACATGATGCATTCTCCTCTAGTATATACTCATCGTAATTCTGTAGTCTGGCTACCTCCTGCCATTATTCATATACAATGCCTTGGAGCTATCCAAAATCGTTTAGCGTCGCTTTATGTCATACAAATGTAGTATTCCATGTCAATTCCATTGACTATAATTTAAGCCATTGTTGGGTATACTAAATAATATGAACAGTCTTGCTGTCAAAAGAAATAAACTGATTTAAAATTCTTGTATAAACTGCAAGTCAATAGATATAATATAGACCGTTCAGAATTCCTAAATAGTTTAAATTTTAACGTCCCTCAATGTCAAACTAGATCTACTGATACTTTTCATGTACAAATTCCTAAAACTAATTATGCTTTTAATGCTATATAGAACTATGTGATTAGCCGATGATAACCAAATTGAGTCATTTGTGTAATTATATATTATTAGGCGTGAATTATTTCCAATCATGACTTGTTATTTATTAACTTTTTTTTGTTGCTATTTTAAACTCTCCTTATTTTTTACATTTACGATACTCGTACATTTCAAACTGCTATTGGGCATTAGCCCATTCGAATAAATATAAATAATATGATATAATATAATATGATATGCATAATTTACACATACGCGTCCAGACTATCGCAGCAGTATTGCACCTTGTATGCAGTTAGGTATACATATTAATAGAATTGACGTATGTATTAATATGCATAACTTATGCTATATGTACGAAAATACAAAAAAATGTATCTTATTATGTATAGATAGTAGTATACATGTGTGTTCGTGCGCGGTGTATATACGATATACGTATTAGGTACACGCTGCAGCAGAAGCGGCGGTGTGTGCGAGTTCGTAAAGGAAAAGGAGGAGAGGCTGTATGTGTAATGGATAATAAACGAAGGACGACCACTATATAATAGTGTGATATATATATTATAATGCGTACGGCGCACTGCGGGAGGAGAGGTACAAATGCGAGTGTATTATTATTATACGGCCACGGTCGGGGCACCCAAAGTCTTCACGCGAGGTGTACCTAACTATCTACATATTATATATACCCAACCTGCTGCACCAGGCGTCGCGTTTCACTTTCGACGAGTCGGCCCGCGCGCGCCTGTAAGAGGCAAATTTTTTTTTCTCCAACCGCGAAGGCGGCGACAGCAGCTCCGGTCGAGGGACCGGTCTTCGGCGCCTAAATTACTTACCCGTTCGGTACACTGTTCGTATTATAAATAGGTACACGCTGCAACATACGAGCTATGTATAAAAATATAATATGCATGATGTGTGTATAGTGTTAAAAGCGATATTTCTGCGTGTTTAATTTTTTTTGTTATTTGTATACCATCGCTAGCACACATCATACGTGTATTTACTATTTAGATACATATACATACCTGTGTACATATTATATATATATATATATTCAATATTGTATAATATTATAACATTTGGCGTTACGTTTTGAAACTTAGATACAGACATGTATATATGTATATAATATTATTTTTATATACGTATAATATATAGCTTATGAGAGTAGCTACATACCTACACACATATATATATATACGTATATATAACAATACATTGCGATCTATGTATAATGTATATAGTGTACACGTCAAGCCTATTTTTGTTGTCTACGACGTTTTGGTTATATGTATTATACCGCTGTCCAGCAATATGGAACGCTCAAACCGGATGCGGAATAATATAATATATATATTAGTTACCTATAGGAGGTATATTACGTACTATTCGTACTAAACATACACTTAATGTTATTACATTATGTCGTCCCGCATTGCAATGAACTTGGCCCAGTGCAGTAACTATGTCCGCGTGTGTGTGTGTGTGCAACGGACGGGACAAGGATGTTTTTAGAACGCAAGACATTATTCCTACACATGTAGCTGCAGGTAAGTAGTACCTATATATGGGATATTATATTATTATAATACCTAAAGACGTATAATATATGTATGTAATACACGCATACCCGCGATGTATCGTAATGTTACCTTTGGGCTTTGACGTATAATAATATATTTTATATTATTATTATTTGTATGTATACGTTATATACACGGACGATGGATAAGTCTGTACTTTTAATATATAGTTAATACGTACCACGAGAAAACGGTGTACAAAATATATACATGATAACATTATATTCACTATGTGTGCATGACCAGCGACAAGTTATAACTTTTAATACAAGTAGGTATACCTACACGCGCGGTTCTTTGTTGTAACACAGCGATTATACAACCATCGAGTTATTATAATTATTAATTATTGTGTATACAATATTGTAAATGTAACAATCAATAAAATGCAACAGGTCGTCATATAATACGTATAACAATTTTCTGTTAACATCCAAAGCGAATATCAACATAACATAATATGTATGTATATACATATATGTTACCGTCAAATTTTTAATTAAGTAATTATATGAATTAACGCATTATTTTAATGAAAGTATTAAATATATAGTTATAAATCATATATTTGATAATTTAGCTATATTTTGTATAAAATAACTAGTTATTGGATGTATAATATTTCCCAACACACTGATAAAGTATATAATATGTTACTAAGGAAATTATTAAATTTTAGGTATAATAATTATGAAACGAAGTCCTTTACTCCATTTGTTTGTTTTGTTGTCCTGATGCATGCTGCATCCAAGTAGTAAGTTTATTTCCTGTATCTCGATTTGCACGTTCAACACTGTCTGGTGACTAGCTGTGCCTAGGCTTTCCGTAAACAATTGACCTGTGCGCCATAACCTTTAATGAATTTATAACGTCGTTACAAAATCCTCTTCCATTATCAGACTGGAGCATAGATAGAGTACCAAAAAAAAACATAAGCGACTTTTTCAGCAAATTTTAATATTAACGGTTTTAATATACATAACACAGAACTTTGTTAAGTGATTTAAGTAAACACAAATAAATTTAAAGTTTCTGTCTGGTTGTGATTGAAAATCAATAAGATCGATTTGCTGTTGAAATTTTCAAAAGCCATTGCTTTAATAACCATTCATTTTTTTTTTTTTTACTCTCTTTTTGTTCATAAAAAACACATAGACCAATGTATGTTATTATGTCAGCCTGGGTAACGTTTTTGTATTTTTGTTTATTTGGTAAACATTTCATCTCTACCTCTATGCTTCGTGTAATACATCGAACTAACCACTGCACTAACCATTACATACATGTTTATAATAGGATCTTATTCACTTACTGGAAATATCAATTTTTCTATACCATTTACTTTTGTGGTGTCATAATGTTAGATTTGAAAATACATTTTTATTTTTAAGTTCCCAAATTTTTACATAATCTTTGAATTTTTCTTTCATCGAACTTTCTTCATTAAAAGTTATGTTGTCATAAATTACCTAGGCTCTAGACCACTCACCTCAATCAATTATGATTACCGGCGGCGCGTGAACCGAAATTTTAAATTATTAGGATAAAAACTATGTACTACCTATGTCCTATATATAGTTAAAATTATCAGTTTAGAGGTTGATCGATAAAAGTTATACAAAAGGTATTGTACAATTAGGTAGGTATCTATCATTTTGGCTGTAAATGATTATTTTTGGTGGTAATTATCAATACCAATTAGTAATAATTGTACAAAATCAAAAATACAAACATTTTTATAGATTACCTAGCAATATTTTAAATATACTTTAATTTAGAGACAAACGAATTTCATTGAATTCCTTAGCATTAATACTATACTTTGACTAAGTCGTATTAGTAATTTTTTTTAAATAACTATTATTTTAATGAAATACTTTAATTTAACTATAATAAATAATATTGTGTTACATTATAATCTACAATGTAATTAGCCTGTTAAGGTATACCTAAATAATATGTAAATATAAATACAATTAACCATAGTTTTTATACAACGTGATTTTTAATAAATAATAACTATAAGTTTAAAAAAAAACTTCAATTTGATAATCAAAATCATTGTTATTTTCAACTATATATGCGTTAGTCATACTATTATACTCAGTTGAATTGCCCATGGGCCACGGGAAATATAATTTAGTATAATAAAGTTATAATGTTAAAGTCATTATTCATTTTTAGCAATGAATCATGTATTATTATATATATATTAATTATTTTCTTAGTACTTTAAACGATTGAAAACTCAAAACTCAATGAATTATATAATATGTTGAACAATAATCGTATTTTTTATGAAATATTTATGACAAAAAGTTAACAAAGTTTTAAATATATTTCACTAAATAATATTATAACATTCGC
Source organism: Rhopalosiphum maidis (assembly GCF_003676215.2). NCBI lineage: Eukaryota > Metazoa > Arthropoda > Insecta > Hemiptera > Aphididae > Rhopalosiphum > Rhopalosiphum maidis. The sequence goes on from NC_040877.1 coordinate 58,051,804, forward strand.
AAATTTTGCTAATCATTGATTTTAAGCCAAAATATATCGAAACCTTAAGATATTTTAAATCGATTTAACATATAATACATTAAAAGAAAGAATTTTAAATAAAAATTACCATTCAGTGTACAATATTGAATATTATGATATTAAAAATAAATTATATATACGTACCATTCGTAAATTCTTCTCCATACGTATTAAAATCTAAAAACCAAAGTAGGTACTTTGATTATATATCTATTAAAAAATTTTAAACTCATAACATAATCAATGAACCATTATATAATATAAAAATAGTTATTATAAATCAGATAATTTGAACAAATTGATAATTTGAAATAATTATAAAATTTTTATATATTTTATAGTTAGTCTTATAAATTAATAAATATCATTTTAAAGTTTTAAACCGACAACATATTTAATAATTAGCCATTTATAATAATGTTAATGACATAACATTCGTGTTTTTGTTTCCATTCTTAAATTAAGAAAATATGTACATCATTAAAATGATATATGATATATTAATGTCAAGTTTTTGAACAGTATTATTTTCTTCATAACTTATACATTTTTTTTTTTTTTTTGATTTTTACTAATAGGAGAAAGTTTATAAATGTTTTAAAATTATGACTAGATATATTGAAATATTAAAACTTCTTAAAACATTTAACGAAAAATGTATTTGTTTTTATTTCATTAAAAATAAGTTAAACGCTAATTATCATGAGTAATTTTAAAAATGACTGGAAACAAAATTATGAAATAATAGCGGCTCGCTAAATGTTTGCTCTATTCGAATTTTCGAGGAATATATATATAATATAAATATAGATATAGCTAGGTATGTTTTAAATTCTAAATAAAATTATTTATTATTCTATTTTAATTATCTATAAAGTATAAACATTATTTTACAATTTACAAACTCAGATACATTCTAAATTTTTTAAATATTTTTATCTTAATAGGCACAAGTATATTATCATTTTTTTTTATATTTTACCATTAATAAGTAAAATGTATTTTTTACTTAATATTAATTACATTGACAAGGTATTATTCAGATATTTATAATCTTTATCGATTAATTTTGTGAAGTACTTATAATAGTAAGTAATAACCAATAAAATAAATTTATACTGTTAAACTTATGACATTTAAATTATATCTATATTTTGTGTTTGTGCTATTAACTATTATTGAAAACGAGCATTATGCAAGTACATAATACTACGTACAATATGCTTAAGGCATTACTAAACAGTGATACTGCTTACTAACGTATTTTTTAAAACTCGTTTGGTTAGATATAGCCTAATTCAGCTTAAAAACATGATCGTACAAGTTTAAATAAATTTTTCGCTTAAGTTATTAATCGTATTCATTAAATAATCCAAACGGTATTGCTCAGTAATTTCTTTGAACTGAGGTTACACCCAAAAGTAAATCGTAATCATTTGTCATAGGAACATTTAAATATTGGTAAAGGTTAAAAATGATTAGTCATAAAATGACCACTACTCATCTTACCTTGCACTATTATTTACAAACGGTGTCTCAATTAAATCATTGGAAGAGAGTAGGTTAGAACTTACAAGTGCTAGTTATAGAGGTCTAGGTCAACAATTCTACATAATTATTATTTTTAGTCATCCGAAGAATCCAAAATTACGATTTCCTAGTAAAATTAAAATACTAAATACCTACAATAATAGAGATTGAAGATACCTAAAAAATAAATTATTATATGTATTATAAATCTTAAAGAAACATTAAATTTGTAACACACCTATGACACCACCTACATAAATATATATATATATATCATACTTTATAACCAAATTTGTCATAAATTTATATTTGTATGCACATTATACTTAAATCAAAATATTTCGTAATCTTTAGAAATCTTTAAAGGCAGGTACTTTTTATGTATAAATATTATATATGTGTACGTATGTATAATAGTGATACAAATTTCGGTAATACGGTATTTTGTAAACTACGTATATATATATATATATATATATACCTACAGCAGTTGTGTTAGCATTACAAATAGTGTCAAAGCCTACTTTTTTACGCCTGTCTGTTATTACAATATACGCGCGTAGGTACCCATAACTTATATTCGTATTATTCATCTATTTTACCAAAATATGACGATATTTTTACAAGATTAAAATCGTTTTTTTCGGTTATCATGAATAAGTAGGCGTGCTAACCCATATTATATACTATAATAGCCAGGTATACGCTATATATCGTAAAGTACATATCTTAAATCAATGTTTCCCAACATTTTTTCACTCAACATCCCTTTTAGATTTTCAAAAATCTTACGTCCCCTTCCCTCTTTAATACTTAAAAAAAAAGTTATAGCTTAATTTTTATAATCAGCAATACATAAAATAAATGTAAAGTAAAAACAAAAAAAAAAATGAAAAATAATAGTCACAGTAGAATCGCCCACCTTAGTGTCCCCTTACGGAAAACGTCTACCTAAACATTAAAAAAAAGACCACAATGGGGCGATACGATACCGCTTACGTTGGGAATCATTGCCTTAAATGAACGCATTATAATACATAAAAATGTTAAGTATGATTATCTAATGATAAAAACAACACATTTCTAATGACAACAAATACATATAATATTCCTGCAGCTACGTTAGAACATTCCAACTGCTTTTGAGTTAATCAGATATGTTTCAAAATTAATTTATTAATAGCTCTTTTCATATCATGAACCGTGAGTTGTATTAATTTGATTTTTAATAAATTATATTTCTAATACAAATAATATAAACTAAAACTTGAATAATAAGCAATAAACATACTATATTTCATAACATACATTGTTACCTTATTTGTTATTACATAATAGTATAACAGTGTAATATTATATCATAATAAAATACCTACTAATAATTAAAATTATAATAATTTATCAGTTATAGTATATTATAGACAATTACGAATTAGAATGTACATTATTCTCATTTTTAGGTTTACTAATCGTATTACCAGACACCATTTAAACATGCATACACTTTCTTTGACTTGTAAACATTTATATATTATATTGGCAACTTTATCAACTATATTCGACTAAATATATTCATTTATAAAAGTTGTAATTCCATAACTAATAACTAAAAAGTAATAATAAACGTTAACGATGAAATACATTTCACATATTATGTATGAGTATTATAAACTTGTTCTTAGAAATCATCACTATTTTGAATTATTATATAACACCTTCATATTATATTTCTTTATAAATCGTAAGATTTTTATTTTGTATTTAAACGTTTGGTGGTTTAAACCATATTTTTTTATTATTTAAAATATTAATGTTAATATACATACGGCTCATTAAGTGAATTCGATATTCTTCTCATGTACATATACACCATTTAATTGAATCCCAGAGGAAATAATATCACATTTCTAACGACCTTAAAGGTTATTTTAATTCTGGTAGTGAAAGTGTAAATGTATAAATACGTTTTACTCAATTTAAGTACAGTTTTATCCATTGATAAGTATTAAATATAGGTAGGAGTAAATAATAAATATATAAAGTAAAAGGTGGATACTACTTTATAATTTTATATACTTATCTTCAAAATATACCATTTTGAAGTAGGTATAATTAATAAATACCATGTTATTGTTAAATTATGTAAATTGTAAATAAAACTAGACTTTAAAAAAGTTAATGCCTAGCTTAAAGTAACATTTTTAGAAAATTGTAATTCTTCAAGAAGTGTACTCATACATTTGAAAATAATTGTAAATTATGCGCACTCGAAATAAATAATTAATTTGTTATATATTATATAGGTAATAATAAACCATTTTTAAAAATAGCAAAGTCCTTAAAAAGCTCTGTACATTGAATTATTATAATACAAAGACATGATTTACCTTGATACTAATTATCTAATTATTTATTTTTAAAACAAATATATCAAATAAAAACACAATTATAATATTTTATTTTATTTTAAACACAAAAACGCTATTATTGAATTAATCTTTAATGTGCAAACTAACTATCACTGAACAACTAATCAAAATTATGTCAAACCTCTATACTAGTGTAGAGGTATATGTTGTATTAAATTTTACTCTCATAAATTGAAAAAACCTCACTTACGCGTGCATTTGTCTGATTACCAGCCGTATCCAGAATACTTAACCTGAGGCGCTTTTCGGAATACTCGTATACAAGCACTTTCATTTTTTATTTTCATATTAATCATTAAAAAACGAACAGATTACCTACTCGATGTCTTTATAATTATATTTTAAATTTAAAGTACTAAATTTTGCCCACGAAATGTTTTTTTTTATTATAGTTATTATTAAATTAATAATATCAATCACTGATCAGGATAAATGATAACTATAGAATATAGGAGTATATAGATTAGGTATTGTATATTATGAACAAATAATTTCTACGATATTATTGTATCCGTCTCATTTGTGATTTTATATTTAATAAAATGAATAACCATAAATTATTATTTTCAAACCTATCATACAGTTGTCAGATTATTCTATGTTTTTATTAACCTAACGTCTTTTTACGAGACTATAGGCATGAGTGCCGATCAAAGTTTGGAATTTTATTCTCTACAATTACCGCCGCTTTAATAGCCACGAGGGATCACCTATAGTTGGGCCCAACCCTATATACCTATAATATGTCATTTTAGTGCGACCATAAATTATAACATAAATCGTTCAAATTATAAGTGTATACAGAGTTGGAAGAATCGAGAGAGATAACATTATTATTATTATTATATACAATTCAGTACGAGGTCATTTTTTGGTTTATTTATATGTATATATAGGTATATACAATTATGTAATTACTAATTACGTGTATATTTGCAACACGCGCGAAACAACGAATCACTGATAATATTATAGGTGGGCGGGTACCTATAATATTATAATATTACGTATTGGTAAAAAAAAAAAACAATTACGGTATGGTAGGTTCGAAACTTTTACTATCGTATATTATACGATTAATAACATAATATTATACGCGGATATTCAATACCACGATTGAATTATACACGTAAATAATATGGTTTTTGAACTTGAACGCCGCTTCAGGTGATCCTAATGAAAGCATAGTATATATATGTATATAATATCTTACTCGTCTACCCGTATAAGCGTATAGGAGGTAATACCGACTATTCGTCCTTGCTACAGTAAATATACATATTACGCAAATATAGATGATGATGCGCTGGGTGCGATCTCCTGGTCTCCCTCGAGTCCCCCGCACGACCAAGTTTATATGGCCCGATGAACGACTAACAAACATGCAAACGCACAATAATGAACATAAACATGTAAGTATATAAATTAGAGACCTAAACCATGCCAAAATTGGTATCTTATTCTTATCCTTTAATAAGTTTTCATTTGTATAAATTTTGATTTTTTGAGTTCTGGTCACTGGTGTATACCTTATTGTTTTCAAATCCTTAGGTTTGTATACCTTTTAAAGAGCCTCCTATATGGCTGTATTCAATAAAAATTTTTCTTTTCTTTTAATGAGAACTTCCTGTTTTTTACTATAAACTACATAACAGGGTGTTATTAACAGCTAGGTAGTTTTTTGAAAATTTTGATATAAATGCCTACATCGAAATTTGATTGAGTATATTCTGAGTTGCTAAACTTTATAAACTATAAGAATAATATTCCATTTTTAACTTATGTGGCATGAGTATTTTCTTAGTAATCTTCAATCTTAAGACAAGTTGAATTCTAAAAAAATTAAAGTTTTGTTGTAATGACATAATATTTTTTATAATATTTAGACCAAACCTATTTCCGCTCGATACCGTCCAATTACGCTACTATATTGCGACTGTATATCTTAAATTGGCATATATATATATGTGTGTGTGTGTGTGTTTGTGTGTGTGTGTGTGTGTGTGTATTTTCTCTACAATATATTAAATATTATTTTGAAAATTATACAACTTTATTATACTAATTTATCTGTATGACAATGTATCTAAACAATATATACTGTATTACTGTGTATAGTATACTACACATAATTAGTAGAATAAAGCATAAACATAATAGTGTAAATGGTAAAAAAAAAATAATATGTGTACAGGTAGCTATACAGGAAACCTTTTCATTAACAATGCCATACAATATTATAATTGTAATCTCAAATATTGATCGAATAGACTCTACACCTGGCATCTATGGCCACTATGTCGTCAATAGATTTTATTTAATTAATTAAAATTCTAAGAGGACACTACACCAATCATTATCACTACTGAAAACATGTCTACGGAGAACCAATGAAAATTCCTTTGAATGTAATTTTAAGGTAAAATCACCTATTACACAATTGGTAGAGAATAATATTTTTAAATGAACTTCATAGGTACGTGTTTCGAAAAATATATATGTGTGTTTTAACTGTAAAATCACTTACAAAGACCTTTTTGTTTTTTTGTTTTCCGTGATCATGTTTTTTGCCGTTCGATTTAAATGTATATCGGTCTTGTTTTTATTTAATTTAAACTAATATACACAACAATGCACATCATTTTATGCATATTGTACGCTAAAAGATAATTAATAAATAACATACATATAATTAAAAAATAATATTTCCTCGTAGATTTTACGAACCATATAAGATATAGAGCTCCCATTTCTATAACACCTATGCATATTGTATATATATTATTTTATTATACACTGGCACGCTGTTTGTACATATTACACCAACACGCCTATAGGCTATGTATTATATAGTATATTACAGTAGTTATCGTACCTATAACCTCATAACTACATTGAATAGGAATATAGCTAATACCGTTGTGAGGACTCATCACAGATCGTGTCGTCACAACTTACAACCAGCTATGATATGAATACACATATATTATGTATATATTATCATACCTTCCCACATAGCAATATATGTGTACGTCATTGGTATATAATTCCGCTTTCGTCGGAAAGGAGTCATGGACACCTCTTGGCTTTTATAGTCGTATGTTATGTGTATGTATTAAAATACGTAAAAGTGTGTTGTGACGCTACAGCGATGACAATATAATATACCCATTTATCCACTTTTTTCTAATTATACAATATAATAATGTGTAGGTGGTAATGGGTGCATAACGATATCGGTGACGATAATTTTAACGAATAACGTTTATCATCCTCACAGTCACAACTTACAGTGCGAACTGCTATTGAGTTTTTGAAAAATATAATAATTCTCTATAAATGATAATATTTATCCGTAAACATTTACTGAAATTTATAAAAATACAACTGTCCTTTTATTTTTAATCATAGTGTTTTTAACGCCCGTGAAGTTGCATGCAATATCGCCATTTAGTGATTTAGGATTTTAATTTAAACTATTATGTCTTATAAAACCTACCCGTATGCATAATTTTTTCTCAACTATATTATATTTACAGATCATTGGCGCCCTCCCTTAACGTGAATCACTAGATACACCCCTACGTAGGTGTGCATAGTTCGCAATACGTGTGAATTTTTGATAATTTTAAAGGTGTATAACAAACTAACAACGCCGCCGTGCTAACCCGTCCGGTTATAGACAGTATTGTAATAATAATAATAATAATATTAATCATAATATTTATACAACATGATTTATATAAATTATAAATCGAAAAACCAATACAAAAACGTACGAATTAAAAATCTAGATCTGGGTTAACACTAACAATAATACGGCACGGTTGCGCAACCACCGCGTGCGCGTAAAGGCGGACGCCGGCACTCCGCCCAACAAATAACCTACATTTTACGATAAATATGTTAACGGCGCGCATTATTGTGCACGCGCTGTATATATGTGTACAACACCACAGCCATTGTACTATAGCTTGGCATGCCTACAACAATATCGTATGCGTTGCGATTGTGCGCGAGTACCTACGATTTCGTTTGCGATTGTCTACCCTAAGCGGACAGATGATCATCGCACCCACGCACGCTGTCTGGGTAACCTATATTGTACAGGTGTATAATATAAAGTGTACACGCGTATTAGTCTGACATAACCGCGTGAACGGAAAAGTGGTGACGCAGGGGGTACGTATAATTTTGGATTTTTTCGAAATCTTTTTCTCTTTGTTTTCAACGGATTTTGTACGGTTTGTATAGGTTAGACGTGTGACGTGCGCACACACTATAAATAATAATATATACCTTTTGTATATATTTAACAAATAAAGTATGAAATGAAACACGGATAAACGCAACGCGTCGTCTTCATCTCCCGATGTTATATCACCGTGGCCCGTAGGTATTATGTACATGCGAACCTCCTACCTACGCATCAAGTACGCCGTATAACCTATAGGTTAAATGATACCGCCTGAGAAGACTGGTGAAACGCTTCTTCTGCGGCACTGCCACCTCATCGAATGATATAATTATATATTTATAGCTATACGGTATCGGTGATGGGAAAACAGAAGTCGATGAATACATAAACGATAATATTATATTGAGGTGAGCGGACGGCACGCGACAGCTGTCGAGTGAGATCATAAGGTTAGAAGATATAGCACAGGTATAGCGATGAAGCGATGGGATAACTTTTGAAAAGTTTCTGTAATATTATATAGTATACTCTGCGTCCCTACCACAATCGACTAACCGACTTCAATCGCGGTAAGGGTGAACAATTTTTTAAACATTTTAACTTACTGTACGACGTACGAGTACCCGTGTATAATGTATGAGTTATTTATAAGTAGTGGCTATCGTTGTTGATTTGATTTGAATTTGTTTTCAGTTTCCAGTTATGGTTCTGATATTCCGTATGAATAGATAAGTAAGCACTAATCGTCTGACGAGTGGATGACGGCATCTTCTCTCACCGTATTGCCTACAATTTACACAATATTATATCTACGTATTGTATACGAGATAGTCGAATTGCACATTTTACCTACACTAAACGATCGAATTGGTACTTGGGTTAAAAAAAGATAATGGTCGAACTGCAATCGGGCTAAAAGCAAATGTTCAAAAAATAATGCTAAGTAATTTAAACTTTGTAAAATACTAGTTTTCCTTCCGCTCAAAATACAATCATTGGCATACTCATTGGTATTTTTTATACTTTTTAATTTTATATAATAATATAATGTATGTATATATATATACATATATATATATTATTTAATTAAATTATTTTTTGTAGAAATCATAAGAAAGTATGTTATGAGTGTTATGACATAATATTATATAGAACTGCGCTAGTTTTTGAACCCGAGTACAGCTCAAACGTTACTTACTTTTAACCCGAGTGCAATTCGACCATTATCTTTTTTTAACCCAACTGCCAATGAACTAAAATGAGTGTAATTCGACCTTACCCGTTGTTTGTTATTGATCATTGACGGCATGAATTATCGCAATAGTATCGTCATTTGATATCGTATTATGCATACCATCCGAGAAAACCATAGCCGTTTACGTATACTTTGCATACCTATACAATAAGCACTTTATCAACTGCTGCAAACGCGTCATGTGCGGGCGATTAGAACAGTTATAGTTTACTTATGCATTATTCGCCGACGAACCTCCCTAACCTAATCTATCGTATCTAGAAATTTTCAAGAAAAATAATCATGAATTTGCATAAATGTTAATACCTGCCACCCGCTATGAGGCATAATTAACATATATTAAAAAACTGTGAGTCTCTTAAATCTCTTTTAAAAATAAAATATGATTATACATCTAAGTATTTATTTAAATGTTGATAATATTAGGTTCTAGAAGCTATAAACTGTAACTGTAACGACTAACTTTGTACACAAATCATTCTTACGATTCCATCTGTGAGTGACTATAACTAAACGTATATTATTGTTATACAAAGATAAACAAATAAAAAAATTAAATATTTGTAAAAAGATTAAAATAATTAATATATCTTCATTTAAACCAGTCAATACTTTTTTTATTTATTAAAATCGGCATCTTTCTAGATTTTTGATAAAAAATATTTGCTTAAAATAATAAATGAAACTTAAAGGCAATACAATATTAAAAAATAATTTTTTTTATTTAATTTTATATATTAATCTTAATTTTCTGGATGAATTTTTCCTTTTATCCTCACCCTATAGTTTAGCCCTGAAAGATACGGAGTATTCAACCCATGGATATTATTTACAAACCTATAAATATTTATATTACATTGCAGACTGCAGTGTATTACAGTGTTACGAATACTATGTTTTGTTTTAAATTTTTCTTTTTTCGTTTATTAATTACGATATTATTTCAGTAATACCACAAATGGTATTTTTGTTCGACGAAGTTTATCGGCCGTTATACTTTCACTTAACCGACCGGTTTTTGCTGGTGTGCGCGCGGGCGCGCATATTATATGTCTTATCGATCGAGTAGTTTTACAAATTCCGTATACGTCACACAAATGTGTAGTGATGGTGTAATGAGCGATAAAATATCCGTTTTGTCGTACCCGACACGGCTATATAATATCTATACATAATATACCTAATAATACGCATTCGGTCGATGTGTAAAATTGTAATAAACATTAAGACCATTAATTTCTATGCACGTAGGACTACTTATAAGTTATAAGTACGTGGTATACCACAAATAAAATAAAAACTAAGTATGTACCTATATCATATTATATTATGTATTATTACAAGCTTACTTTTCTACATCCAGTGCGTATCCTCCTGTATACCTAAATTAATACACCTAATTTATAAATATTATTAGAGTAGTAAATTATTACCTATATGTCTATATAGTGTGTAATATTATCCGGATGTCACCAATGAAGAAACTAAGTACTAACTTATGTGTGTGATGTGTGCCTATAAGATATCATAAAGATTATTGTTATTTTATAATACCTGCAATATTATTGGTGAACAGGTTCATATGCATGAATATAATATAAATCTGAGTACACCGAAATTTGGTTTAGACAGGCACTATATAGTACCTAGTTACTACATTATGTTATAATTAATATGGTAGGTACCTATACCGTACCATATTAAAATATAAGTACTATTATAAACTTGTTTCAACACTCGTGCTTAAATAGAATTTTATACGATATTAATTATTAAAAAAAAAACTGAAAGTTTATATATTATATGTGCGTACCTAATAGTCATATACAGAGTGATTCGCTAAGCACGCGCGCCCTCTTTTTTATTTAATATTGTAGTTATTCAAGATCTGATTTATGTAATATTTAATATGTATTTTAAAACATATTTTCATGGTATTTTTAATACAGATCGTCGAGACTTTTTTAATAATTAATAAGTGCCCTAGAGAAATAAGACCTATACTGTTTTTTTTTAAATAACGCCCTTTTTCTACTGTAAATTGCTTAGTTGATATTTTTTCTAAAAAATGTGATGTGACATTTTTAATTATTTAACTTTATTAACTAAATATAATAGGTTTATTATAATGTGTTTGTAATCAGCTTATTTAATTGTCAATTTGTTCCTTAATTTAAACATTAATCTAATTTGTAAGATCTACAAGGCTGCAACTATGATCAATTTACTGAACTGAACAAACTATCGGAGACATGTTTTAAGAAAAGGTTATTTTAAATTTTGAAATCGAATTTTAAAAAACTATGATAATAATTTGTAGGATATATAATATATATATTATAACCTACTGATATTTATAATAATTATTTATTTTCATTTTTGTTTTTATTATTTAATATTTATACTACTATTTATCATTGTCGTAATTACCTACAACGAAATTATTATAACAAAATTATAATTTTTAATATACTTTCTTCTATAGTTTTATAGCATATTTCGTATGCTTTGTTTATAATATTTTTGCATTTATTCGGAATAAAATACAATTTATAATCGTTTGACTCGAAATAAAAAACTAACTATTGTTTTTAATATTTGCATGTTTATAATAATAAATCATAATATATTTAATCTTTATAAATAAATTGAATAATTTTTTATATCCCCTTTTCCTTAATAATTTGATATTTATTAATAGATATTTTGTTTCAAAAATTACCTCAGAAATAGACATTAATACAAGGTATGTTCAAAAAATGAGTTATAAACAATTTTCAAATGTTGTACATTTTTTTTTTTTTTTTATTAAAAATTATTAATACATTTTATATTCTAATAACAATAATTAATGGTCTATCTGCAACTTTTTCACAATAAAGGGGTAGGATCAAATCGTTTCTTTTGCATACCCCTGTAACTAAAATGTGTGCATACCTATAGTAGATAAATAATCAAAATAATTAATGAAACCCAACGACACCCGTCACCCAAATAAAAGTCAAAATATAAAACCTAATGAAATCATAACAGACAATTAATAAAAACCATTATCTAAATTAATTCTTAAAAATAATTCAGTGATACATACGAGTACATTTTTACCTATTATGAATTAATGATTTTATAATTTATAAGTTTATAACGATGGTTTATTAACATTTTACCTCATGTATGACATCTACAATTACTCTTAAAGTACTTACATAAAGTTAAAGGAAAGTACAAGAAGATACTATACTGTCTATACTATTAGGACTTAGGTACAAAGTTATGAATAGAATTTCTGAAAAGTTTCAGTAAAATGTATGAATCATGACTTTAATATTATGACATTGAATTATTAAAAATTAAAATATATTCTGCAATATCAGAGAGTTTTTTGTTTAGTATTAGGTCAATGTTACATTTTTTTTATAAAATTATATTATCTGTGTAAAAATGACTGATTTTGACTGATTTATCTAATGAATATTTATCATAAAATATGAGTAAATGAATATATTATTAACTAATTTTATAATGTCAATTTATATAAATTATAATAAGTACCAGTGGGAAATTTAGAATTCCCTTATTAATGTAACTACTACTAACGTACTATACTAACATAGTAAGAATTAATAATATAATTATTTCAATAATCTGACATTCCCTGTAATATTCTCTCACCTACTTAAAATAAACAGAGTACTATACTGGCATAATTCATTGGTATTTTAATATAGCTACATAGCCAATCCTACATACCTCAATATCTACTGCTAAAGTACATACAATTTTATAGAGCTATTTATAACACACATATACAGGATAATTCACCAAGTATGCTCAACCTCTTCCAACAATTTATCCATCAACAATGCATTTATTTAAGTTCTGATTTATGAAATATTTAAGTAGATATTCCACACCATATTTTTAAATAATTAATTATTTTTATAATTATAACAGTATTAAGGCGGTGAAAACATTTTTTTTTTCAAACGAACACTAAACCTACACTCATTAAGTGGTATATAAAACATAAATATCTTTAAAAATGGTTTGCGGAGAGAGTATTACCTATAGTTGAAAACATTTTCTTATTCAAATTTTGAATTAACCAGCCATTCCTGCTCTCCAGCTTGTCCAGCCTGCCCTACTTACCAGCCTCTCCAATAGCCTAGGCTGTCCTTTCCAGGCTGTCCTGTAGTCTACTGTCCTAGCCAGACTGAAATTTTATGACATTGAAATATTCAAAAAATTAAATTTGCAAGTCAATCTAACTTTTTTACGAGTTCTACCTATGGGATCAATTATCGCAGGTATTAAAAATTCGTGTGCACAATTGTGTTGTGCATTTGTACACAAACGGGTATCGCCCGCCCGGTGGGTCATAATAAGACTCATGCGATCAAGCATTATTTCTACTCCAATTCGTGATGACTAGGGCCCAGATTTAAATGCACTTAAAACCATACAAATATGCTCTAAAAAATAGCAAAAAATGCATTTTTCCACAAAAAGACCTTATAAATGAAAAAATGACCTTAAAATGCCGTATAAGCTATAATCATTATTTATTATTTTATTAAAAAAGAAAAAACCTGAAAATTTGAAATGATGACTTGATGCTAACACGCTTACGTTTTGGCCGTATTAGGAAAATATTATTCATTTTAAACAAACCAAAATATAGATTAAAATGTATGTAAAATTAAAATTCTAAGAACCTATTGTACTTACTAAATTTTGAGCATTGCATTGAATAATAATATATTGTTTAATACTAATATGTTCAAACTCCAAAGATCTTTTATTTATCGTATATTGAACAAATATGCATTAAAAACCAATAAAATGACCCAATAATGCTAAAAATGCAAAATACAATTTGTAGCTTTGAAACGCTCGTTACATGAAACGAATTATGTACTTAGAAAGCATTGTATAAGATCGACCAAAAAAATATGCACATTGCATTAAAATCCGGGCCCTAGTGATGACACAAAAAAAACATACATCAATGTAAAATCAACACACTCCTCACTTTTTCAGTACATTGTCCGTTTACTTAATAATTGGTCTAGTTTCTAATTTTAAACTCGTACAGTATTTTGTATTAAAATTTGTTTTAGTATGTGATATGCAACTTTGTATTTTTCAAAATTACGACTATGGAAAAAGGTAAACAGACGATGTATAAACGATGATAATCGGCAATATTTATATACCTATAATACTACAGTGTAGATTTACTAAGGATAAAGCTCGTTGTGAGCACTTAATTCAAAATTTGAATAAAAAAAATGTTTTCAACTATAGGTAATACTCTCTCCGGCAACCATATTTAAAGTTATTTATGTTTTTTATACCAATTAATGAGAATAGGTTTAGTGTTCGTTTGAAAAAAAAATGTTTTCACCGCCTTATTACTGTTATAATTATAAAAATAATTAATTATTTAAAAATATGGTGTAGAATATTTACTTAAATATCTCATAAATTAGAACTTTAATAAATGCGTGATTGAAGGATAAATTGTTGGAAGAGGTTGAGCATGCTTGGTGTGAATTACACTGTACATAAGTCTGTTATAAAAAGCTCTATAAAATTGTATGTACTTTAGCAGTAGATATTGAGGTATGTAGGATTGGCTATATATCTATACTAGAAACGCCGATTGAAATCCTCCATCATGCTGGCCTTGTTCGCTTGGAACAGCACCAGCGGTTCCGCTGGATGGCACATCACCAGTATCGTCACGAATTGGGAAGAAATTACTTACCGGGTTGTCTATCTAGACCGGCTCAAGTTCCTAAACAATTTTTTTCTAAACTTATATACGAATTTTATTAGTATACAACACGATTTAATTTATCGACCCTTATTGTAAATACAAACACTACCTACTTTCTTTTCTAATTTTAAATCAAATATTTAAACACTAGGTATTATAATTACGAACAACATGAGTAAAATTGTAATAGGTAGTTTATTTTCATTATTATTATTGTACGACAGTAACGTCGCTATGCCTTTGTAGACCTGGGGGTAGAAATAATTTAAAAGGCCCACAGACAACGATAATTCATAAATAACTATTTTAAAAATAAAATCAAGGAAGAAATTAAATACAATTTATAAGCCAAGAAGCTATAAAAGGGTCAAATATTTAGGTAAATTTAAAAAATAAATAAAATAATAACTAATAAGCTAAGAAAAGTTTTAAAAATACCAATTAATATTTAATTTTTATAATTAAATTATATGTTTTAAATAGGTACTATAACTATAATTTCAAACAATTATCATTATATATCACAGAACAATTAATTTACTAGGCTGACCACAAAAATAAATAAAAATACGGGACACTTGTGTTTTGAATGTTTTGATGCAACTGATAACGCCAATAAATGTTTTTTCTCTTCTGCAATATGTTGTTTATGTCTGAACGTCTATCGTGTTTTATAGAAAATACCAATTTACATATTGTGCAAAATATTTTTCCAACCTCATAAGTACCTTTTAACAAAGGAAAATCTGATTATAAATCTGGAATAAGTCTTCTTTGAACTTTGAGAACAAATTATTATCGAATCGACCCAAATCTTTCGAATTTTTAGCAGCCCACCATGTTTTTCTCAGTAGTCCGCCGGCTCAATCCGAGTCTGCATACTTGCAAATTATAATAGCCCCCTCCCCCTCAATTTAAAAATCAAATTTCTCCTATGTACTTGAAATTAAAACAAAATATTCTAAATAATAATAAGTATAGGTACCTATGTTTGAATTCATGAATTGGTTTACCTAACCTAACCTACTTACCCTCACATAGTTGTCAAAAATATACAAGGGGTACGATTATAAAACATAATATTAAGTGCCAAACTTTCTCTAAATCAGGCCCAGCTGGTTTCTATCGCATGGAATCGATCCACATGAACGACATAACAGTTATGTATTATTATTAATATATATATATATATAATATATACAGCGATGTTTTTAAATTTCTAATCGCAAGCTATGATTCAAATTTCGATTAATTATTTTAGTAAAAATGAATATGACTAATAATATAGGCATAATAATCATTATTATTAAGTTGATATACCTACCTTAATATAATACCTATATATATTTCGATTGAATTTACCATGTTAAAATATATGTTCAAATAGGGAGTGTCGCGAATACAAAAAACAATGATTTGTACTGAAGAAAATAAATAATGAAACAAAACAGTATTGCATAACAAGTTCGTCTTATTTATTATAGGCAGATCGAATATTAAATAATAGATAAGAAAATTGCATTGTCTAATAGTATATACATAACATACATATAATCAAATATTTTTAAGTGCCTAATATCTATACTAAGTTATGTAATTACAGGTACATACTATAACTGCATAAACTTTTCTTATTCTTATTTTTAATCAAATGTGTAATTAAATTAATTTTATTTGGTTTAGAAATTTAGCTTATCCACACGATCTAATGCATTGCTTCGAACTAGGTAAAAACATACATAGAATATATATAACTAACCTCAAGATCATAAATTCATAAATAATATCCTAAGGCATATTACGGGAATGAGAAGATTACCCAATATGATATCATTCAATCATGAGTCACAGACACATAATTATAATTTATTGTTGATATTTCACGTCTGTCTGCACAGTTAATTAAGTATTTGTGTACATGAAGTATGAACTTCATGAATTATAGACATAGCGCATATTTTTAATTTTCGGGGGAAGAATTGGCTGTGCTTAGCATCCCTCGTTTTAAAATCTGCACTCTAAATACTTTTTATATTAATATATTGAGGTTATAATAATTTATTACTAGCCAACTAAGCCAACTAGGTATAAACCTTGTAGCTACCGAAGTGTACTAACTGTATACACAGTAATAGGCAAACATTCCTTTTCTATCATACAAAAAAATTCAAATATTTCATTATCGGCCGATTGCCATTGTTATTATTATATAAATATAGATATATAAATTACATATAAAAATTTATTTTCACCGATTTCAACCTTCTAAAATCAAAATTTTGAAAATCGGATAACGTGGCTACACTCAGACAGGTATTTGGAACAACTCTGTGAAAAAAATTGGAAATAAGTTTAATAGCGTCGTCACAAAATGGGTACATAAAAATGACCTGTTCTTTTATATATATAAAAATATTATGTATCATAAAATCAATAGTTTGACGTATTTACATATAATTCGCGATTACGCGTGAAACATTAGTTAAGTCATCAAAATCAAATTTTTCAGAAAAGCAAAAACAAAGTTAAATTAAATATACGTTCGGTGTCAAAAGATATATGTACCTACCTATTGGTGACATAATTTTTGTAGTAGGTACATAAAAATTGAGTTCACTCAACGCACATTAAAATAATACATTCAATTACCTATGCAAAATGACTAATATCTTTTGAGACAACGTACGTATTTTTTTTTTTGCATTTTTCGATGTAAATAACTCATTTTACACAAAATATTGACTTAACTCCTTTTTCACGTGCAATCGCGTACTTGTGAGTTATGATAAGAACAATGGTTTTCAGTTTCATTCATCTGGATTCTAAACAACTTTTCACTTACATGTGTACAGACAGTACAATATGAAAAGGGTTTGGGACTTGGGTGACGGGGTTTCAGGCCCCAAACTTCTTTTTATAGTTAATGAATTTAATTTACGAAACTAAATTAATTAAAATAATTTACTATATTTCCCTAATATGTAATATAACTGTACAATGATTTTTGTACTGTTATACGTTGTACGTATTATATTACGTACGGATTTTGTTGGCATTTGCTTAGTATAATAAATATGTTACAAACGATTTATCAATGGATGACTATAACCTATTGAACACTTAAACCGTAAATATTGATTTTTTTAATATTTTTACCCGAAATATGGTACTATTAGTGGTATACATTACATAGACATATGGTAATATACTGGTATTAATTGTATACACACTGTATTATGTTCTATGGCAGGGCCAATTTTTAGAAAATTAAAATTTAGCGAGCCAGAGTACAGAGAGCAAAAAAAAAGTCATTCAAAATATGCATTTTAATTTAGCATAAATGTAGCATAGAATATAGACAATTTACTTTTAAATTGTATGATGTAATTTGAAAATGTAGTGCAGGCCAAATAAAAAAGGTTTGCGGGCCGCCAGTTGCCCACCCCTGGTGGTCAATGGTATAAAATTTGAAATAGAGTCAAATGACTACTCAAATGAACTCACTACTTAGAAATTCAGAATTTAGGAATTAGAAGTACTGCAAACAGAAATTAAATTGTGGGAAAGAAAATGGACTGAAAAACTAAAAAAAAGACTGGATTCAGCAATTGGGGCATATACTTAGTATAATTGAATTTTTTCAGTATTAAAAAAATATAATTTAAATAAGATATGTCTTTTCTCTTGAAATTATTAACTACATTGCCAGTTTCGATTACAACAACAGAACGAACATTTTCTACCAAGAAAAGATTAAAAAAAACTATTAAAAACTCTTCAGGGTAAGAACGTCTTACCGTCTTACGTGTCTAGCTGGTTTAAATGTACTTACATAGACAAATTTCAAATTAATCCAGATTATATGATAGTACCTATCAATTTATACCATATAGCTAGAAAAAGCAACATTGTATATAGTTGATTGAAGTCTGAAATAACTTAATGTAAACTAATAATAATTTCTCCATACAGTTAAATGGTTAATAATTAAGAGGACGTAGTGCCCGCATGTGTTGTCTCAGTCTTACACACGTGTAACATAGCAAATTTTGGTTCACCAGTTTCAATATTGTGCTGTTAGTTTTGATATTATAAATTTCAAAGGTAAGATTATTATCCAGGCCCCCACATAGCCTTTTATTGATATTATTCTTTTTAAGTAAGTTATGATCTTTTTGAAACTGTACATTTTAAAATGTTCATAACTTATTTATTTAAAAATAACAATATCAATAAAAGGCTACGTGGGGCCCTGGATAATAATCTTACCTTTAAATTTTATTATAGGTCAATTCACTCTAATATCAAAACTAACAGCACAATATTGAAACTGGTGAACGAAAATTGGCTATGTCGCACGTGTGTAAGACAGAAATAACACATGCAGGTTCTACGTCCTCTTAAATACTTTACAAAAATTAGACTTAAGAATTACACTTATAAGTATAATATCAATATTATCAACATGTTACTAGCATGTTCTTGGATTAATATTGCTCAAATAGAAAAGATGAATTCTTGAACTCTTTAAACATCATAGAGTACTTACTTATTTATGGCTATATTTTAAAATTAAATTTTTAAAAATTATAAAATTTGAATTAGATCCAATTTTAAGTTTGAGATCATGAAAACTTAAGTTCAACTCATCCCTAATTATTTATAATAACTACAATGCTATTTTTTAGTATGATCAGATGTTTAAAATTAGTAAAAAAATATAACCATTAGATTAATATTTTTGACTCATATGCCATAACTAAAAAAATAATTTTTAATTCATGTGTTGAAAAATATATTAAATATTAATTATCATTAAAATTATTTTTTAAACTGAAATCTATAAAAGAAATCATATTTTACTTAAATATTAAAACTAAAAACACATTTAAGTAAAATAGTATTGAACTAAAATAAAAATTAATAATAAAACTAAAACTTAAAATATTTACTAAAATTATTTTTTGTCAACAAACTCATACATAATGTACAAAAACATTATTTTTAATGTATAAATAATAATGAGTAATACATACAATTTTATTATTATGAAATATAATTAAATAATTATTATTGATATAATTACATATTGTACTTTTTTATTGACCAATACATATTTATTTATTAAACTATCTTACATTTTTTAATGATTCTTTCATTAAGTTTATAGCGTTGAAATCTTCTTTGACTACTGTTTGCATTTCGGATATCATTGTTTGTTGAAGTTCCAAAAACTATGCAATTAATTTCAGTAATTGTAATTTTTATAATAAACAATTATAAATTATGTATGAAACATTTTTGTACAAAAAAATAAATTATATTTCACTTACATGTTTAATTTCTTCAGCTACTTGTGGAATACAACCCGAATTACCTTTTGAATCTTCTGATAATTCTGAATTTTTTAATCGAACAAGAGTAGCAATTTCGGTTAACTTTCCCTGTAAAGTTAAAATTTAAATTGATAAATAAACTTAAAAAAAAATCATTGGTTATATATAAAAATATATACATAAATATCTGTAACATACTTGGAATCTTAATGGAGAATTAATATCGTTATATAAAATTTCTAATTGATTTTTTATTGTTTCTTCTTCAGGTCTAAGAGCCATTCCTGCATTTAATATGACCATTTGACCTACTAATACTTTAACAATCCTGTGTGTTAATTGATCCATTTTGTCTGTATATTGTTCAAGTTTAGATTCTACTCTTGTTTTTTTTCTAGCTAATTCTGATAATCTTTCTGCAATACTGTTAAGTGTTAATTTATGTACTGTAACCTGTTCATTATGGCATTTATATTTCCGACATAACTCTGAAAAGCCAACAATTGGCACTGGTATGAATACTGCTGAATTTGGATTATCTGCTTGAGCTTGTTTCCAAACTCGTAAATCAATTCCTATAAAATATAATTTAAACATGTTATAATACAATTATTAATATACCAATAGTAAATTTGAAATCAAAATACTAACATAGTTTATAAACATGCCATAAAAGTTAATGACAACAATTTGAAAAAAAAATTAAAAACTAAAGGTTAGATTAATTCTTTTAATTTAATATTAAATGATAAATCTGGGGCATTACCACTTTTCTCTAGAAACCAATAAATTGATACATTTTTACAAAGCTTTAAGGATATGAACTAATATCATAACATTATAGTTGTTCAATTTAAGTTGAAAAAAATACTAAGTAGTTCGAATTGCAAAAATAAAACAACAGGGACGCTTAGAATTAGAAAATTAAGGACTCAACTTAATTTTGCACCTAATACTCAACAGTATAATTAACAATCCTCATTCAAATAATTGAAACTAATGAGTAATTATGAGCAATTAAAATAAATATTTCTGAATAATAATAATGTATATTAGTTTATAATTATAATTAAATTATACTCTATAGCAGCATTTCTTAACCTGGGGGTCGCGGTGGTCAAAAATAATGAAACACTGATTTACAAAATGAACCTTTTGTTTAAAATTTGGATTTCCCAACGATATGATACAAATTTATACTTAATATAGATAGGGAGGGGGTTGCAAGACTAAAAAGGTTGAGAAACACTGCTCTATAGCAGGGAAGGGGGGCTATCGCCCTTTTGGGTCAGCCATTAAAGCAAGCCACATTTTTAAGAGACATTTTTAATTAAATAGTTAATAATTGTACTCTAAGCTTGATTTCAAGAGCTGCATGCGGCTAGTGAGCCTCGTTATGGCCACCCCTGCACTATAGTTTATGCAATGAATTATTATAAGAAAATGGTAAATTTATCAAATTCAATTTGAATATTTTATTCAATACAATTTCCTAAAATAAAAATTAAAAATAATATATATTCAAAAAATATTATGTAAAACAAAACGTACCACCTTCTCATTATAATTTAAATGAAAATAATTATTAGGAGTACACTTTAAATATAAAACAAATAATAGAAAAACTCCATCTTCCTCACAATACAAAAACTACTAAAATCAGTTAAATATACAGTAGATTCTTGACTCTTGTTATATAAAATCTTAAGGGTAACAGGAAAATTGAGACATTGAGTTTTTATAAAATTTTATATAGAAATAATAAAATATTTAATAAATTATTTTTTTTTTTTTAAATAACTGTCATTTAAGTTTGATTTTTATTAATTCTACCTTCCACAATCTACAATATCTTCAAAATTTGATAATACAGAAAAAGCACCATCTTCCACACCTGTAGTAGTCTCAAACAAAATTCTTAATGTTTTTAAACCGTATTTAGCATGTTAAATTGTAAGTACAGTGACTACCACTTCATTTTGTTATTTGTCTTCATTCTCACTTTCAATAGTTTCTGGTAAAATTTATCTTCCCAGGGTCTAACCGTGATAAAAATAATATTTTTGTACTCGAGATAATGAAAAATGATTAATTTTATATCAAGTTATTGAAAGTAAAACACTATTGATTGTAATGGTAGTTTCAAGGAGATTCAATGAAGTTCTAGATAATGAAAAATTTAAGATAGCGAAGTTTAACATAGTAAGAATCTACTGTATTTGGTCAAGTTGTTTGATTAATGTCAAGACCTTTATACTTAATGTATCATGTAATTATTTTAACTGATGATTACATTTAAAAAGGTAGTATGAATTGTAATAAAATATAATTTATTGATAGTTAAAAATGTTAATACCAGCAGGAGGATTTTCATAATATTCACGTAGATTTTCTTCAGTAAAACCAGTATACGGAAATATGTTTTCTATTCCCATACTTGATAATTGCTGTTTGGGAGCTGGTTGCATTAGATAGTTAATTATATCCATATTAGAAATTCGTTTTGTACTTCCTAAAAAACATGGTGATTATTAATTGGTTTTCGCTTAGTATCGAAATGTAAAGAACTCACCATTTTGAAGTTTTTCTTCTACATATATTAAAGCCATTGATTTTGATTCAGTGTACCATTTTAATGTATCTAAATGTACACTTAAATTAGGTTTACTTCCCAAAACCGCAAACAAATTAGATGTTAACTGTACTTCTTGTTTTCTGAAAAATAATTAATAAATAAGAACAAGTCTAGATTATAGACACTAAAATAATTGATAATTCACAATAATTTGTTCTTTTAAAATGATCATTACATTCATGCTAAAGGAAAACTTTAAAACTTCAAATTAATAATAACAAAAATAAATGTATTGTATTAAGTAATGACGCAAATAAAAAATGAAAGAAAATTAACATTGTTTATTAGTTTTACAATGTGTTTTTTTTTTTGTCAGAACTCTTATTATACCAAAAAATAAATTGAAAAATTAAATCTAGTTTGTTATTTAATAGAGTAAAAAAAATGCAATGTCTATTATTTAATATTATTTAATTTGAGCACAACCTACAAAAGACATCTAGACACGCCTATGTTATGTATTGTATCACAGTAATTACAAATCAATACTTATTTATTAGTTTTATTAAAATTAAATTAAAATGTCTAAAGAAAGAAAAAAAATCACCTTATTTCATCCATTTTTTTGTTAATATTCATTGCCACAAGTGCATCTCTACTTGATGATGTTGGCTTCACACTGTATGTAATGGCTTTAAAACGGCAGAGTGGGTTTTGAGGGGTATACTCAACAGGTGGCATATTCAATCCATAAAATCCTAAAAATAATAATATAAATAATCAATAATCATAGAAACAAAAATAAATAAATATAATGAAACATGAAATAATACAGAATTTTTTAAGCTTATTACCTTTTCCAGTACCCCAACAAGCTTGCAACAAATTGAGTTTACAAATAACTTGATCTCTTTCATCTCCAAATAATTTACAATTTACAATTGAATTAATTACTAAATCATTAGCATTAGGAGAAGGCTGTTGTTGCTGCTGCTGCTGTTGTTGTTGTTGTTGTTGTGGTTGTTGAGTAGTATTACCTAAAAAATTTAATTATTTAAGTAGTTTACTATATTAGATTTTAAAAAACACCAAAACAAGAATTTAATAATATTACATAGATAATGTTGATTATTCTATTGAATATAGATAATCTAACATATTTGATTTGTACATATTATTTTTACTGTAAACATGTGATTGCTTAGTTTTTTAAGCTTAACTTAAAACTATTTATTAAAGATTGTAATTTATTACTATAACTTATATAATTAAATACATGTAGTAATTCAAAATTAAAACAATAAAAACTGTTCTCATTTTTTTACTATATGTAAATGAAACATTTTTTATTGGATTAGCTTTAACACTATAGATTAAAAATAATCACCTTGACCAAAAGGAGTAGTTAAATTGAATGGTGATGTAGTTGCTACTGTTGTTCCGAATGTCTTGGCTCCAAATGATGAACCAAACCCTCCAAATGAAGGAGCTACAAGCATTGTATTAAAAATTATAAATATTTTTTTATTTGTAATAAAATAATTAATTCTAATTACCAACTGATGCAGTAGGTTGTGATTGCCCTAAACCGGAAAAAATTGATTGTGATGAAGTGGCTGCAGCTGCACCAAATCCAAATGTTGGAGCTGCAGTAGTAGCAGTAGCTCCAAATCCAAATGATGGCGTTGCACTAGTTGTGGGAGCTCCAAAACCAAAAGAAGAACCTTGAGAACCAGATGTTGTCGTAGAACCAAATCCAAATGACGGTGCTACAGTTGATGCTGTAGAACCATACCCTTAAATAATAATTTTTTTTAGCATAATGCCATATTGAGTATTTAATTATGTAAATTATTCAATTTTGAAGATTGTTCAATTTGAAAAATTAGGATAATCTATAACTTTTAAAGATGTCACGGTCAATATACTTTTCAGTTATTTAATTATTTTATAATATATTTAAATATACTACATATCACTAAGAATTTTTTATTTTTATTTTCATAATTTTAAGCAAAATAAAATCTCATAAACTATATTAATATATACCTTGTAAATATTTAATAGTAATTAATCCTTATTATTGCATTAAAATAACAGTTAATCGTACACATATATATTATACAACAAAATCAAAATAATAGTTTTAAAAAAATGAATTTTTAACAGTAGATACCTACTATGTATGATTAAAATTAAAGTCAAAAATTGTCTTAATTTACTATGCTTGAAATATAATCATTACCAAATGGACTAGCCGTAGTTTGAGTATTCATTCCAAAGCTGGAAGACGTAGGTGCGTTAAAACCAAAACCTGTCATTCTTAACCTACGTAGTTACTGAATTTCCGTTTCAACACAATACAACAGCTACTGTAAATCACTGATCACATTCGAATGTTAATAAAAGAAAAAATAATAACAATAATTGTAATTTTTAAATATTATAATTTGTAGTTTAAATCATTCTAATCAATTTACCAAACTATCTTCCAACGGTCTTAATGTCCAAACATTATTTTTTTTTAAAACGAATAAGATGATACATCGAATTATCAAAGTTGAAACTTGAAAATAACGCATTCACTTCACACATTATCGCTATTTCTTATTATCATTGTTGTATTCATCGGAATGAAGTTAGGCACACTCATAACATTATATTGTCTTTACTCATAACCTCAAATTCAAAAAATATATTATCAGATAATCAGTTATCACCATTCACCACCGGGATAATAAAGAATTTAAAAAATATATAATTAATACACTGTCTTACGTTATTATTGATATTTTTTATAAATACAAGCATATTTTAATTTAAATTAATTTCGATTATTTTTTACCATAAATAACTTATTCAAAAATGTAAATAATTAAAAATCTATCCGGTCAATGCACAGGAAATATTCTTTATAAAATATATAACAGGTGCCTTTGCCCTAAACTGAACCAGGTCATAAACGTGGGAATACAGTATCTCTTTGTTCCTATATTATGTGAGGAATAGACAGAGAAAACAAATGTTGGTGTAACGCCCCCTTAATTAATAATCATTATCACAACTAACATTATAATGTTATAATGTTGATTAAACTTCTTACTCAGAAACCTTTACCTCCTAATCAGAATATATTGTGAAATAAGCTTAATAAGCCAACATAACATGGCTTGCCTACAATACAATGTTATCTTGAATGAATTACCTAATATAATATTTCTATCATAGTAAATGCTAAAATAAGAATTTATTTATTTCTTACAATCTCTTCTCATATTTTGGATACCTGCTGATATAACTAAATTAATATATAAGTTAAGAGTGAAGACATTTTTAACGTTATTACAAAATAAAAATCATATTATAAAAATAAAGTATTGATAAATATTGAAAAATAACTTCTTCAAATTATGTTGTAAATCACTAGCAAAAAGAACATAAAAATAACATTAATGACATTTTCTAAATATATATTTTTTATTTTTATTATATGAAAAAAATACGATAACAATTAAAAAAAAGTAGAAACATCTTCCATTGATAATTATTTTGGAATGTATAAAATATTTTAAGGCAGTATCAAAAATATAAATTCATAACTTGGCACAAATAATTCAATGTTATCGCTTTAGTGCTTGATAAAAATATTTATAGTTCAGGAATATAAAACTGTTCCGCAAAATCTTCTACTTCTTTTGTGATGTCTTTGACACGATCAACAAACAGTGGATCTGATGTTAGAGTGGATTTAAAGTTCACCAATTTTGGACCAGATACTTTTTGAGCATCCAATGCCAAGGTCAAACCTAATACATTCCAATTAAGTTATACAAAATGTAAAAATAAATATGTATTTTTAATTAGTACCTTTGTGAATTAATTCAGCAACTTTAATGATATCATTTTCTTTCATTCCTCGTGTAGTAAGAGCTGGTGTACCCAAACGAATACCATAAGGATTCATTGCACTTTTGTCACCAGGAACTAATATTTTAAAATAAATCATTTATAATATTTTTAATTTTACCGTATAAATTTCTGATATATTTCTAGATTAATTACCAGTATTTTTATTACACACAATCTCTACTGTTTGTAATGTAAACTCTGCTTTAGAACCTGTTAAATTAATTGGCCGAAGATCAACTAACAACATATGCACATCTGTACCATCAGTAGATATTTTGTATCCAAGCTGTTTAAGAGATTCAGCTAATTGTTTACAATTGCTCAAAACTCTTTTTTGATAGTCTTTGAATGCCGGGGTAGTCGCCAAGCGCATAGCAGCTGCTATTCCTGCAATAGCATTATTGTGAGGACCTCCTTGAAATCCTGGGAAAACAGCAGCATTTACTCTGTCTTCTAAATCATACATGATATTTTCACCAGTCTTTGATACTGATTTAACTCCTAAATTATAAACATTTATACATTAATTAATAGTTTTATAAGTCAGTAAAATGTATAACAAAGTTTACCTTTACGATAAAATATGACTCCAGCTCGAGGACCTCTTAATGTTTTATGAGTAGTAGATGTGACCACATCACAATATTCAAAAGGCGAGGGAATAACACCAGCAGCTACTAAACCACTAATATGTGACATATCAGCCATTAAGTATGAATCGCTAGCCTGAGCTATTTCTCTAAAACGTTTATAGTCCAATGTCCGTGGGTAGGAAGTTACACCTAACAATTGAATATTGTAAGTAATATTTTTACATATATTTTTAAATATTTATTCATACAAACCAGCAATAATAATATCGGGTTTAAAATTCTTTGCTGATTTTTCCAACTCATCATAGTCAATTAAACCAGTATCCATATTTACGTGGTATGGTAAAGTTTCAAAAAATATTGATGCTGCAGACAATCTTTTTTTTTGAGCCATTAGACCATGACTGATATGACCACCATCTGGTAAATCCAAGCCTACCAAAATATATTTAAATGTTAATTTATTCTCATTACATAACATTATGTACATCATACATTTTACTTTTAGTAATTAAATTTATAATAATAAAAAATAAGTAATAATGCAAAAAATGAGCCATTAAGACTTGGAAATAGTTGGAATTTTTGTTTCTCCTAATTTAATAATGTTTATTTCTTATTTTATGCTATTTGTGTTATAATTTAATACATTTAAACAAAATGTATTATTTTACAAAAGCTACCACTCCAAAAAAAAGACATTGCATGTTTAATTATGAGCTATTTAACTCTAAAATTTGTTTTTAGTTAGTATAATAGTTTAGCTTTTAACTATTCAACTCCTACAATTGTTAAATTATTATTAATTATTAATAAATATTTTGTATCAAAAATTGATTTTAAAAAACTGCATGTTTGATACATATGCATCTTTATAACTGCATGTAACATGTTAATTGTATATAGTTAATAATTAAATACAAAAATACAAATAATAATAAAATAATTACCCATAATTCGTCCTTTGGTTCCTCCAATAAGAGCCGTATAAGCTTCAACATTTGCAGGTGAACCAGAGTATGGCTGTACATTGACACCCCAAAGATTTGGATCCAAAGAAAATGTTTCAAGACACCTTTTTTGACATAAAACTTCAATCTGATCAATTACTTGATTACCACCATAATATCTATCAAATAAATAATTAAAAATAATTTAATAATTTAAAATAAAATTTATTTATTTCAAATACCTTGCACCCGGAAGACCTTCTGAATATTTGTTAGTTAAACAAGATCCTAGACATTGTAAAACCGATACTGAGGTAAAATTTTCTGATGCTATAAGTTCAAGTCCTTTCTTCTGTCGCCGAGACTCTTGACTAACTAAAGCATATAACTCAGGATCAGCAGTCTCTAATGGAAGACTTAAATTTGGATCATCCAATGTTTTAATATTAGATTTTGCTTCCATTGCACTAGTTGACATGGTAACTAATCTGAAAAAAATAAAGCATGCTTATATATACTTATATATATTAATATATTAATTATATACAAATCAAGTCTATCAAATTAAATGTATTAAAAATTAAAAATAAAGTGAAGCAAGAATAAAAGTTATTTTACACAATAGATAAATAAATTTAAACATAAATTACCAATAGCTATATACATATAATATAATACAACAATAAAATATAAATACGAAACAGTAATACCTAATATAAATAGATAATTTCTTTTTAAAAACACAAGCAAAATTCTTCTTACTTGTTTATGAAACGAAGCCGTTGAGCATTAACTGAGGTACGTAATATTGGACGTAAGTACATTTTAATTTTTTTTTTAAGTACCTAAGTAGGTAACTACAATTATATTTTAAAGACTTGTGGTAATTTTAATTGGAACTTAAATGTAAACAGCCAGTTCTTGTTCGATATTGTTCAAAGATCAAAGCTAATCAATCACAATACCGAAATATTATAATATGGCTGCAATATTACATTAAATGACATTCAAACAACATACATAATACACAATAATTAGTTTGCTTACCTTTAGGTATCTCACGTGGGGTCGGTAGAGAAATAATGAATATGTATGTGTATCCGTTGAGACGACTGTGAGGTCTGTACGAATATTGGAATTGTTTCGTCACGACGAAATATTTGTAGAAAATAATGATAAGCAATAATAACCCTTCGGCCTTCAACTGCAATATTATTATATCAGTGAATATAATAACAAAGTATTACATAAGTTAATTAATTCAGAAACAATTTTTCCGATTATTTTAAATTGCTTAGAGCTCAATACGGTTCAAGACGGGCAGTCACCAGTCAATAGTGATCGCTGACCGGACGGATTATAAAACAACTTTTTAAGATATAACAATAGCTGATAAGGAACGGTGCTTTAAAAACGTGGTAGGTATGTGCACAAAATTATATTCTTCCGCGGTGGTACTCGTCGTGGCTGTAAGTAATGTAACATGTTGTAACCTAACCTTAAAGATGATAATAGCCAAATAGAATACGGAAATTGCTCGGGAAAAAACCCCGGTAAAAAGATTGTAATAAAAAACAATCCCGTATTACGAAAAAAAATCGACAAAATAAAAGATTAATAATAACTGGATTAATAATAAGGGGTGAAATTTAGAGAGGATACCCCCCCCTCAAAAGCTTTATTTTACTAAACATTTTCATTTTTTTTTTTTCAAGCGATAAAGTTTTCTATTAAAAATGTTTAATCCCTTCTCCTTCAAAAAAAAATTCTAATTACTCTACTGTTGATAATATAATTAGGTCCGAAAATAACGATATCAAACATGTCCTAACAATGTCAATTTTACTCAACGTATGTAATAAATAATTAAATAATAATGTTCTTAAAAATGACCCACATTTTTTTGATAGACACGCCAACGACAGGAAAACGATAGTTAAACTTTCAGAATTTTTAGTTCTTTATTTTAACTAAACTAACAATAATACAAAAACAAAATATTTGCGTAGGAACCCGTTGTAATCGTTGTATTATTTTCTTAACCATTTTTAACATGCAATTATTATTTTTATTTTTTATTAGTATTTTTATAGGTACTTGATAAATTTAAGTTATATTATTTTTGTTTCTTAATATAGGGATTTTTTCAGCATACTACCGGATTATGAACTATGCCTATGCTCTGTTTCTGATATAACTAAGATATAATTTAAATATTAAGTATAATATAATATAAGATTTATAAAAAGAAATAAATGGAAATTATTCATATACATTGTAAACACATAATATAAAGATTCGTTCTATGTTTTACTATGATTTAATTTAATGTAATCTGTCTATATCATCACTAGATATAGTTGATAGCCTATAAATTATAAAGGCTCTCTATAGTTTCATTAATAGTTATTATAATCATTCGTCACAAACAAGATTAAATAAATTATTAATTAAATTGCATTTTTATTCGTGATTATTACCATTGACTATTGACTATAGATAAGGTATAATATAATAAACTCACTACTCAAATGTTGTTACTTATTAGTTATTAGTAAGGCTCGGTCAAAAAAGTTTTTATACATTACGTTTTAATTTATAAAATTATTTCAGTAATTTTCAATTTATACATTAGCATTTTTATTTATCAAACAAAACGTTCCTTAACAATTAATTGATAAATTCCTATAGCAAGGTTAAGTAAGAATATTTGTGTATAAATATATTTAGTAAAATTATTTTCATCAAAGAAGTTTCTATATTCACTTTTCTGGACAGTGGACAGTGATGTACTTACTATTTACTATTATAAAGTCTAAGAAAGAGTTTTGGTAATTTCTTGTGTTCAAATCACAAATAATGAATTATTATATTATTTTATATTTGTAAAATATTTTTATATACTTATTTATAAGCACATTTGTACATTAAATAATATTGTTGTTTACTAGGTACGTTAATTATATGGCAATGTTTTCTTTACTATGCTAACCACGGAACTACGGAAGTACTAACTGAAATTTGTACATTAATTATTTGGCTAGAAAAGGACAATCTTTTCGAAAAATCGCTAAAACTGAAAATAAATCACATGTGGTATTATAAAACCAATATATTTATTTAGATATTTTAAGAAATAATTTAAAAAGTAATTATGATAAATTGAGCTTGGGGAATTCAGTTATTTTTCAACAAGATAATGATCCAAAACATATGACAAACACAATTTTCCTAAACAACTCCATACATCCTCACAGTCATCTGATATAAACCCTATCGAACATATATGAAATGAAATAGGAAAAAATTAGAACACATGATGTTTGAAATAAGCAGCAGTTAAAAAATGTAATTTTGATAGATTGTGACGCAATTCATATAAAAATCACTAAAAATATTAGTAAATAGTATGAAGAATTAGATGATCGATATTATTAAAACAAAAGGCGGTACACGTTATTGATTAAAAGAAAAAAAAGTAGGTATGTTAAAACCTAATTTTCATTCAAAACTAAGCTGTAACTAATCTAACAACAAATAAAAGATTAGAAAATAGCTTATAATATCTAAAATTATTTATTTTTATAAATAATTGTAACTTAACTCAGTTATATTGTTAAAATTAAAATTATTTACATTTTTTTTGTATCATTAGTTATATATATTTGCTAATATTTTTTGTGTAATTGAATAATATTGCAAATGTAAATACTATATTGTCAGTGCAACGACGACAATATTATTATTTTTGTAGTTGCCTGAATTGTTTTGTCGAAATAAGAAATAGTACTAATAATGATGAATATTATTATTTATTAAACTATACTAAAACTAGTAATTTTGTTTACAATGATAAAAAATATTTATGAGTATAGTGAAAAGTATTTAAAAAAATTTAACTTAATTACTTAAATAAGTTATTATTTTTCTTAAAATGTATAACTTAACTTATTAGGTACTTGAATTAATTTGTATTTCAAAATTAACTTTAACTTAGATTAGTTATTTTTTATTTTTAGGATATCTTAATTTAGATTAGATAATAAAAACGTGCCCAGCTTTGAGTTTCATCCCAATAAGTATATTTTCTATACATAAATTAACTAATTTATGTTTTTAAATTTTAACACAGCATAGAAGTTAACTTTAATATAAGTGGATTTAATGCAATAAAGTATAACGCTCCCGAAAAGTAATGAAATGCAACTAAATATACGGGTTTTATTATAAATATGTGTATTGTGTAAGCTTTATAATTTATAAGCGAATAAAAATTGCCACGGAACTATTCGCCTATAGTCGCATAGTCAATTTAATTATCAAGTTTTTTTTACGGAGTATAAAAATATTTAACAACAATTTTAAAAGAGATTAATAGAAAAAAAAACCGAACACTTCAATACCTTGTTTTTAAATATATTTTAAAAGATTTGGTTTGATGGTCGTTGTTTCAAATTGAAAAAATTTATACCTGCACCATACTTCTGATTACTAAATAATTCAGTGATATTAGGTTTTCAGCTCGGAAAAATTCCCACTTAGCTGAATTTTGGTACACACCTTTATGACATCATTGTAAACAACGTGTGAAAAGTCGCTATCTAATATTATTATATTACAAATTCACGATGCAATGTAATCATTGCATAACTGTCAATTGACAAATACCAATAATATCATAGTATAGTTTTATCAACATTTTGATAATTTGATTGTAGATTGTAATATTCTAGATTTCCACATAAAGATTATTTTTGTATTTAATGAAACTACGTTTTGTCGACGAATTGGAACTTTTTTCATTTTTACCGGAAACCGGTTTCTGCGTCGGCGAATCGGGCCTGAATCGTATCATGTACGCGTCAAAGGTTATTCGAGGTCAAAGGTCACGAAATTGGCCTTTTTTTGAATATCTCACTTTTTATAAGTCGCACAATAAAAAGTTCTGGTTATAAATTGTAGAAGAAGTAATTATCTACAAAAAATGTCTTATAACATTTTCACGTAAAAGTTATAGTTTTTGCGTTATAAGGCCATCACTTTTTAATGAAACATGAATTTTTTGCTAAAAACAAGTAGCCTTTGCGTTAATATCTCACTTTATACTGGTTATACAAAAAAAATTTTCATACTATAATTGTAGAGAACAAAATTATCTACAAGATGGTTATACATATATATATATATATATATATATATCCAATCGCACTTGCAGTTTACGAATTTTAACGTTTACCATACAAAATTACGATAATATTATATATTATTATATTATGTTTGTATATAATATAATAACGATAATAAGAATGCATTCGTTTCCACACCTCCATTGAGGTAGAAGCACCGCGCGTTTATTTTTTTCATGGTTCCCCAGTAAACCTTATCCATGTAGATAATAATTATATTATCATAGTAAAATTATCTAATAGTCAAAACAAAGTAATTAATATTACATTTTAATTATTATTAATCATCAACTTCGCACCCGTCTTCTTGCATTTCTTCATTGATTTCATTAGGAATTGATCGATTACTATGTAACTCCAGGTTCCACAACTAAATTTACTACTGCGTCTAATTGTAAAATATCCGTCCGTAAATTTTTTAAACGCCTGTTCATCCATATTATTTTTTAATTTGAGCATATCCTGCAGATATAAATGAGCAGATTTATTTGCATACGAAAAATGTCCAGAAGCGTGGAAAAAAGGAAACAAAAATACAAGGCTGGGCAAATTAACTAATTATTTTAAGTCGTTAAGTTAACTTAATACAGAAAAATATAAATTACCTAAGTTTAAAGTTAAAAGTTACTTTTTTATTTATTTAACTCGTTAAAAGTTAATTTGAAAAAAAAATTACCTTACCTTAGTTAAAAATAAGTTAGTTTTCTTTTTTACGTGTAAAATTAATTACATGAGAGATCACAGGAAACAATATGAATAAAATGTCATGAAAAAATAATAATTGTTGACGACACAACGAATTTATTGCTTAATAATTAATACATTAAAATCATTCTGGGTTTTTTCGTTAAATTAGAAGTTACTTATGAAAATAAAAGTAACTCGTTAAGTAGCTTAGTTAAAAGTAACTTAACTTTTTAACTTGTTAATGACCAGCCTTGCAAAAATACATTTAATTTTTGTTATGTCACAAGATTTTTAAGGGAACATCAATTTCATTCGTATTATTGAGATTTTCGTTATATCGACTTTCGTGAGTTGACTGTATATATAAATATTTATGCGTGCGTGTGTCACAAAACACCTAAAATCGAAACTTATTTCATAGTGAAATATTGTAAATCATAGACCTAAACGAGTTTCAAAGGTTGTATCCTTGTAGGGTTGCAGGACACTGTATGATCACATAGAAAAAATGAAAACTACCGACACTTTATACTATTGTACTATATTAGGTAATAGGTAAAAATAAATGTAGCTATATATATATTTTACATAATTAATTTTTACACATGACTACATGAGACATGAAAAATAAATAGATAGGTAATCCTAATCTTTTATTTAAATAGTCATTAATATCATAAGATTATGTACAAATAATAAAAAAATACATAGTTTAAACTAATATATACTACAATATTTAAATACTCACAAATTATTGGTTTTTAAAAACGACGAGTTTGTGTGAATATTATTCACTGAATAAGTGTGACTTAAAAATGTAATATATTTAATTATAGTTTTATTTCCGTCGTATGTATAAGCTTTGTGAATTTTTGAAAAGATGACGATTTTATTCAATCATATAACTATAAGTGTAGGTTAGGATTCAAAAGGTTATGTATGAATAATGAATATTTTTCGTTAAATAGGCCATGCATTTTACCGCGGTTTTTTCTAACCAGTAAATATACAGATATTAATTTAGTATTATATATATTTTTATCAATATGTTAAACAATTTAAAGCTTTATATTCATAATCTATGTTTAACAATATTTAGGCTCAGGCCCGTATTTAAGGGAGGGCTCGGAGGAGCAATATACAAATTAGGTTTAGGGGCGGAAAAATATTGAAATGGTCAAAAATGTAAAATTTATTTATAAAATTTTACCTAATGAGTAAAATACAAAAATGTAGAATAAAATATAATAATATATAATTAGTATAAATGTATAATAAAAAAAAAAATTAATAATATAATTACACCAAAAATAGATTTTGAATGTACCTAATAATCTTATGATGATATAATATCTAAATACCTATTTTTCTTAAATATTAGTGAACAAAAAACCTCAAAAGTTCGTGATGGTGTAAAATAATTAAGAAAAATATACAAGAATGATTTGGATGAATTGATTTGTTCATTTTCAGACCTTGCTTAAGATCATCAAAAACCATCCAACAAATATTATTAATATGTGTAAATTTATTAAAGAAAAAAACGTGGAAACTATATTTCTATATGTTTATGTTGCTCTTAGAATGTTCCTATATGTACTCGGGTACTCCTGCTTCAAACTGTTCAACGGAAAGATCATTTTCTACTCTACGGAGAATTAAAACATATTTAAGATCAACCATATCATCAGAGCTCTGATGGATCTTTAGAGATTGAACAATTTAGCCATATTAAATAAAGAGCCATTCATAACTAAAACAATTGATTACAACGATATTATTAAATCATTTGCTTCAAAACAGTCTCACAGAAAGTTATGAAGTTATAAATTAATTGAACATTTTTATTTTTTAAGTTAATTTGTCATTTTAAAAATTGTTTTGAATAATATATTGGTTAATGGTTATAATTGAGTTTTAATTTATATTAATGTAACTATTTACTATTACAATTGGGTAATATCAATAAAGTAACCCTTTTTTTGTGGTGGGGAGGGGGGAGGCGGTACATTTTATGTTGTCCCTGGCGGCAATTTTCTTTAATACGGGCCTGTATAGGCTGTAAATACTAAATAGTAAATAGACATATGTATACCATTTAATATAAATTATTATAAATATTGAAAAATGTATAGGTATAATAAATTATAGTAATTGGAATTTGGAAGTTATACCTATAATATTAAACATTTAAAAAAATTTGTTTTAATATTGACTAAGTTGTCAATATTTAAAAATGCACAACACACATGACCAAAATATCAATAATTAATTTAGAAAGATTGTCTCATAGTAAAAATTATTGTACTAATATATTATATAAATAAATAAATAAATATATATATATATATACATGCCATCATTATGCCATCACTAAACATGTAATTTATAAAAAATATGATGTAACACACGCACACAGCGTATAAACGTAAATATTTAAATTATAAATAAATATTAATAATTTAGTAATATTTTAAGCTTATAAAAATAAATAAAATTGTACTACAAAATGTTCGTAATATATTAAATGACCTTTGTTCATTTTCATTATGACTTGTGTTAATTTAATTTTGTTTGCGGAATCTAATTTTGAATTGTTAATACGTCATCACTTCCTTAAAATAGTACAGTAATGTTATGAATGATTTTTTTATATGTATCCACAGTGGATTATGGATCGTAATAGTAAAATTTTTGGGTCCTCCCCAGAAATACATTTTGTGAGTTATAAAAACTATCTGTAGATGCCAAAGCTGCATATAATTCCTATTTGGATTCACATTTATTTTGATAAACGTGTAAAACATAAATAATTTATTTTTAAAAATTATCGTAGTACTTATTGAATCAAAAATCATAAGTGAAATAAGTTCGAGAAGAATACTGAGGTATTATTTAATATCTCGCAGGTACGTAATTTAGAAACGGGGATAGAAGCGATCGCCCCCATCCCCAAAAATCGTATTTTAGTAACTAATAATTAATAAAAAACATTTTTTAAGTCTCTACTATTCTGAAAAAGATTAATCGCCTCCCTCTCCAAAAAAAAAAAATAAAAAAATACCTATTTACGTGATACTTCGGCAGGGTAATAGTTGACGAAAAAAAAAATAATTGTTATCTAGTGACCTGTTTGAGATGATTGTATTTTAATTTAGGGACTAAATGTTAGGTAATTTAATGTCATGCAGTTTAAACATTTAACGGATTAAACCGGTTAGGGTTAACTAAAAGTAAACTACAAAATTAATTAAAATGCTGCTAATATGTGACTAAGGTGGCTTCTTAATCAAAAAGAACACCTTCTTGACTCTTGTCAATAAATTAAATACTTACCTAGTCCATTTATAAGTTATAACATACTATATACATCACAGTTAGCTATATAGAAATTTATTGATTTTTGCACATATCATTTCTTATTAATGGAAAAAAAATACAATTAAACTGTTTAAATGGTAAATAATAATTATATAGCGTATATTATACGATATAATATAATATACGTATATCATATAGACGGACACTTTTAATTTTCTTGGGATTTAATAGTCCTTTTTTATTTACTATTACAAAAACAATAGATACTAATGACATTGATCGGATTAAAATAATATAAAATTATAAAACTTAAAATAAGGATTTATATTTTAGAAGTTTCAGGAACGAAAAGCATACCTATTTCATTGATTATAAAATAATATTATTTATGCAAGTATATTTTTTAATAAGTTCAGGTTTATTGTGTATACCACATTATCCACATTATTACCTAATACGCCTATACAAAAAACTAAGCAAATAATAAATATTAAATACTCAGGCGAGGGCTATTTCAATTTTTAATTATTATATAAATGTGGTGATATATCGAAAATGATATTCTCATGAGTAGAATTTACCAACATTTAAATAAAAATTTAATTCAAACATAAAAACGTGGTTAGTTTGTTTTAACATTTACACTATAGGTATACATAACAATATTATTAAAATAATTGTTGTTTTCGTTTCTGGTGATCTAATAAAGCTGGTATGATTAAAATAATTCGTTTTGAATGTTTTGATTATTCCCGTGAAAATCCTTGTTTAAACAATTAATCTTCGTCTTTAATCTTCTCGGGAAGGATTCAGCAAAGGATATTATCTAGTACCTACATTTTAAAACGGTCAACTGATATTACCTGTACATATTATGATTTGTGGTACTATTATAGGACTTAAAGTGTGCACTGTATTTTTCTAAAATAATTCAAATAGGTAATTGTTATTTTGGTACCGGTTTGCGGCGGTCAATTTTCGTTTTCCGGAGATATCTTTAGTTAGTTCTTCAAAAATCTTCATGAACGCGATAATTCTATAATTAGCATACGTAATCATTGATTGCGTATTGACCGTATAGTATTTATAATCAACGGGATAAGTGTATAATACATTAATACCATAATAATTCACAAGAGTTTTGCGATAAAATTATCGAACTCGTCAGTGTCATTGTGGATGAAATGTCGCCGGGCGGCATCGGTCGTCCGGGACAATCAGTCCGCGCGCCAGACGCCGGTTGAAAGCTGATAAGGTCCCGGTGGCAATCCAGTGGTGCAACGTGCTGGGATTTTCCCAAGAAGCGACTGAGCGAGAGCGCTCGTCCGATCGACGATCGGTCCATATTATTCGCTTCATTTGCGGAGCGGTACTGTTCTTCTGTCGTTGCCTCGTCGGTTGTTGACGTAGTGTTGCGGTGGCGGGCGGGTGGGGTCGAGGTAGCGGCGGTGTTTGAGGTGGCAGAGGAGGAGTCGGTGACGGTGATGGTGACGTCGGTGGTGGCGGTGCCAGTAGTAAGTAAAGTTGTATTATAGTCGTACGTGGTGTAGTTGGTCGTATCGCCGCCGTCACCCGCGACGCAAAAGCGGGACCCGCCATTGGCCGGCTGACGGCATTCCGACGGCCGGGCTCCCCACCACCATCCCCGGGTACTGGGAAATCTGGAACCGCTCTGCCACCGGCGCCGAGACAGCTCTCAATCCCAGTTGTCCGCGTCTCGACCGTACCGTTTCGCGTTACGGCCATATTTCTTTTGTTTTGTTTTGTTTTGTTTCGTTTATTATTTTTATCGAATTAATTTCACTGTTATTGTTGCCGTCATCGTCACCGTAGTCCTCATCGCTGTCGTCTTCTCCGCCGTTCTTCTATAATATTTTTTTTATTAATTAATCGCACCGATTAGGCGTTTATGTTTTCCGAATACCCTCTCCTCGTACGTGTCTGGAATATTCCACACAGTCCGTGTGAATCGCCGTCGTCGTCGTCGTCTCGGTTTAATAATATTATATCGCTATACTTTTCATCTGTTTCTCTCCGTTTACCCTGATGATTCGTCATTTCCCCGCTGAAATTTCGTCCACGTCAGGAATGAAAACATAATACCTGCCGTGCGTATGGTACGTAGTAGTATCGTATCATTACGGTAATAATCGTCGACGTCCGTGTGCGTTTCCTGTGCTCGTGTGCATAACTACTTCATGCCGGCGAACTTCGTTGCCGTGGAAAGCGATCGTCTGTACCGTTAGACTTCCGGAACGCCGTACAGGATCTCTTCGGTTCTACGCTGTTATGCCGCTGACGTTCTGCATCTGCACAGACTAGTCGAAATGTAAGTACACCAAATGTGTGCCGACGTTCATCATATTCTATAATATGATATGCCTAAATACATTCACATCGTCCCTTTAGCTAACCTCCCTCATCCATAAGTTCCTAGGAAGATATCTATATGGGCTATATTTTTTCTCCGTTTGATTATCCAAATGGTGTTTAGGATTGATGAAATTACTTACATTAGGTACCTAATTGAACTTTTACGTACAATTTTAGAATTTGTCAAAATGAATAGCATGGATGAACATAACCGCATGATGCACCCAACCAGTGCGATGTTGCCACAACCTTATGGGATGTCGTCTGTTGATCCCAACCACGGGGCTCCCACGCCACCTGATCAAGACACTCGTAAACAAGATATTGGTGAAATTTTACAGCAAATAATGAACATTACTGATCAGTCCTTAGATGAAGCTCAAGCTAGGTAATTGAATTATACTTATTTTATGTATATTATGTATATATACACTTAAGGGGCTATTCTCTTAATATTTCAGTTTTACTTAATGTTTATCGTTAAAATTATTGGTACCTACTTAAATCAATTGTTTTCCCATTTTCTAATACTTCCTACTTTTTATTAACTTAATATCTAATTAATTTACTAGCTATGCATTTATATATTAGCTTATTTTCTAATACATTTTATTAACTCCTTTCTTAATATATGAAAGTGTTTTTGTATTATATTAGAAACATTGTCAGGGTCAGACCTAACCAAGCGGAATATTTCCCGGTGAACTAGTGTCTAATGTGGCCTGTGGACAGTGGTTGTAACAAAATAAAAATTTTCGGATAATATGTTTATATTTTTTGATTATTATGGTGTATGAAAAAGATGCACTTGCTGAACTTAATAATTATGAAATTATTTACAATTTAACTGTAATAAGTGAACATTTAAAAATACTTGTCTTAATTTAAAAATACTTATGAAGATATTTAAAATAAATGAGCTAAAAGATCACAATTTGTCACATAAGTTATACGTTCAATATTAAGATTTTTATTGAAAATAGGGAGAATGTGAAAAGTGGTGAATTTATATATATATATATTTTTTGTTTACAAACAATATATAGATGTGGCCGTTCTAGATCTAAATTCCAGTGACGTTTTAGTCTCAGTTTGCTCCTAAAAATGATTAGTAGGTATTATCATTAGTTTTATTCAACTTATCATTTTGATTTATTTTTAAATTAATTCATCAACATAACATAAAACAACTGAGTTCTTGACCAATTTTAAACACTTGCCTATTTTGGTAGTACAATTATAAATATCTTGATTATTTTAATTTTGTATAGGTAATACCTATTTTGATGCTGG
This sequence comes from Rhopalosiphum maidis, assembly GCF_003676215.2. Lineage (NCBI taxonomy): Eukaryota > Metazoa > Arthropoda > Insecta > Hemiptera > Aphididae > Rhopalosiphum > Rhopalosiphum maidis. The sequence continues at coordinate 58,093,242 of NC_040877.1, forward strand.
CTATCTTTTAGTAGGTGACACAGTATGTAGCAGTGTTAATAGTATTGATTAAAATCATCGATAAAATATCCATTACATTATTTATAAAATGTCAAACTCATAATTTTCCTAGTACTTTATTTTCTAATTATAAGAATAACATAGATGATACATTTTGTGAAAAATGCATGTAGGTCCGTTTACTGTATAAACAGTATTAATTTCAAATATAAATAGGTAATACTTATTTAATTTTGATGAATATATTTTGTAAATTTTTTAATAATTATAAAGATGGTTTAAAAAATTCTGGTTGTTAAATTAATTGCTGTAAGCTTCTATGCATTTAAAAATTTTTCTGTCAAATTTAATATTTTGATACGTCACATTTATTCATAGTAAAAAATATTTGATCTATTGGTTATTTTAATAATATATTTCAATATTTTTCTGGTTATATATCTGATAAAAGTTCCAATATTCTGTTTTTATTGACTAACTTATTTTCATTTATATAAAATTGAAATATATGGTTGTCGGATTTTATGATAATCATGAAAGATTGAACAACACATTGTTCAATATTGTAATAGAGGAGTTTAACAAATTTATATTATAATGTAATGTAATTAATTCTACTAGAATTATGTATAAATTATATTATATTTTCTATGAATACAATTGAATTATTCCAGTTGACCTTTTTTGTTGACTGGAAGTTGACTAGTTCCGAATTTCTAATTTATATTATTATTTTATATTTAAGTTATTAACAAAAACGTTGATAAAATAAAAACTGTGTTAGGAAAATTACTTTTAAAAAACGAGAGAATAATACAATGATGACAATAAATTATCATATTCAGTAAAACAAATTTGTGCATAGTTATACTCTGTTTAGTGAGCATTTTGCTGTTCGACCTAAATCTGTTTTGCGCATCCCACGCAACACTCAACCATAGTGAAATTTGTATTGGTGGCATGGTGTTGTGTGGGGATGCGTAGATTGGTGTCTTCTCTCACTGGATAGAGTATAGTATTCTTTTTTTTTGTTTATTATTGTTAATTGTTATTGAACACTTTTCCATCTAAACTTATTGAGTTTAAATTAAACTTTAAAATGAATAATATATGATTGCATAGGCATTATTATATTACTATTATGCCATAAAAATTATATTAATAAATAATAATAAAAAAAAATTTAAGAATGATAAAACTATGAAATAACAGTTAATTAGATATTATGTAAGGAGCTAATAATTTAGTTCCAGTTTAATTGTTCTGTGTTTATGACCTTGTTTTAATTGACTTGAGAGGTTCAGATGATTTATTATGTTAGGCTCTTTTTAATTTTATTAATTGTACTTAAAATGTTTCCAATAATAGGTAATTTAATGTAATTTTTAATAATGGGAATTTAAAAGTCATTGTTAAGTGCCAGGTTTCTAATAAATCAAAAGATACTAGAATGCAGAACTAGTTAAAAACCAATATTATTATTAATATTAATTTAATATTTATTAATACATTTCATTACACTAAAATAATTTGTAAGATCATTTCATTATAATTTTATCTAGACTCAAATTCCAGTTTAAAAATTTGATACATACAATTTTAAAAATACATGAACAAGTTTCAAAGAAGAAAAAAATAAAAATAAAAAATTTCAAGATCTTAAATTTTTAGTTATACTGAGAATCTATAAAGAAGTAGTTTCTTTAATTACATTTTATTAAAAGTTAAAGAAAAAATGTATAGTAATCAGTAATCATATAATAATATAAGATGGAAGTAAAGACTATCAACTAAATTTCAAGAACGGTTTTCGAATGACCCTTTTTTTTTTTTTTGATTTTCTTAGATAAATTTCAGATGCAGCTTGGTCTGGAAAATAGGGGTTGCCAGTTGCTCATCAAAAACGTCATGTATTTTTGTCTTTAGTGTTATGTATGTAATAGAACTTGACTATATGTATATTTATTCGATCAATATTATTATACTTTTAGGATGTCCATTACTTATTAGTACAATTTGGTTTAAAAATACAATTTAACTATTTTCTTTGATTTATTGTTATAAGAAAAATATTTTCTAAAGTTACTTTTTAAATAAAATAAAGTTATTAAATTAATTTTATTCTTAATTTCTTAAATTATTTGGAGATAAAACATGTAAGTAGACCTAGGGAAAAAAATGTTTAACACTTAAGAGATTTAAAAGAGATTATTCCATTAAACATTTAGAATAATCAAATAAATTTGATATATTATTTCTACAAATAATTTATTTTATTTTAAGTAGATATAATTGTACTCAACTCAGTGTTACCCACAATAACTTGTCCGGTGTGTGCTTTTCCACTTATATGCTTAGTTTTGTTTGCTTGTGATTTTTTTTAAATTTTATCAATGATTATTTTTTTATACTTTTATTTATATGCATTGTATAATTGTCAAAATAAATATTTGAGAACTTCGATAATTGTTTTATACAACTTCGTAAAATATTAAATTTAGATTTAAAATTTACTAAAATAGCATATTATGTATAATTATTCTTCTATATATTATGTAATTTTAAAACATTAAATAATCTAATAATTATTTTGAACCTAAAATTCTTTTATGATTTATCATTTTAACAATGACATTATAGTATTAGTTGCGCAATAACTAAGAGATCATTTTAGATTCCGAGTATTGCTTTTACAATCGTATTTTTTTTTTTTTGTTTCAATCGAAGTATCTTATATTTTTTGTATAGTTACAATTTTTTTCGTGGTATTATTTTTCTATTAGCTAATTGTTCAGTTTTTGTAAAAAAAATGATGTTATTTTAGTTATGTAAAAAAAAATATACTAATGCAGTACCTCTGTTTACTACTGGTATGAAATTGATTAAAATTTTTTTCGTAAAACGTAAAAATGTACAAATGAAATACAGTGTAAACAACCCTTTATTTGTTTTTTTAGTCTTTATCCAGTTCTCGAGCTTATTCTAAAATTAGCTTCAAATTTAATAATTTATCTTATTATTTTTTATTGATCAAATTACAACTTGGGCATTGTAGAAAGTCTACAGTAGAATATTAGGTTTTTAACATTTATATGTTAAGTATATATTATTTTTTAACTATGCTAAAACCAAATTTGTGAATCTATTGATCATCTTTATTACTTGTACCATCGATTATAGTAAGTATTTATAATTAATGATTGTACTTCGAAGCAATGGTGGATTTGAGGGAAAAGTTGAAGTGGCGTATTGCGTGTATAGTGTATAAATTATACTGGGTAGTAGGTAGGTTCTCTGCTATATTATGAAATAAATGTATATAGAATATGCATGCGATAAAATACAGGTATTTCTAAAAATACCCATTTATAAAACATTCTAAATATTAATAGTTGATGTACATAACAATATTATTCCTGTTATTAAATTATTTTTACTTTATATCATTATAATTTATAATATATTACATAAAATGACTTATTAATTACAAATACCTAACTTATAAATGATTATTTTAACTTAGTTGTGTATAATTGAATATTAAAATTAAATTGTTAAATGTGCCCAAAACCACCTTCTGGGCAGATAACAATAAATTATCAATTTTTCCCGAAATATCCATCACAGCTTGAAAGTTTTCCCCTCAAGTTAGAAAATCCAATGTTCTACATCCAAATATTTTTTTCAATTTTATCTTTTCATACATTTACCCTTGTAAAACGAAAACAATTAAATACATTTAAGAATGTACCTAATTTTGAAAATGAAGCATGCTAGTTTAATATACCGTTTTATTTGTTGTTAATTATTAATAAACCAAGAATAACTAAATAATATATGTCTCGTCCAACCAATATTATAGATGTACCTATAAATTTAATTTTTGTTGGGGGAAGGGGTTAAGCCATTCTAGGCATTAGTGTTATACAACATACGGTTGTTATAAAAATTATTACATGCATTAATTTGGGTTTTATAGGTGCTAGGCCTTGGATAAATTACGGACAAATTGTATGGTAATACTTTCGGCTCGTTTGTCATCAAATAATTTTTTTTTGACAAGTTTATAAAGATTAGATTACATTTGTTAAAATAATTTTTATATTCTAAAAGTAAATTAATAAATATTTGAATAGTTTTATACTAAGATATGAATATTTAATTTTTATTGATGTTCAAAATGCATGTGGCCATGTGGGTTTACTTTTTGTGAAGCAAAAGTTATTAATATAACATTATACCCCTTTTAATAGGAAATTGGACATAGATTTCAAACGCGATAATATTGCTTTAAATAGTAATAATATTCTTAATAATACGATGATGGCTGATGACATTTTGTTCTATCAGCTCGCTCAGTACAAGAAAAATAGTTATGGGTTAACTAAAATAAAATTTAAGGAGTAACGAGTTATTTATTACGATTATAATTTTCTTAGTATGATAAATACTAATAATTTATTTTATAAGCTAGTTAATTTTATAAATGTATGATCATATCATAAACATATAGGTTTTATTAAGTTTATTAAATAAAATACTACCTTGTGAAATCAGTCAATTTATTAATTCATATTTGATAGATACTTGATTCAATAATAATTATTTGAGTCAAATTGTAATTTTTTATGACTTATAGATGTCAAATTTTAGGTTCTTTAGATATTAATTTTGTTGTGTAGAAGTTTTTCTAATATTCGTGATTTGTGCTGTGCTAAATATTCAAATTTAACTGAACTTGGATGGAATTTTATACACGACAAACACGTTAACATTATTTATAAGAAAAATCTAAAAATTGTATAAATCGTGTATTCAAAAATTAAATAAATTAAAAATAAGTATATCATTTATATTTTCTCAGCTACCATTGTTATACAATTTACCTACGTCCTACACATTGGATATTTACCAGGAACATAGTAGTACCTATATACTGACTTTATACTAGTGAAATTCGAGAAATAATCTTTCGACATACTTACAATATTATGTTATTAGAAGATACGCTGTAAAATGTAACTTATTTCTAGTTATGAAATACATTTTGTATTAATACAGATAAAACTATAATATGCTATATTATGATAATTCGATTTAAGATATAAATATAATTTAATTCGTTAGGTTAATTATTTTATTACGTCCATTAAATTTTTATGACTTTCAATACAGTTTATAGATAAATATTTAATGATCTTATAATTTTATCTTAATAGTATTTTATAAAAGGTGTTCATTATTTTATGTTATAGATTTCATATAATACCTTTTTAAACTTAATATACATTATTTTATCAAAAACTATAAGTTATAACTATATAAGTAGTATTGACAATTCTGTAAAAAAAGGTAATTATTTGATTTATTTACATAGTTTGTTACCCTTGATATCTAATTAGTCGAAGTATTTAATAACAACTAATATTTAATATAGGTATGTTAAGTTTATTTGATAAAATATTATGTACCTGAGGATGCTCATAATATACTAATTAAATAAATTTTATTCTACCTGATAAATTACTTTAAAAATAAATATTAAGCTCAAAAATAATTTTTACCATCACTATTCATTCTATTAATTGCAATTTTGTTTATTTCAAATAATCAGGATAAAAATATAAACTAATGTATAAAATGAAGGTATTTATATTTAGTTATATTAAAGAATCAAATTTTTATTTTTACAGAAAACACACATTAAATTGTCACCGAATGAAACCTTCTTTATTCAGCGTTTTATGCGAAATCAAGGAAAAAACTGGTAAGTAATTTTTATTTATTTAATTTTTTGATATAAACTAAATAATGAGTACCAGTTAAAAAAATGAATTTTTTTATTTATGATACTTATAGTCATTTGATTTTGAATACTAGGTAGTATTATTAGTATTTTCATGTATTCATAAATTTAATTAATATAGTTTATAAAATATAAAGTAGGATTTTGCTAAAATACTAAAACCAATATCAAAATACATTGAAAATTGTATTTTTTTTTTCTGGTTTGATGGGCGTCCACCGCGCCTGGAATTACTGATCCCCCTCTCACTCTTTGTATGTAAACTTTAATTTATATATTGATAATAAAGAACCATGACAGTTGATATTTTTTTTTTTATTCCATCTGATTTGTGCAGTAATTAAGTAGCATACCAAACACGTTTCGCAATTCCTACACTGTGACTGGTTCAAAACTATACAAATACCTACTATAAAATTAAAATTAAATATAATATATTTCATAATACCTAATATAATTTTAATATTTTTTTACTTATCAGACAAGCATTCATCAATATTCAAAGCGTTTTAATTCTATAGTTTTTACAAAATGAAAATCTTTATATTATTCTTACATTATGGTTAGAATCTATGATTCTTAGAACTTTTAACTTGGTGAGATTTATTTCTCATCGTTGAATAATGACTTGCTATTATAATATGGTTACCTAAAAGGTGTTTCATAATAAATATACACTGTACACCCATGTTTTGCTTTGATAAACAGAATAAAATTATCAAAAATTTGATTAATGTAAAAAAAAAATATTATAAATAATAAATATATGCTTTAAATTAACTTTTTAGTCGAAGTATTGAAAATAGATTGTTATTGATTATTATTTTTTTATATATACTAAGTTCATAAATCTACCATTATTGCGATCCTTTTTTTAATATTTATTTATAAAATATTAATATTGGACATTATCAGAGTAGACTCGAAAATGGAAGATATTAAATAGAGGGTGTTTCTTCTAATCCCTAAATTTTCAAAAAATATTTTCAGCATTTTAAATTTTTATATGTTTAATCTTTATTTGTAATGTTTAATAATTTATAAACTAATTTAACCATTGTTTGATTAAGAAATAGTCTTTCCGTAATATTTATGATATAATTGAATTGATCTATTTTTAAATTAAGTAGCTATTCCAAAATTTTAAATGAGTATAAATATCTACTCTTATAATATCATAAATAAATAATAATACAATAATAATTAGTAAACAACTGATTAAATTGAAAACTGAATAAATGCATTGCCTCAGAAATTTTCGCAGATACGTTTTTAAATTATATTTAGATTAAAATGTGCTTGTTAAACAATTAATGTTTATGTTGATAATAATTACTCATACATAATATATAAACCATAAAGTATGATACACTAAAATTAAAAATATATATTAAGTGTAACAATTTTAGTGGAGACTTCATGTAAAATTTAATCTTTAATTATCTCCAATTAAATCCAAATACATGTATATTATTCTCAACGCCTAAGATCTAATATTTTATTAGCACGAAATAATATTTTGTTAATAGGCATAGTGAGTTTTTTCTAATATAATATATAATTAGAATTAAAAAATATTTTTATCTATATATACGATAATCGTTTTTACAGCTAAGTTTATTTAGATATTATAATTCATTATTAGTAAATAATATTTGTAAAATACTTGAAATGGTTTTCTTTAATTTATATTATACAATTACATAATACCCCGAGGTACCTATAATAATAAGTATTAATTATAAGCATAATTTATTCGCAAGTCTTAGTTATAAATAAGTTATAACTCCCATTTTAAGTTGTAATTATTTAATTTGAACCATAAATATATAAAAAAAACTTCAAAATAAAAATAGTTCTATTTTATTATTATTATTATTATTATTATTATTAGTAGTAGTAGTAGTTTATTATACGCAGTTTAACATGGATATAAAAAATTGACGAATATAGTAATAATATGATAACAAAGAAATCAATTAATACATAAGATAGCTAAATATTGGCAGCTACAAAAATTAAATAATTAAAAAATTTTAATAAGACCAATAGATTATCTACACGTTCTAGTTAATAGATTTAATATAATTAAAATATGTTGTGTTATAATATGTACGTCATGTAACTTAATTTTGACACAATCTAATACAATGTTTAAATATTTTAACTATAAAGCCCTAAAGTTGGCTTGGTAAAACTTAAAAATAAAATAAATTGTGGTTTTTTAATAACATTCTGCATATTCCATCTGTTTAAACTTCAAACAACTCTATATTATATTATACTGTAATTGGTATAAATTTATTGTTTTTTTTGGAGGGGGAAATCATGTTTCCTATTGAAATAGATTCTTCATTGTTTGAATTGTTGGTCAGACTGACTACTCTGTCACAGCATGCGCTTGTTCAGGATCGACTAATGCTACAATGGTTCCAAATATTTAACTGGTTATTATTATTGTATAATGCTTAATGTAAGTTTTCCTTACCAGTATTATTTTTTGAAAGTGTTTGTTGAGTTTAAATAATAATTCATATAAAATCATAATTTGAATATGCAAATTAAACACATCTGATTAATATTAATACATGTAGTATAATTTTTATTTTTATAATTATTTGTATGGCTCGACACGGATAATAATAATTGTTGAATCACTCACTTCGAACAATATTATAACGACTGTTGAGCATCCCTGGACCAGTAGGTATGAAATATTTTAGAACTGGTTTCTTTGTGCATATTAAACCTGCCGGTTTGCCTCACACTATGCTCATCCACTGCCGGGGCACCCCACGTATGTCTCGCCTAAGTATCTAAATGAAATCAAAAAATTTAACTTGACCAACGTCTTTAAAAAAAAAACACACCGATGATATATCTTGAAAATTTGTTTAATATTTACTGTGATGAACGACCTAACGAATATTGTAGTACCGAGCATCCTTTCTTTTTTAGGTTTATACCAGATGGCAGATTGTAATAACTTCTTTGAAATGTTTCAATGTCTTATGCAATTTGGCTATTGAGATTATTGAAATCGATTTAAGTTGTTAAATATTGTATAATACGTATATAGTATAAGACAATTATAAACCATTAAGTTTTAATTTTATTTTTAAAGTAATAGATAATAAAATATATAATAAAAATAATTGAACTGTAAATAAAATGTATACTAATGTATATATTAT